>NC_092454.1:47372414-47701914 GCF_036169615.1 Heliangelus exortis
ATCAGAATGCAGAGCAGTTTCAGCCAGATCAAAGGCCTGCATTTCGCCTTACTTTGTCCTGTCTCGCTGAGATGCCACTATTACTCATGTCAGGGAGCTTTTCATATGATAGAAACATTAGCATAATGGAGAGGGGGTTTGTGGTGAGGTAACTGATGATGTAGGTTTTATGCCAACAAAGATTTTCAATGTGTTTGAGGGCAATTGTGTAAGTTTTTTGTTGGGATTCCTGAGGAGGATTTTTAGTTGCATTAAACTCCTTGCCCCCTTTAGTTTAAAAAAAAAAAAAAAAAGCATACACATTGTCTGTAAAAACCTAATGGTTGTTTGTGCCTGTGCTCCGCAAATTCTTGGACAATATACCTGGGTTTTTTCATTACCTCCAGACTGATGATAGCTTTTTTGGAAAGTGAGTTATTTCTGGAGATTTCAGGGCCTGTTACCCAGGGTCAGTACTTAATTATAATGATAGAATGGGACAATAGCAAACTTTTAGCAGTTCCATTTTTGATACTTTAATGTCAATCAAGCAGTTTAGTGTTTGAAAGTGTTCAGTTTCTCTAAAGTATTGCCTGTAATAAATGATCATAATGGATTAAAAAAAAAGTTACTCCTAAACTACACTTCGCATGGCATTCATTCTCACTAATGTGACATTTTATTCCTATATATAAATCTACAGGATGTAATGAGTATCATTAACCTCTTCCCAGCACAAATAGGTAAAAGAACAGACCTAGATGTACTCCTACAATTCATTTAATCCTTTCTGCTAGATGTTTCCATTGTCCTAAGGCTGTAGCTGACATAGATTTCCTCCATTCATCAGACCTTGGCTTTTGCTGCGTCCAGAGAAGTGTTTGGCTAAAAACTCCCAACAATTATATATCAAAATAATGCGTCAGCAATAGCTGACTATTATTCAAGTTGAGCAGCATTTATATTTGAAATTATATTGATAAGTGGTGGCAGCATGAGAGAGAAATGCACTTCATAGGCAGAATGGTATGTTTTACCAGTTTGGACACCTACCTCAGCTGACCCATTCAATATAACTTAATTTGCAGAAAATCTTGGCTGCTCTCTGGCAGATTGGGAGACACAAGAAAGGGAAGCACCAGAGAGATTTGGCTCATTAGACTGTTAGAGTAATTTGCATGTAAATTACAGAAGTACCTGTGCTATTGTGTTGTGGTGGCCAGAGTGTGATGCTGGTTGGCTGGAAGAAACTGTTGGTCACTCTCCAAGGCAGTCCTGTTGGATGTAAGCATTCGGGTCTTACAGACTGCACTACTTCACTGGCTCCAGCACTCATTTTTGCACAGAGGGGCACATGTGCTTACCTCCTTTGTCATCTTCTGTGGTTTCTCTGTTTTCTTTGTCTGTCCATGGTTTGTCAAAGGCTGAGCTATAGAAATCATTTGCAGAAAATAGCTAGTAACTGAATATCAGAACCCAGAGTCAAATTTCAGCAAATTCTGTAACCACATCTCATTCAAGCAGGTGTGCTCAGCCAGTGTGACTGTGCTGTAAAGTAAGAGAGCCATCAGTAAAGATTTAACAATGAAAAATATTCAGAAAGATCCCTTCCTGTAGCACAGGTCTTTTCAGTCATCTGCTTTTCATACTTAATGTCTTTTTGTATATTCTTTCCTTAAAGTTTGGCAGACACTAGAAAGGAATTTTCTAGGCACTGCATATCAAACCAGAAAAAGCTGGAAGGCTTTCCTTCAGTGCTAACCTTTTCTTTTTTCAAGTTGCCAGCACTAGAGGGGTGTTTGGATTGTAAAAAACTTTATATTTAAAACAAGGGAAAAAATAAAGATACTTCTGCAAACAGAATGCTTATGTCAACCCTAGGCTTTTCCCCTTCCATTCACTCCCCGAGAATTTGTGGAGTAGATGGGAAGATAAAGCCAGCCAGACTTAGAAATGGAAAGAACTGTTTCTGTTCACACTAGTGCGAGGTGACACAGGTGTAGGACACAGGAACAACCACAAAACCACAGGTGAAATGCAAAGAGTTTTATTCTCGTTATCTCCCAAACTGGGAGCAGCAAGATAATGCTTCTCTGAAGCAGCACTTAGGGCTGAGTCACACAAGTGGGAATGCAGGCACTGTGAAGCTTGGTCATTGCTAAGAGGAAGTGTTCACACTGGATGCTTTCTCTTGGATATCAGGGATTTTTTTGCAGATATAGTGGAAAACACTTTGCTTTGATCTTTCTCACAGCAGGGCAGGAATCTCAAGCATGTTTGATAGGATGCTTGGTGTCTGTCACAGGCCTATGTTACCTAAACACAGGTGCCAAGCAAAGAAGACTAAAAAGTGATTATATGAAATGTGTGGTTTTTGACACCCCAGCTGCAAGTCACTTGAGTGTGTTTACAGTCCTCCTCATCAATGTTCTGTTATATTGCCCCAGCACTGCCTGCAGATAGATTTTTCATTTAGTGCCAGGAGAAAGGTCTTTGTTACTATTCTTGGAAGAAAAGGCTATAAGCAGAATTGTCTTTCTTGCCTGCACCTCAGAGTGTTATATCTACTAGTAGTTAGTACTGGAAGTAGACTGAAGTACAGTATGAGTGCTAAGTATGTAGGACCAGGTCTCAAATGTTGACCTGGTAATATGTTGAAGGAGAAAAGGAAATTTTGTCCTAGAATTTTACCTTGCAGGTCAGTTTCTCTATGTCCAGTGGTATTCTAAAGGTTGCTTTCTAAATTGCTATATGAGCAAAAAGCCTGTCTGGAGGCAGATCTTGTTAATGCAAGATCTAAAACATAATTATTTTAAAAATAATTATAAAAAAAAAACCAATTAGAAATTCTGAAAGTCTAGACAAAAGTTAAATTGGTGCAAAAAACATAGAGAGTAAGCTGTTCATATGAGTACAAATGACCACAACAGAGTAAAGCCTTGTAAAAGCTTTGGAATTCAAAAGACAAACACAGAATAGTGCAGAATAGTTGCAGAGTTACATATGAGAATTAACCCCATCCAGCCCCCTCCAAAAGGGACTTCAGGTTCCATTATAACCCCAGCCAGTACTGGCAGACAGAGCCAGGCAGCAGCTCCAAACCCCTATAAACAGAAGAAAAAACCATACAAAGCTATGAGGGTGATTTGAATTCCCTCTTACAGCTTTTCTAAGTGATATTAAACAATAATCAATCATTCTCTTTAAGTGGAATTGAAGATGGCAGCTACTAGGATAAAACACTGATATTTTATTAGGCTTTCAACCATATCCAAAACTTCCATGATCCCTTCTTTAGGAGATGCTAACTTTGCTTTTATTGTATCCATCAACCTAAATCATCCCTTCATGGTGCAGGTATTTGTTCTTTTTTCAAACAAATAATAATACTCAACAAAAAACTCAACAAAACAAAACAGCAGAAAAAAAAAAAGTGAGGAACTACAATTTGGGCAGCGAATGTATTTAGAGCACCCCTGAAGGAAAGTATTTGGTGGTGTTGGTTGACGACAAGCTCAGAGTGAGCTGGCCATCTGCACTTGCAGCCCAGAAAACCAGTGTTATCCTCGACTGTGTCAAAAGAAGCAAGGCCAACAGGTTAAGGGCAGGTGATTCTCATCTACTCTGCTCTCCTGAGACCCTGCTTGGAGTACTGTCACACCTGCAGCTCTCCTTTAGGAAGGAGCAGAGGAGGAAACAGTTGGCCAAAATTGAGCAGAGTGTTCCATCCCATACTTGCCATACTAAGTATAAATTTGAGGGATCACAAGGGTCAAGTCCCTTTTTCCTCTTCTTTGTCCATGACTGGCATCCTGGGAGGATTCCATCTGGCTGCCTTTGATCCTGATCCATGCTCTCCTGAGTCCATATGTTCCTGTCTGCTGTTGACTCCAGGAGCCCAGCCTGTGAGTTTTCCAAGGCTTCCCTGCAGCCTTGGTAGTGACATGAATGTTTTTCAGGGGAGAATGAAGGAACATGATACCACTGTTGTGTATGCATATTTGTATATATTTCATAATCTGAATTTTTCATCACTATTGTTTCATGTGTTTCTTTCACAGCATTCTCCTAGAGAAGCTGGTAGCAGGTGTACTCTTGATTGGGTTAAAAACTGGCAGCTTGTCTGGGCCCAGAGGGTTGTAGTCAGTGAAGTTAATGCAGTTGGTGGCTGGTCAGCAGTGGCATTCCCCAGGGCTCAGTTGTGGGGATGGTCATGTTCAGTATGTAGAGGAAGGAATCGAGTGCTTCCTCAGTAAGTTTGCAGAAAACACTTAAGTTGGGTGGGAATGTTGATCTGCTTGAGAGTAGGAAGGCTCTGCAAAGGGACCTGGACAGGCTGGACCAGTGATCTGTGGCCAATAAAATGATGTTTAACACCAAGTGCTAGGTCCTGCATTTTGCTCATAACAAGCCCATACAACGCTTCAGGCTTGGGGAGGAGTGGCTAGAAAGCTGCCAGGCAGAAAAGGGCCTGAGTGTGGACAGCAGTGTGCCCAGGTGGCCAAGAAGGCCACCAGCATCCTGGCTTGTATAGGAATAGCGTGGCCAGCAGGAGAAGGGAAGTGATGGTGCCCCTGTGCTCAGCACTGGTGAGGCTGAAGCTTGAGTGCTGTGTTCAGGTCTGGGCCCCTCACTGCAAGAAAGACATTGAGCTGCTGGAGTGTGTCCAGAGAAGGGCAACCAAGCTGGTGAAGGGTCTGGAGAACAATTCCTATGAGGAGTGGCTGAGGGATTTGGGAATGTTTAGTTTGGAGATGAGGAGGCTGAGAGGAGACCTTACTGCTCTCTACAACTACCTGAAAGGAGGTTGTAGGGAGATGGGGTGCTGGCCTCTTCTCTCAAGTAAATAATGATAGAACTAGGGGAAATGGCCTGAAATTGCACCAGGGGAGGTTTAGACAGGATCTGAGGAAGAAATTCTTTGCTGAGAGAGTAGTCAGGCATTGGAATGGGCTGCCCAGGGAGGTGGTGGAGTCACCATCCCTGAAGTATTTTGAAACCATATAGATGAGGCACTTCAGGATATGCCCAAGTGGGCAGAGTAATACAGATGTTGGTATATGCTTACAGATGGACACAGTGATCTTTGAGATCCTTTCCAACTGTGACAATTCTGTTACTCTGTGATTAAAACTGTGTCATTTAGTTTCCAACCTGTAAGTCTCTCTCCCTTACTCTCTCTCCTTTCTTTGTCAAGGAGGGGGATTAATAGAGGGCATCTGCCATTCGTTTAATTGCTGGCTCTGCGTTAAACCATGACAGTAATAAATGAGAGAGTAGAAGCAATTTATGAGATAAGTTGTGGTGCTGATTTGTTGCTATTAGCAATTGTTTTCTATGCGGTGAATCAGTGTGTTCATGGCTTAGATGAATTGTGCAAGCAGCACACGATGAGTTTATGATGACAAATATTTTATTGAAAATGGATTTTTAAGAACAGGATGTATATTTAGAGCTTGGACATCGTTTTCATTTTGTCAGTTTTACTCTGGAAAAATTTAAGTTAGCAACTAGAGAGAAAAGATACATAGAAAATGTTTTTATTTTTTTTTAATTCTTTACAGTGCTTGAAGATTTCTTCAGGAGACTACTATGAGTGCTGCTAATACCTGTAACAGGCAGCTTCTTGATACTGGTGATTTTCTGCTGTGGAAACAGCATGAGTTCTTGCAGGATGCAGGAAAGTAGAGCTGGAACCAAGGCATCCCTCTGACAACACACTTAATGAGAATTCCCATTATGCACCACCTTTATTAAAGAGTGTCAGTCTGGTTGAATGATGGCAAATCATGAGCTGGTTTATAATGTAGGCTGAAGGAAAGAAGGACAAAGGCACTCAAGTATTTTTTTCCTGTGTTACCTCAGCCAACATTATGAAATACAAGGTTCACACACGTTTTCTGTGATAACTTCCCTTCATTTTACTGTATACTAGGAAAAATCCATATGTTCTTAATTTTAAACAAACCACTCGGTATAAGCTTGCTGTGTTCCACAGGGTATGTAAGATGAACACTGTCTGATTGAGTGTGTAAAAAAGGCCTACACAAGTTTTTTTTTGACTTCTTAATAGTCAAGAAAAGTGTTACTTTTTTTTTTTTTTTTTGTAACGGTGAAGCAATATGATGTAGTAGAGTGTATGTGAGTTGTGCTCTGAGAATATCTGGGATTTTGATGCATGTTGCTGCACAGTATGTAGTAACAGGTAGTAGATGTGATGCAGGCTCCAGAAAGTGATGGCCTTTGGAAACAGAAAGAACATTAAGATGACTGTGATAAAGGATGAAATAATGCACAACAGGTATAGATCTGATCTTCTTTTGTTCTGTTAGGCACCATTATAGACCATTATAAATGGTTATAGCAAAATCAAAATTACCGATAAAGGAAGCTGAGAGACCTGCTTTAGCACACATCTTTCTTAGCTTATAAATTATTGGGGATGTTAATTTTCAAATAGCTGGCTGTTTTTTACAGAAACAGATGTGTATGCATGTGTAGGACTGAGCATACTGGGTCAACTATCAGTTATTGAGACATCTAGAAAATTATCTTACTATATCTTTTAGGCTGTATATTTATTTTTGGCCCTAGTAATAAATTTGAAAAAATAGCTTACGTTGCTTTACTTCCATGATTTGGTTTTTGTAAGTACTTCCATCTTGTTTAGAAATGTCCAGAAACATTAATAGTGCAGAAGAAAGATGAAATTAAACCAGTACATTTATTCAACCTGTAAGGCTGCTTATTTCTGCATACACATTGGTACCTGTGAAAAAGTGTTCAACTCACTAAGGGGAGAAGTTTGCATTGCAGGCAGACCCACAAAACAGTGCTTTGCTGTAATTGAATAGAGGTACTGATAAGTCAAGGTAATAGTTTTCCTCGGGTGATTTCTGGGGTTATTACCCTCTTTATTTGTTTTCTAGAAATGAGAAATTAGGTGAAATTTCTGAATGGAAGAAGTAAAAAGCAAACAAACAAAACCCCCCAAACAAACTATAAGGGCTATTCAGGTTGCCTACTTTTTCTGGGGGGTTGTGTTTGGGGGTTGTGTTTGGTGGTTGTTTGTTTTGTTTGTTTGTTTGGGTTTTTTTGTTCTTGTTGTTTTAATGCTGCTTTAATTGTGAGCTGGTTTTAAATCTGCATTTTCCAGGTCACATCTATACTGTCTGCTGGAATCAGTACAGTTGCATTTTCAGTTCTTCTTGATTGAGTTCACTCTAGCCAGACTACTCAGATACCTATGACTGAACCTGGCCTCCAATTTTATCTTTTTCTATTTATTTCTGTCCTTTAGTTGGTAAATCTTTGGTTTCTAGGCAGGCTATTTTTTTTTTTTTTAACTCTAGAGAAGTATAGAGTGGGACGTAGACAGCAGGGGGAAGGGGAAGCTTAGGTAGCTTAGCCCAAGTCCCCAGCTGTTGATGTCCCCCTTATCTATTTACTGAGAATCCAGGTGTGACCCCCACTCCCCCTGAAGGAGAATGTCTCCAGGCTTTTCAGCTGCAGTTCTGTCTCTCCTTTGCTACATAGGTTTGAAAGTCTGCAGGGTTCTGTTACATATGGAGTTGGTTATTTCAGCAGTAACACTGATGCAGCTCTCAGCAGTTGTTTCCCATCTTCACCACCCCGACAGATTCTGTAGGACAGATTGCACATCTTTAGAAAGTGCTGGACTTGCCCTTGCCTCCGTGTTTTAGTCTAATAAATGATCCATGTGCACATGTGGTATGTGAGGTCTTCAGCTGACTGAGGCAGGTCCCTGGGAGGTGGGGGAACCATGTTGTTTCTTTGGACCGGGTGAGGATTTGGCTTAGAATTTAATTGAGGGAGCATTTAAAGGACCAACAAAGAATGCTTTCTTGGCTTTGTTGTAGAAATTGAAGGGGTATACAAAAGAGCAGTTGGTAGAAAGTCTTGTTTTCTCAGCTGTAAATGTAGTCCTGGTAAACATTCCTTCTTCCTCTTGCTGAAAAATGAATGGGCATCTCAGTGTTTTACCCTCTCCTTCATTGCAGAGCTTGTCAAGATGGAAGGGCTCCAGTGGCTAAATCCAGCCACAAGGAAACTAGGTGGCCTCTGGCAGTAGACAGCTGGGAGTAAAATGGACAACCTTGTCCCCCTCTCTTGCTGATACTGTGCCAAAGCTCTGACAAACCAGACTGATAGTGTATGCTTGTAACTGGGGGTGGACGAGCTCTTGTGAAAGCATGACATAGGAGTGTTTGCAGCAGAAGTGGTACACTCTGTTTTCTCTGCAGAGGAGTTTCTTTTACTGTCTTCTGTTGAAGTTACTGTCCTGCAGCCATCACGGCTTTTTGCAGCTGTGTCCAGGTTAAATCATAAAGTAGGAAGTTGATCTTACGCAAAATACTATTGTGTTTGTTTGAAAGTCATGATTCTTTGGAGGAATAACATGAGCAAAGCCAGACTGAAACGTATATGGTACATGACTGCACAGCGTTTTCCCCCTCTTTTGTCTTCTTTGTTTTCCTGTGCAGTGGGTAACACCATACATGGAATCCTCTGATAATGAGACTGCCTTGGAGAACTGGATGCATGTAGGTGTCAATTCAGAGCCTGAATACAGGTGTAGACCACTGCAGCAAGGCACAGTGGCAGGGTGTACATGCCTTCAATCATGCACTGATGCTCATCAGCCAGGAGCAAAGCCAGTAGTGGATTATATTAATTACTAACATATGTGACTATATATGAAAATATCTATAGTTGTATGTAACTGTATTCCTATCTCAATAGGGGAGGAACTAGAAAATACTCCCTTGAATTTTTATATCCTCTGCCAGTTTTAGTAGCACAACCTCATTTTACTATGCAGTTTGTACCTACCTACATGAAGGAGCATTTGTCCTACAGTATGCGCAATAATTAAAGTGGGGTACCTACAGCTCTCTGTTTAAATAACAGATCTGACAGCAGAGAATAAGAGTAAAACAGCCACAAAGCTAGTAAGAACCCACAAATGTCAAAATGTCTGATAAAATGCTTGAGTCTATTTTGCCTTGCTTATGCTTGATTTGCTTACTGGGTGGTGTGCTTAACATCATCCTCAATGGAATGTAGGCTGTTTCTGTTCCACTGAGCTTGGAAGAAGTGAGATACATTATGATATACACTAACTAGAAGTTATCTTCCAAAATATTGTGATCGGGTAACTTAGGCTGGTCAGGCAACAGCTGAAAATGTGTCATGAAGGACTCAAGGATTTTTGGTTTGGGTTGCTAAAAATACTTAGGAAAATGCATCACTGGAGGAACAAAAAAATGCCAGCTAGCAGTTGCTTATTGAGACATAACATAAAATGGATATGGATTCGTGGTGGACTTCTGGGTAGCTAAGACCAGGATATGGACCTATGGCTTACTTTTGGGAAATGGTTCTTGCCTTCTTTAACAGTAGCTGTGGCTGATGCTAGAGGTGAGCATCAGGTGTTTTGTCCTTTCTAATTTGAAAATTATGCTTAATATCCTTAATAATCTTACTTCTTTGCCTTGATAGCTTACCATGTAGCTCTGCCTCCCCTTGGCTGACAAGGGGCTGAAGGAAAGCAATGCACAAGGAAATCAGGTTGTAAGAGTGAACAATGAAAAGGGCACAGGTAGGTCAGAATTGGCTTAACTTGAACTGTAGGACTGTGGTGGCAAATGTGAAAAGGTGAAATCTGAGTACAAATCCAGTTTTTGAAGTATTTGGCAGCAAATGTAAGGTTTGGCTCTTCCCTTTGTTGAGGTAGCTACCAAGATCCATGCAACACTCTTGCCCGCACCTTTTTTTTGCTTAGGTTTTGCTTACGTGTGGTGTGAAGCTGAACAACGTTGCAGAATAAAAGGTTTCTCTCATGCACTTACTAATTCCAGCTTTTGATACTCAACCAGAGGAACACATTGCTTGGAATGAAATTGTGATCCAACTGGAAAATGCCAAGGGTTGTGTCAGTGCATGTAATGTTACAGTAGTTTGCAGCTAGTGTGTGATATATTTCTGAGGGATATTTTGTGAAGCATGAAGAATTTGAGTAGAATAAGTGAAAAATTGTTACAGTGTGAACTCCAGCTCTCAGTGAATTAGACCTCTGACAAAATTATGTTTATTTTGTCTCAGGTTAAATTTATGTGTTATATTGGGCACCATTAAAAATTGCTGTTTGGGAATACTGTAATATTTTTCTAGTTACCAGCTGGGCTTTTTTCTTTCTCTTAAAATAATGTCATTATTGGCTTTTGTTGGCAGTAGTGTTTATGGATACCCTTGAAGTGTTCCTTTTTAAGACATTATAGCCTTTAAGAAAGGGTTGTGCCGTTGCAGTTTAATTTTAGGGCTAGAATTCAGTAACTCCTGAACATCGATCCTAACTCTGATTCAGTTCCCTGTGACACTGAATGAACTACTATAAAACTTGGAGTCCAGCTCAAAATTCTTCAGTGCTGCCTCTCTGTCCAGCTTAATGGTTATTGGAATGCAGGCTTTGCTGTGGCTTACCTGCAGTAGTTGGTGGCTAACAGTGATGGTGATTTTCTAAAGCATCTGAGGTTATTTGTTTATTTTTAAAAAAGAAGCATCTAACTTGCTTTGAAGCAATTTGTTCCCTAAAATCACATAATCTTACAAAAAGCCCTGGTTGAAGAAAGCCCATGACAAAAGTACTCTTCGGTACCCAGAGGTTTTAAAGTTACTTAAAGTATGCATCTAATGAGAACTAGCTTTCTGCTAGAAAATAATTTTCTGTCAGTCTTTAGCAGGGAATCTCTCTCACTCTGCAAAGTGAACTAGGTACAAAGGTGATTTCAGCATTTAAAAATTAATCAGTGTTTGACAAGCATATCTCATTTTGAAAAATTAATATAGTAGGTAACTTGTGTACCAGCTTTCAGATGGGTGGAGAATTAATTGAAGTAATGACAGGCATAGCTGGGCTAGTAATATGATAACAATGGAATCAGTACTTTACTCATGTAGGCAGTTTTTTTACAGCCTTTCTGTTAAATGGAGACATGAGTAAAGATAGCAGAACTGACCCTTTCTTGAACCTTAATACAGCAAGTTTCAGTCTGACACACTTAAAAATTGCTGAGATTAAAAAATCACCCTAAAGCAAGAAAT
Source organism: Heliangelus exortis (assembly GCF_036169615.1). Classification (NCBI taxonomy): domain Eukaryota; kingdom Metazoa; phylum Chordata; class Aves; order Apodiformes; family Trochilidae; genus Heliangelus; species Heliangelus exortis. The sequence goes on from NC_092454.1 coordinate 47,383,518, forward strand.
GCAGTGTGTTGTATGTTCTTAAACATATGCTAGGATACAAGGAAAAGATACAATTAATGAAACATCTGGTTTTAAATTAGTCTGTATTGTAATTGCATGGGGACAAGGTAAGGCACTAGAGAGGATCTTACAGCAACCGCTCACCCTATCATTCCCTGTGTTTCCCTCAGCCTGTGGTAATGTGTGTTCAGTCACTAGATTACTAATGGCATTTACATTTAACACCAACCATGTCATTTCAGACCTAGAAGTATTTTGAGCAGAGATAAATTCTAGGAGCTGTGTCATTTACAGTTAGTAGCTTGAGTAAAAGCTGGGCTTTTTAGTGTTGTTATTATGACAAGACCTTTCCTTTCTCTTGGTAACTTGCTCTTTGAGTGAATTTCAACTTTGTGCTGAAAGTAGTATGGATTCTTCATGGGTGTGAGAAGAAAATCTGTTTTTCCCTGCATGCCTTTTCCAAAAGTGGTGGGAGAGGTGGGGGGTGCTGAGTAACAAGACACTGCTCTAGGAGGAGAAAAACAGAAATACTATACTAAAGTGTCTGTTTATTTAGTTTCTTTCATTGGGGATATATCACTAAGCAACAAGAAGTGAAGCAAATCCCCCATGCTGTTCACCTCATTCTTCTGCCTTGACTATAAAGGAGGAAAGCCAAAAAGGGGGGTTGCTTGTATCACATTTCACATTTGAAGTAAAACTTCTGAATGTCAGTGAAGTGAACCAGTTTTATTTTCTGCATAAAACTAAGCCAGGCACCACCATCTTTTCTCAGTAGCAATATTTGTACCATCACAATTATTTTTTTTTTCTATCAGTCACACTGGGAATCCCCACATGGCCAATTTTAGCTTTAGTAAACTAGCTGGTGGCCTTCCCTGTAACCTGTATTCTTTTAAATATTATTCTTAGTACCATATTGATACTGTGTTTTTAAATGTTAACTTTAATTTCTAGCTAGATGAGGGATGCAACTGTTGTGAAAAGTTGAGACACACGGATCACCCTCAGCCAAGTTGATAAAGCCTGACTCATATTCTTTCAAGATACGAATTTCCATTGGTGTCCTGCCAGGGACTGTATAGTTTTAGAGTGTTTTGAATCTACATGGCTAGTGCAGCTTTTTAGGGAGCGCATTTAACAGCCTGGAAGAATTTTCTCAGGGACAAAATGAGTTCTGAGAAGCAGTGTGTTGTATGTGTCTGGGCCTTATTTTTTCAGTCTGGTTATGAACTAATTAGTATAAAGGTTAGAGACATTCAAAGCGAACCTGTGGCATACTTAATGTTGATGGAATCATCTGAGGGACTCCTCCTCTCAGTGCTCTATATAGGATTCCAGAGGGGTTTAAGGTTGCCTGGTGCAGTCTGATGGCAGGAGGTTGGTAGGGCTTCTCTACTCCAGTTCTGTTACATTCACTGCCTTTGGATGGAAGTACAGATAAATGGATGGAAGTACAGATTTAGGTAATTTGCAGAGCCAGGAATCCAAATAAATTACTTCAACCCTTGCTGTAGGCTCTGAATCTGTTTCTGGTACTGTTTATTTTGTGGTGGTTCTTACATCCATTTGTATATAAGCAAAGCATTTCTTTTGTGGTTATGTAAGTGGCTTCTCCATTCGTATGTTGTTTTGAAGTTTATAACATGTATCTAGGATATTTGATGAGGCTATTTTTCTTTTTAGTGTTGTAAGGCAGTTCTTCTTGTTTTGCTCGCAGAAGTGACTCAAATCCGTCAAAAAGAACAATATTTCCTGATACAAGAAATTGACAGTAGGCAGAAATGCTTGTTGTATCAGAAATTCAGCTTGTCATTTTCAAATCAACTTTAACTGTCTGTCAGAGTAGCTTGGTTATCAAAAGATTAGCTAGATCCTAGCCACTGTATGGTTGATTGCTGGATGTGCCAACCTTTATTAGAAAGAAGCTTAGCAAAGCCAGGCTTTTGGTACAGGAGTGTGGTTTTGAGCAACGCAGGATCTACTCTTGAGACTACTGAATGGTGAATTCTGCATCCTCAGTTGTTAGAAGAGTGTGGTTACCAGGTTGATATCTCTAGACTTTCTGAATGAATGTATGCACTTTGACCTAAAATACCTTATTTCCTAGATCTGATCTTTTTTTCCAAGTGTAATTTAAGAAAAAGGTAAACCTGTAACACTGGGGTGAGCAGAAATGGAAGACGAATGTGTTATAACTGGAAAAAAAGACCTGACACTAAAAGTATTATTTAAGTCTGCTGTTTATCCTTGTTGTTTGACTGCTTCTGTTCAGTAGTTTCTCTGTATCTCTGATCATTGATCTGATTGGATGATCCATAAACTGATCACTGGGGCTGCATTCATCAGTGGTGATAGAGCTCTATGCAGCTTCTGAAGAAAAGATGCTGTGCAAGAAATATGTATTCAAATGAAGGTGGAGCAAGCCTAATTTAGTAGAACTAATTTTGTGTCAAAGCGATCAAGGTCTAAATTAGTTTAAAATCTAAGATTAGGGAAAGTCAAAAATTAAAACACAATAAGGGCTAATGTGGGCTTTCCTCAGGGAATCTTCAAACCGCTTCTCTTCTTGAGTAAGAACAGCTCCACCTCATCATCAGACTCTGTTATTACTTGACTTGTCTAATTCCTTAAACCTGTCCTGTTAGTGGTCTTGGTAATTGATTTATTATACTAGGTATGCTATTTGAGTTTTTTTATTTCAACATAAAAGGAAAGTGTTCCTTCTGTGTTTGCTTGAGTGTAGGCAGTTAATGCATGAGGTATTTCTTACAGGACTGATAGGTTTATATGTGAAATTTTTGAAAGGATGCATGCAAAGAAAGGTGTAGGCTAAGATGAAGAAAAAGAATAGATGTAAAGATAGAGTTTTGTTCATGTTTAAAAGGAAATTTCAATCAAGGTTTTTTCAGGGGCTGTTGCCTTTGACACTGACATATGAGCAGTGCCTCTGGGTCCATTTAAAATGCAGATAATTTTTCCCAAGGCCTGTGGCTTGAAATGACAAAGGGGGAGTTTTGGATGATGTTTTTTCAGCTTTCCAGTTTCCAAGTTAAGCCTGCCTGGAATCCATTTGATCATTATGCACTGTAGCTTAAAAATGTGCCTGGGACTAAAAAAACATAGCATTGCCAAGGAGCTTCACAGCTCTGTGTGACTTGTGTAGTGGCTATATCCCATTTAGAGAGCTTCTTCCTGCCTCACAGAGACATTTCTTACAATATTTATTCATTTTAAGTCTCCTTACTTTGCTTCAGGAATTTCTAGCATTTTAAGTGGATGAGAAGAAATTTGACACTCTCCCCTCCTGATTGAAGCAAATCAACATGAAAACCCATATTCATCTGTTTCAAAAAAAAAGTAAGAGAGATCTGAAGTATAGGTGGAAGAAATTTGTTACAGTGACTACCCCTAGGTAGTTCCTCCCTTTCCTAAACTAAGACCCTACAAGGGAACTATCATCACATAACACCTTTTAGTTTGAACTCTAATGAAAGCACAGTAACACATGTAGATGATATATATTAGAAACAATGGAAGAATGGAGATTATTCAGTGTCCTTTTGTTGTTGATTTTTTCACTGTGGCAGAAGGTTGTACAGGAATTTTGAAGCAAGAACAGAGAATAATATTGTAGTTTTATGTATCATAATGCAAAATTAGGAAGGCAAAACACAGGTGAAATTGACAAAGTCTTGAAGAAATCGGGAGGCCTAAGAGATCATACAGTTTTGTGCACTGGAGGTTTAGATATTGCTATTTCTCAGCTGATGAAAGTTGCAGAAAGGAAGGGCACTCCTCCTGTTTCACAAATGGGGGAAAAATAAAAAAAATAGTGTGTTACACAAAGATAATCTCTGACATTACCAGGAATGGGATCTACCCTTAAGAAAGCCACAGAGTGTAAAATGGCAGCTTCTGATCAGCTTAACAAAGAATTGTAACATGCAATTGAGCTGTCTTTCCTTCTATGTAAGAGAGGTGTTTCTGTCACTGTATTATTTCTGCAGCACTTGCTGATCTGCACCCCAGCAAATTTTCCTTCACTATTTTCCTCGTTTGTAACTGTTCCCAAAGCAATGAACTCCCCTATACCAATCCTGGGGAAAAGAATGCAGTCCGGCAGATTGGCACTTCTTTTTGTTCTCAGGGTTGCTCTGTTACTTCCCTTTGACAATACAAGGTATGTGAAAGCAGCAGTAGAGTGCATCACCACTTGATGGCACCAAACAAATTGTTAAGACCATTTAAAAGAAAGGAAGAAAGGAAGGAAGCAACTCAGCTTTTCTGTAGTCTGGGAGAGCACTAACAGAAGTGGCTCATGCTTACAGTATTAGCAGATGATTCCCCTTACTACATCTGATAAACTTTTCCACTGTTCAGTTTCTCTAACGCAGCCTGAGAACTTAAGCACAATTGTAAATAATGAGCAATAGGCCCTTGTGCAAGAAATTAGTTAACTGAAAATGCATTTTTACCCCAATGTGCTTGGCAGTTTGTGTGCAAGACAGAGTGTGCGCTTACTTGGCTAAAAATGTTCTAGTTGCCTTGTACTAAAGCTGTACATTCACTGTATCTCTTCCAAGTTAGAATAATTTTGCAAGTACAAAGCAATGGTTTAATGAAATCAGGTTTCTGGACTCCATAATTTTAAGTTTTAAGGAGAGGTCTAATACTGTGTTCAGTACTGTGTTCTGTTAGATTCTCAATGACCTTGACACTGCAGCAACTCCTTGTCTTACAGATATTCCTTCTCTTGTTCCCTGTAGGGACAGATGTTCTCTGTTCAATGACTGGATGGATGACTGTATTGATTCTGTAGCCATTAAAATTAAAATGTACCAACAGAGAGCTCCCCTAATACTGTGAAGGATGCTTTTCCTTGCCTTTTCTGAATGCATTATAAAAATCTTGTGCCGCCTAGGTTTTTATTCTCAGAAAAATAAGTTTTAATAGCAGACATCTGCAAGATAACCTCCAGGTCTTTCTATTAGATACACAGCAATTGCTAGAGGCTTCCTTTATTTAATTCACTCTGAATCCTCTGCTTTCTGTAGTTTTAGCTTCCTTCTGTCTTTTCATCTGTCCATTAACATATTGCCTTGCTTAATTATATCCTGTTGTGTGGATAAAGAGAAAGAGGAAGAAATTAATGCTTCACAGAATGACCAGCAATATCCTCTCTTCCCTGACTCCCTGTCAAGTAAAAATGTCTGCCATTTTTGGGTAGTGTGTCTAGGTGAGATGTAAAAACATATGCTTTGTTGTCTTATCAACTGGTAGAATAGAGGCAGAACTCATCTTGGCACTGTATGGATCAAAAGCAATTGAAGATTGCAGCATACCTGTTTCCCTTTCGCTTCCAATTCTTGTTCTATCACATCATGCATTTGTAGAGTTGTGTAATCTTGGGGGATTGTGTACACGTGTATCTATTGCATTATTGTTGATAGGGAGACAGAAGAAATTTGGCACCAGTCCACGCACTTCATTCCAAGGCAACTGTTTTGTAATTAGTTAGTAGAATTAACAGAAAATTCTTTGGCTGATAAACTGTTCACTTTCTATTTTCTGAGTACCTAGCACAGTGGAAGCCTGGTCTGACCATAAAGAACTTAACAGTAACATACAGTAATTATATCTGAGAGATCGTATGGTTGTCCATACACACACAGATCAGTCCCAGCCCTACAACTCTCATGCAGAGATTTTAAAGAGTTTTTATAACATACATCCGAATTTTGTTCATATCGATTCGAGAAAATTGTGTTGCTAGAGGATCAGTTTTGTCCTGTTCCTGGACCTCGTTGTAGCCCAGTTAGACATTTTGCTATTTAAGCACCTTTTGGTTTTGGAATATAGAACACTTCAGCATTACAGTAGGCTGTAGGATTCCTAAGATGCAGGATGTGTTGGAGTGCTTGTCTCTCTCACTGTGGTGTACTCAAGGGAATAAATAGTTCTGCAAAAAGGTGAACAATCAAACCCATTAACACCTGTGGGTTGGTGTTTTGATTTTTTTTTGTATGTTTGTTTTTTGTTGGTTTTGGGTTCTTTTTAATGTTCACTTTCTGTGTACCTCATTAATAGAAAGGATGTCAAAGATTGTACTAAAAGAAAGGTCTAAGTCTCTGAGAGCATGTCTTGTTTTTATAAGTCTGTTCATTTCCACTTGTGAGATAAATGATATTAACCGTTTACTGAAGCAACTTTAAAAGATGGTGGCAGCTTTGTTTCTGGGTGCTGGTGTTGCACTCTGACCTGTCTTATTTAGCTGGTGAAACAGTCTATAGCAATTAGGAAACTGTTTCATCAAAATATGATTAAATCCAAATGCTTGTAATTGATGCTTCCTGGAAGCTTTATTGTAACAAGACTTTAATGAAAGCAAATATATCTTCTTGCTGTTCCAAATAGTTCAGCTCTAGAGGGAAGAAAATGGAAAGCAATTAGATGTTTGTAATTTAATATTCAAAGCATGATTTTCTTCTTATGTTAAAGTCTGTTTTAATGGGAAGATTTTGTATGCCACTTACTAAACTGTATATTTAGACTGTGTGTAGTTGTTTAGCTCTGTTTTTGGCACAGATGTCTCATGCATTTGGAAGGCTCTTTAGGCTGCAGTACTTTTCCAAGCTTGGTCATTTTGTCTGTAGCCCTCAGCTGTGGGAGGCAATACGCAGAGATTCACTGAGGGGGAAAGGGAGTTGGTGGCCACATTAATCTGATAAATGTTCTGGAAAGCATGCTCACTCAGATGGAAGAGCCAGCCCTGCCTCTAAATGGTGCTGCAGCTTGGCTTGAGGCTCCAAGCATCTGCACATGAGCTCAGCTCAATCTTTAGCATTTTGTACAGGAAGTGGCAGTCACTTCTGTGCAGTGCACTGAGCCCATTTTTCATACATACAATTTGAATTTCATACTGGGGTGTGAAATTCTGCCCAGGACCAAGAAAGCAGCTTCTACTACTCTTAATTGTTTCTTGAGTCTTTGCCAAAGGTAAAGCTCCATATGCTTTCTGTCACCACTTCACCAAATACAGAGAAAAGTGTATATGTCTGAGTAAGGATGAAATGAAAGAGACTGAACTTGAAAATACTTTAATTTTAAAAATTCACTGTGCACTGGGGCATGTTGCCTGGGAAGACTTCTGAAGCCGTGGTGTAACCTCAGAACAGGTTAAAGAAACATCTTTGAGGAACAGGGCAGACAGTGCAGGGGGCAGGAGAGGGCTCTCCAACAGAGTTTTTGCCTTGCATTAGGCATACATCACTGAATAATTTCTAAACACAAATGAATCGTGCAGCAGCCCAGGGGTGGCTTGTGCTAAGGCGCAAAGCATGAGTTAGCAAGGGTGGGAGGCACCAGATTATGCAAGTTCCCAGGGTTCAGAACCATCTGTGTTTTGATGTAATTCTAACACTTGCTGATGTCATCAGTCATGGAGCAGTGTTGCTCTTGGACAAGATCAGCAGCAGTGCAATGTTGCACTGTCAGAAAGACAAAATGAAAAAGTACCGTAGTGTTTATAGCAATCTCAGTTGGCCTTCATAAATATATGAAGCTATTATTTTATAGTAGTTATCTTTTCAAAGAAAAAGTAGCAGGCCTTCTGGAAAGTGAGAAGGTTAAATTGTCACACATTTGTGAAATAATCAGATTCTCTCTCTTTGTACACACCATTGAAGTGTATCTGTTTTGTTTCTCTTACTTGAAAGTGCTAGCTGAAGCTCTTTGGAGTCTGACTGAAAGGTCAAATACAGATAGATTTGTATCTGAGATCATGAAAGACAGGGATTCTGAAACTCAGAATGTTTTTTACAATACTTACTTTTGTGATAACAAGGAGTCAAATTGTCACTTCGATTGTTTGTTCCCCTTTAGGTTTCGTCATAGTCCAAATGGCTGGTACTTGAGAGACTGGACCATCCACAGCTGGATCAGACAGTGCTTAAAATATGGTGCACAAGACAAAGCTTTATACACATTAAAAAACAAAGTAAGTTTTTGCAGGAAAAAAGCATTAATATATCTGATCAGCTTTTTGAGACAAGTGTGACTTACCTGGAATGCCTGCTGTTGCCAGGTTCTATAGACCATGGTTCTAAGCTCACGGGGTCATAGAATACATATGTCTTTGTTAAAAAAAAAAAATAACTGAATTTTATCTAAAGCACTTTGCAGCTTTTATTTCTGCCTTTGGAAACTTTTTGTTTTTAAGCACTGCTGGTGTCCAAAACATGCTAGATTCTGCAGACGCATAAAAACCTGATAGGCAATGTCTTTCGTGGTCCCAAAGGGTCAAAAAAAATGCAAAACCAAATCCAATACATTAAAGTTTAGAAGACCCACATCACAGCAGCTGTGCTCATCTCCTTTTGTTGCTTGACTGTCATGGCAGCAGTGTACAGTGGCATGGTTCTGATCTGTCAAATATCTGCCGTGCTATGCTTGGGAAGATTTGAACAGTAGGTTTTAATGCTGATTTTTTTTTCCCTTCTTCTCTTCAGGTTCAGTATGGAATTTTCCCAGATAATTTTACATTCAATATCTTGTTGGATTGTTTTATAGAGCAGAAGAAATATGAAGGTAATAAAATATTTACCAGTTCTGCATCCTTGGTTGTATATTTTTACATCTGTAGACTCTTTTTTTTTATTAAAAATATTTAGCTATATTTTTTCTGAAGGTTGATTTTTAGTCCTTTAAGCTGTTTTTCTGCATTTGATATCTCATTTCTGTGGTTTTTTTTTCACTATATTATTTTGCAACTTATGCCATTTACAGTTTCTACTGTAATTAATCCAGTTCCAAGATTAAACCAACAAGTTTTTACAAGTCTGAGTTATATGCTAGCAACATTACTAGTGACAATTAGAGTGTTTAAAGAATTGGAATGCATGTTTTTAAGAGTTCATCTTACTGATGTTTAGCTATTCAGGAAGCTACAGATCTAAACTGTCTAGACTTTCTGTCTGTCACTGAAGAGGGCCAGCTGTGGTGATGCTCTTGTCATTCAAGTGTTGAAGTGAATGATCATCTCATGTTTGATGACAAATATTTAAGATTTTCATTTCACTTCACGTTTTCTGGTACTGCGTACTTGCAGTGAGCAACAAATAATGGAAAGAGACAGTAGTGGTTCTGGGACTTTATCGTATTTCCAAGTTTTATCATAAAGGTTTTGATAAATGGCAAATTAATACTTTTTTTCTTTTTTTTTGAGACCCTTCTATCTGTGAATTCCTCCTTATTGCATCCATATTTCTTTCCTGTGACCGGCTAAAGGGCTTTTGTTCCACAGACTCTCCTTCCTGACAGGGAGTGTCACAGGAACTCCCTGTGGAGCTCCTCTGGAGCACTGTTTGCTGAATACAGGGGGTGCTGTGGGTGATCTGTGACAACATTTGGTTTTCTTGTACACTTCTGTCACCTTAAGGGTAGGGAATTTAAGCCAGTCTTCTTCTGTTTGTAATCTAAATACAAGACCAAGGAAATAATTTTTAGAGATTTTTAAAAAAGTGTTAATGATTAAAAGACTGAGCAAATTGAAGACTGTAGAGCTAAGATGAATTTGGAAAGCTCTTTAGCTGTGGCTTTGTGCTATTCAACCTATTCTTCAACTCAGTACATTATCACAGCAAGTTTGAATAAGTGAGTAAGACTAATTCTTCATTACTGATCCTAAAAAATATTTAGTTTTCTCCTAAGTGCTTCAGAATACACTACAGCTATATAGTACCAGTGAACATGAGTGGGAGCTGTGTAAATTTGCACTTGCTCATCGCTTATTGTTTTCCTCCATAGATGCTCTGTCAGTAGTAACAGAGATCATGCTGCAAGAAAGTTTTGATGAATTATCAACACAGCTTCTTTCTCTCTATGTTTTATACCAGTACCTGGCAACCAAGTCTGAACATACGGTAAGCCTACTACACTCAAAGTGGTACATGGAGTCTCCATGTTGTGCTGCAGTCTTTTAGGCATTTAGGCTTGAATATATCTTATTTCCTTAAAGTTTACCTGGGAAATTATTTTTTTTCAATTAGTTTTACACTTACAGAAGAAAGACAAAAAAGAAACAACAAGATATGAAACCTGTCAAACAACTAGTTGCCTCATTTGCTCCTTTCTCTGAAAGGGATGATGTGTTGGGGTTCTCAGAGGTAGTGTGAGTCCATTGGAAGCTTATGAAATGACATTTTCAATTCATTTCAAGCAGGGCCCTACCAGTTAACACAAAAAACCCTGTCACCTATTGTAGGACCCTTTTAGGTTGAGTGTTGCATACCTATTATAGCTTGGTAATGATGATACTGCAGAATTATAAAGCATTTTCACTAGGAAAGTTACCATCCCATTTGGCTTTGGGTGTATTTTTTCTATTATATATTTATTTTTAAATGGAATTAGCTACATTTCTCCATTCTCCAAGCATTACGGGCATGTTATTTACATCTCAGTTGCCTAAGACCAACATAACAGTTCAGGCTTTTGGAACTGGACTTACTGTGCCTTAGCAGAAGGGACTCGGGTATCAGCAAAGGGCTACACCATGTCCATCACTTCAAGCAGCTACTTTTCTTTTGCACAAGCCTTCAGTAGCTTGTTGCCATCCATAAGGAAAATGCTTGAAGCCTCCATTTGTCAAACATGAAACATGTTCCAAAATGCTTATTACAAGTGCCTTAAGGTTTTACTCAATTGGGTTGCTACTTCCGTTTTCACTGTAGAAAGCAGATATGCATTTACCCTCTTGTCTTTTCCTTCATTCCTCAGAAATCAAGTGTTCTTGATTACTTGGAAGCAAAATCTCATTTCCATTGTGTTTGTCCATGTTTGTGTATCCTCAATGCACAGACAATCACTTGTCAATATGTGTAGCATTTCATGAAAGCTGAATGTGCAAACAAAGGTGGTGTGGACATACAACACACATACAACAAGCATATTTTATAAACGTGTGACTTACTCAATACACATTTTGAAATAAAGATATCCAAAGATGGAAATAAGCTGTATTTTTATATGTATACATCATACAGAGTGCATATGTATACACCGTACATAATGCTCAGTACCAATATTCTGTGTTTAAGAAGAGAGGGTAGATGGAGTTACAAGTTATGCTCAGCTACTTCTGAAAATCCCATTCCCTTTTTTCAAGTTGTGAGACAGGTCGGCCAGTGTTCTGTGGCAGACAGGCCCTTCACCATAGATTAGAGTCCAACAGCCTGACAAATTGCTTTTTAACTTTTGAGAGCTGAATCTTGGGAAATCTGATTGCCCTTAGTGTGCGTAGCTTCCATTTTTCTGCTGTTGTAAACACCACTAAAAGCCTGACTGACCTTAGCTCTCACTAGAGTTTCTTCCTTGACCGCTGCCACAATCCACTGCAAAAGTGTTAATGTTAAGTTCTTGCAGTAAAGAGGCACTTGTCCTTGATGTTGGTACTCCTCTTGTCTTGAAAAATGTACTGTACTATCCCATAAGAAAACAAAATTTACACTGCACTTGTGGTTTTAATGTACTTACCGATTAGGTGCCCTTCCTTAGCCATCACTGGTGGTCTAGCTAAGGCAACTGATACTTTTCTCTAGCTGGAGAGACGGCTGTAATTTTAATCCAGGGCTTACAAGCATTGCATATGTTCCTTTCACAGTTCAGATTTTGGAATCAGAGCAACCATCAGAAGCATGTTCTTCTCTCAGCTTTTAATAGTTCTAGCAAGGGATAGTGCAGCATGTGTCTTATAACATACTTAAATGCAATGGCTGCTCTAGTGCCATACAGTTGTTGCTTCAGCAGTTTTAGGCTAAAGGTAGTGATAGGCCATACAGGACAGAGAGAGCTTGAGCAGTGTAAATCAGTGTAACCTTCTGTCCTGTGGCAAATGCATGGATTGATTTCCATGCAGAATCTCAACCTTTTATACTTCTCTGTCTTCTGGAAGGAGAGGTGTTCCTCACCATAGTATGTACTGTCCCTTGGGGTACACATAGTGTCACCCTTAACACTAGACATGTTTAATGATTTTTTGCTTCACTTTTATTTTCTTTACATTTGATGAAAGCCATGTGTGTTGTCTGCTGACATTTTATGTTTGTCAGGGAATGCTTACTTAATTTACATTATTTGCAGTGGGAAGAGGAGAGAAATCTTGGAGCATCACTAGTGCTTACGGGTCTAAAGCTGACAAACACTGTGGGGTTTAGCTCCCAGTTGTATGGCTATGCATTCCTTGGTAAGTTTTACCTCCCTCACAGCCTTATCTTTGCTCTTGTCTTCAATGGCCAAATAAAATGGGTATATATTTTAAAATATAATCAATAAGAAGGCTAAGGAAAAAAAGGTCAGAAATACAAGAAGGAACAATTTCAGAGTTAAAGCTGAATCTGTTTTATAGCACTGGAGGGTGTAACTGATTTGAGTGGTATGACCTTTATCAGACAAACTTCAGAACCTCCCTGCAGGTTTGGATTGGCTGCTGAAAGAAAGATGTTCTTAAAGAACAATAGGGTTGGTTTGATTGTGGACCAACAATTTTTCAAAAAAACACTAAAGTACCAGGTTCCACAACATAACTTTAAAGTTATGGACAGTTGACTCTTTTTATAGTTATTGAACTTCTTAGAATAATCCTTAGCCTCACAAATCACTATGTTTAGAACATTTGCTACTCCTGTAAGGTTGATATTTCTGTTGTGAACAGCTGATAGCAGTGCCTTTCTCCTGTATCTGTTAAGCAACTTTTGTTGCTAGAGATGAGCTGTATTATTAAAGAGCAGTTAGATCAGAGTATATCCAGAATTGGAGGGAAGAGGAATGAGGTAGGTAATTATTGAATTTTCTCCATAACCTTTAGACTAATGTAATGCAGATAAGTTTTGCTTGTCTCTTCAAAAGTATAACTTAGTTGAAAGCAATTAATTTAAAATTTTTGATTATGCAGTTGGTCCATTGCTATATATTGTATTTATTCCAGAATATATTAAGTGTAATAAAAAGTGGGCTTGTTCCTAAAATGAGACCTCGAAATACTATGTGTAAATGGCAGATGTTGATTTGGACTTACCATGACTGCACAACAAAATCCTAATTCTAAATCAAAAAGGCCGATAAAAGCAAGAATTAAATTTAAAGTAGGATTTTCCTTTGAGCTCTAGTTTGTTATCCAGTGGAGATACTGATACAAATAGGAGCTACTGTCCTGTTGGCATTCAGTTTGGGGTGTTCTTTGTGTCATATAGATCGGTTGAGTAGTGACTGTATTTAAAAAATGTATTTTGTTGTTGTCTGTGAACAGTAGTACTTGCTTCATGACACTGATATTCAGTAGATCAAAAGCTATTTACTGTTATGTCACATATTCTACAGTCTTGCCAGCACTAATGGAACCAAACTCTGCAAGAGTGGAAGATGTGTATGGGCACAGAGTGGCCTCAAGCACCTTAGCTATTTTAATTTAGCAGTAGTCCACAAGCTTTGTCTGTGTACTTAATACCTGGCTTTTCATAATCTATTTTTTTCCATGTAGAGGATGGTGTGTTTTGTAGTTTTATGTCATTATAGCCAGAGTGCAAATCAGATTGAGAGCTTGGATGCAAGTCTAGTAAATTACACTGATGTGGTGTTATTTTTTTACATTGACAACGAAAAAGTCAAAACCATAGAGTGACAGTCATTGTAAACTAGTACTCATCAACTGCAATGGGAGATATATTTCTTCTATAATGTAGGAATTACCATCATAAGAAAAGCCACATTGTCAGTGCTGCTGTGTATCATAGGTCCTGCTAAGGTCACTGAAGACTTTGTTGCACAGAATGTCCTAAATCAAGAATCAGAATTCCACTTGGCAGATCTTCTGTATTTCTTCTCAGGAAGTTTCAGGAGAACTAGGGGTACTAAGCTCTATAGTTGGCCAGATTGTGTGCTGTAAATAATGTACTGTCTGGCCATGACACAGAGGTGTCCCTAGAGTAGACCCTAAAGGCCACAGAGGTGAGTCTGGAGACTTGCTTTTGTGCACACATACTACACAGTCAGTCTCTGAAGGCTGACTGAATCCCTGAAGGAGACACTTGTCTGTGATCTGCAGACATCCTGCTCAGAGCTGCTGTTACAACTGCCAAACAACAAGGAAACATGACTACTTTTCTTCTTTTCCATCTGTAGAAAATTTCTAGTTTAGGGGAGAAGGGGCTATGGGGAGGAACCAGAAACCAACACATAATAGCCATGAAGTTTGGCAAAAAATAAGGCACCTTATTAAAATAAGGTAGTAGCAGTTCTGTTAGAGAGCTTTGAAGACGTCTTGGTTTTACTACAAAGTGAAAATGCTTGCTGTGACTTCTGAAAAACAGAGCCAGTGCATATGGATTCTGTGGGGATTCAAGGGTTGAAGTACTAACGCTGAAGTGTTTTTTTATCATAGGGAAAGTGGAGTTGAATAAAGGGCTAAGAGCTGTATACAATCTAATGCCACTGATGTGGACACCTGGATACTTCAACAGAGCATTGCAAGTGATGGAGAATGTGGCTTCGTTGTCAGGGGACAGCAAAATTTGCAAAGAAGCTGTAAGTATGAAGACTATAAACTGCTGAACATGAAATTTCATACAGATTTCCAGACTCCAGTAAAACCTGTTCATTCTGTGCGCTGCTAATTAAGAGGCCTAGCAGTACCTCAGACATCTTTGGAAGAGAGTAATGTTTAGAACAGAAGCACTCCTTCAGGTGATGAGCCAAAGATGATGTCTACTGGTGTGTCCTTGGAAATGACTGCCTGTTACTGCCACAAACCATTAAAGTATGTTTCCTAAGCCTTCCCCTCCTTACAGAGGCACCTGGGTCTCTGTCACAAAAATCATGTCTGTTTAGATGGTAAGACGCCTTTGTCACCTAAGCTTTGGAACTCTTAAACATCCTTCAGAGCAGTGAGGATGAAATACCACATTTTGTTCCTCTCCCAGCTAATTCCGTGCGGTTTTGTGCTCTGTGAGATGACATTGTTGTGAGTGATACTGATCCAGCAACAGCATAGAATAATTTCTAGAAGGGTTGTAGTGCTCTCACTTGGGGGTGATGGGCAGATCTGGTCAATTTGTGAGGTCAGTCCTGACAAAGGAACTTGGGGCTTAGGAGTGCTGATTCTTGAATCAGATAGGCTAGGGACAAGTAACAGGAAGCCACACAAGCATAGAAATAGCACTGAGGTCTCACCTCCTCTTCTTTGTACTTGTTCCTGAAGGTGTCTCTGTTATGACTGTGGTCTCTCTTTTGCTAGCTTCATTACTACGTTGGCAGTCTTGTTTTTCCTTTGACAAAGAGCAAGACACTTCTCTGCAGGTTCTCCTGTCTGCCACTTTATACTCAGAAGCAGCTCTGTGTAGTACTGTACAATGCAAGTAATAAAGTGTCACACCTACAACTTCCACCATTTTGAGTATTTCCTTGCTCCAAGTCTGAAGAACTCAGCCTAATACACTTGTGCTGTGTTTTGCTTACAAACCCTGCAACCTCTGGGTTGTAGATGAACATCCTAGTATTGAAACATTCCAACTGTCTTGGTACAGCAGGCCCATAGGATCATAGAATGGCTAGGGTTGGAAGAGATCTCAAAGATCATCAAGATCCATCTTCCCTGCAATGACAGGAATGCCTCCCACTAGACCAGGCTGCACAAGGCTTCATCCATCCCTCTGTGTACTGATACTGCAAAAATAGTAAACACTAGGCATATCTAGAAATGCTTGCTTCCCAGAAACTCTTTACTTCATTCAGTGAGCAAGTATGATTTTATAAGGTTATTACAAAACCAGTAGTAGAGCCCAGAAAGCAATGCTCATGAGAGACACAGACTTTCCTGAAGAGATATTTCACCTCATTTGGATTTCTAGGGGGTACTATATAAACAATAGTGCAAGTCACTTAAGTTTCACCAAGCTGAGGGACCAAGGCCAGGCCTCGTCCATTTGTTATTATCAAAATAATTTTTCTCTAATGTATTTTTGTGGCCCCAGTGGAGAATGGAATACAAGGAAAATACATTCATCCTTATCTGGTGTAATTGCAATGTATTGATTTGCATCATCTGGCCTTTTCTACCTAAATGGTCATTAATATTTGATTATTAAAATCTATAAAATATATTTTTAATTACTACTTCCAGCTAAAATACATTATTCCTAAGGATGAGGGATTAAGAGCATTGACCAGGTCAATACTGGGGTCAGTCTAAATTCAGCAGGAGGTATGACAGAAAGAACCTCAAGTGCCATAAACCCTTTTTTCCTGGAGTTTCCTGGGCCTCTCTTGGCCAGGACCAGGTTACCATTATGTAGTTCTCATAAATCCATATCAATAGCACTGAGAAATACAGGGCATGTTATAGATTACTGTCTTTGCATACCTGCACAGTCACAGAGTTACTTGTGAAAGACACAACCCTAGTATGGCAAGCTTGGTTCTTTTCCAAAAGGTAGTAACAATTTCTGGCTGAATAAATAAAAAGTTTTCAGATGAACTTTCTTAACTGCTCAGGTTTTGTGTGAACATTTTCAAGTGATTTGTGTGATCATTATCACTTAGTTTTCTCTCAGGCTTTAAGCTTCCATACATTTCTGATCAGAAAGGTGTGTGTGTCTGTCATTACTACCTTAAAAACATAATAGAAATACAGTTTTGGTATTGAACTGTTTAACTGTGAACAAGCAAGTGTTTTTTTCAGTTGTCTGAAAAAGTCTCTAAAAGAGTATATGTATTTTCAAGCACATTATTATTTTGTCATGGTTCATTTCATCCTGTTTCAGTACTGGTAGTTTGAAGATTACATTTCATTGTCAAGAATGTTAATTCAAATAAGCCTAATTTTTATTCCTTTAGCATTATATATGAAAGCGTAAGTATTAAGAACTCTTTTGCTTTGAGAAGGCATCGCAGATTCAGAGGTTACAGAGAGCTATTTCATCCTGCTGGTAAGCATTCAGAATTAGCATTGATGGAAGGTTAACAGCTTTTTGCATTTGCAGAAGCTCAACTTTAAACTGCAGTCAATCTGCATGAAATAATTACAGCAGTAGCAGAATCCATACAGCAGTTCCATAGTTCCATCTTTTCTGGCAATAATACATACAGAACTAATCTTGGAGATGCTAATGCATTCTTTTGATACAACCACAGTTAAATTAGGAGAGGGTGATTCTCATACTACATCAAAAGACAAAAAAGCATGAAGAGAACAGAGACAGAAAAAAAAAACCCCAAAACCTAGTATCAGTATAATACATGCCTGCATGTCTATTTTTCCTGTTAAATCATCAAACTAAGTGATAGGAATGAATATTCTTGTTGCTGCTCAGGTGATTTCCCTATTTCTTTTCACCAAAGAGGTATTGAGATGATCTGTTAGAAATTATATTGTTCAAATATTGGATAGTAATACCTGAAATGAATCTGTGATTCTGTATCATGCTAGTGTTATTACCACTCTTGACTACCATTTAGTATTAGTGCTTATGGCCAGATACCAGGCCAAGAGGGAGCCATTAGAGTAATGTCTGACAGATTTGCAGATACCAGTTAGCATCTGAGTCATTGGGAGATTTACTGTTGACAGGGGATGGTGGTGGTGTTCTGTTGCAAAGATTTAATACCCAACCTCACAGTTCCCACATACAGTACAAAATTCTTCCAAGAGTAAGTCCTATTTCCTATTAGAATTTGCTTTTCTTTTTATCACACATTGAAGTAATCTCAAAATGCATGGTAACTCATGAAGTTGTTTGTAAGCTTGACACCAGTGTTACTCAGGTTTGTACAAACAAACTGTTTATGCTAACATTGACAAATGTGATTGCTCAGATTGATGCTCTGGAGAAGATTTTGCAGTCTGTTCTTGAAGCAAAACCTGGTCCAGAATCAGCTGAAGAAGTCAAGGAATTAAAGCAGAAGTCACAGTCCACAGAATCAGAAGAAACAGAGCAGTCTAAAGCACCTGAGTACTACAGCCGATTCAAGGTATCATTTATCTAAATATTCTAAGCTGTACTAGATAATATATACTAGAAAATATATGTGCTCTATTATAATGGGTAGTAGACTGGCAACAGTTCAGTGCATCAGGAGTCCTACCTAGCATTTTTTAACTTAACATCACCTTATCTGTGCACTTCTTCAAACAGGAAGCAGCAGCCTACAAAGGTAAATGCTCAAGGCCACTTGTCTTTTGGCTGTCTGCTGGGATTTTATTGTCACTTTTCATACATCAACACAATAAATTCAATCCTCTTTGCGAAAGTGGTGTGTCATTAGAGATCCATTATCTGACCTTGTGTGGGCTCTTGCTCATTAAAATAAATTGTAACAGGCATGAGACACTGCTGAATTTATTTTTCATTTGTGAATGTTGTGATTAAATAGAAATGCTGCATCCTGTACTTTCTGGGGAATTAAGTAGGGCTATATTGCCCTATATTTTATCTTTATGCCTTCATACTTATAATAACAATATGAAACACAAACAGTTGTTCATTAGGGCACAGCTCCATAATGAGTGCTTTTTATTTGATCATCTCATAGCTATTTAATGGACTCATTTTATTTTACCATCTCTGATTTATGCTGTGGTAAACAATTAAATACCCCAGGTTAAAACTACTCTGGCTTGTAGTTTCAAGAGCAGTACTCATTCTGCAGGCCATCAGTTTGCATTGTTGCTGTCCTGACCTTGGACAGTTGTTCCTAAGAAATTTCAGAAGTTAAAAGACTAGTATCATATGATTTCATCTTACATAGACTCACTTTTCCTTTCTTTAATTTTTATTCACCTAAATTATTTGCCACTAATCTATAGTGCTTTAACTTAGAACTTTTTAAAGTTTTTTTTTGTGATTAGTGAATGTTCAGCATGTGGTAATAAATGCCTGAATGTATTACAGTGAACTAGGTAAACAGCTGCCCTTTCGAGGAGTAAGTACAACATTTTTGTGAGTGTCATTTTCTATCTGCTATCTAGCTTTGCAGAAAGTCATGCAGAGTGCTCAAAATAAGGTCTAAATCACAGAATTACAGAGTAACAGGATTGTCACTCTTGTGAAAGACCTTTGAGATCATCTAGACTGACTATAACCTAACTCTTCCAAGACCAGTGCTTAAACCCTGTTCCCAAGCATCACATCTGTATGCCTTTTAAATACCTCCAGTGATGGTGATTCAACCACTCCTCTGGGCAATATGTTCCACTGAAGAAATTTCTTGTAATATTTTATCTAAACTCCCTGGTGCAACTTGACTCCATTTTCTCATGTCCTCTTGCTTGTTACTTGGAACAGGAGAGCGACCCCCATGCCTGCTACAACCTCTTTTCAGGTCAAGGTAGTGAATGATATAAAGTCTGCCCTCAGTCTCCTTTCCTCTAGGCTAAGCAGCTCCAGATCCTCCAGCTGCTCCTTGTAAGACTTATGCTTTAGACCCTTCACCAGCTTTATTGCCCTCCTCTGGACTTGCTTCAGCACCTCAATGTCCTTCTAGTGAGAAACCTAGAACACAGTACTTGAGGCATGGCCTCACCAGTGCTCAGTACAGAGGCACAATCCTTTTTCTTTCTGGCCACGCTATTTCTGATACAAGCCAGGATGCTGGTGGCCTTCTTTCCATCTGGGCACACTGCTGGATCATGTTTAGCCAGCTGTTGACTAGTACCTCCACGTCCTTCTCTGCCTGGCAGCTTTCTGGCCACTCTTCTCCAAGCCTGTAGCAATGGATGGGGTTGTTGTGACCCAAGTGCAGGACCTGATGCTTGACCTCATTGCATCTCATGCAATAGACCTCAGCCCATCATTCCAGCCTGCCCAGATCCCTCTGAGGGATCTGCCTTCAGGCAGATCAGCACACTCTCCCAACTTATCATCATCTGTAGTGTCAAACTGGGAACAAAATAGTGCCAACAGAATGTTTTTCTTCTCAGCTCAACCCTCCACAAGTTCCCTAATTAACTCCAGTTCAGGCATTCCCTGGTATGGCAGTGATTGCCTTGATTTGAGCAAACTGTGGTCCCGATGCTGAGCTCTAAAGCTCTCACCAGAAAAGCCTCAGTGTAAGAGTAGGCATCCAACCATAATGTATATGTAAATAAGCCACAATTTCTGATTGTCTGGATGAGAAAAGGAGCTCCCTGGATGCTTCAGCTAAACCTGAAAGAGCCCTCAGATTCCAACTCAAATCCATTCAGCCAATACCATCCAGTGTTCTGAGTTGAATCTCTGAACACTTTCCAGCATAATTCACAAGACAGAGAGCTTGACTGGAAGTCCACCCAAGTCTGAGGAAAGGTGGCAACTCTGAAGCAGCCTGGTGGTGTTGGTATTCACCCTGGGTGTCCCAGCATAGATTAACTGCCTCTCATGCAATGTAACCCCAACACAGGATTTGCACTTCTGCTGCTGAAAACACTTGGCTTGTGCTTTGTCCAGACCTGCATTAGCCTGCACTTCCCAGTCTTTATCCTTGTGCTCAAAACCAATTACTGCTTACGTCTCCTGCTTGCGTGGTTCTCATACACTTGGATGTGAGGGAAAGAGCATGTGGATTAGCTCCAGACATGCAGTTCCTGTGTAGAGCTTTTTCTTTATGGCTTTTATGCACACACTTGGACACCATGATCAATACCAGCCTTCAAAACAACCATTTGTGGAAGTACCTGAAAAAGCTGCAGCAGCCTAGCAGTTATGATATGAGAGGCAGCATGTCCTTCACTTCTAATGAAACAAACAGGACTTGTGGGCATTTGGCTCTTTACAGATAAAGCTTTCAGAGCTGTAGTTTTGACTCTTGGTCTGATACTGTCATTTGTGTTATAATTAACTGGTTTTAGATCCTGTATGCTGAGGCCTGATACTCAGTCCAGTGTTCCTCAGGCAGTTCCTTCCATCT
Organism: Heliangelus exortis; assembly: GCF_036169615.1. Taxonomy (NCBI): domain Eukaryota; kingdom Metazoa; phylum Chordata; class Aves; order Apodiformes; family Trochilidae; genus Heliangelus; species Heliangelus exortis. The sequence goes on from NC_092454.1 coordinate 47,404,452, forward strand.
GTGTCAGTGATCAGTGGACAAGCATTCATTACATAAATGCTGGGAACACCCTCCCTAACAGCAGTGTTCCATCTCTTAACTGTCTGACTGCAGAGCCCTGGAGACTGCTTGTATAAATAAATTACTTGGCAATTTAGGAGTGTGCCCTTTTGTTACCTGCAAGTCATAGAACCTGCTGCTTTCCTAAAGTAATTTTGCTAATGTATCACAGCAGAGCAGGATTCCAAGAGTTCAGTGGTACTGGTAATGGTTCAGGAGAGAAGTCTTGCTAATTTCCAGTGTGTTGTTTTTCTCTCATTCAATTTCATACTGCTTAGGTTCAGCACATAAACCCCTTTTTCAGAACATCCTTGGTAGTGGTTAGTAAGGAAAGTCTGAAGGACCGAGACCAGTTGTATTTCAACTGAGTATCTAACCTTTAAACATGAGTATAGTTGTCAAATTCCTTTCTCAGACCCATCCTGTTTGGTCTCTTCATGTTCCTCACTGATGCATTTTATACTTACTGACATCTCAAACAAAATTGAGATAATACACCTGAACATTGAGTTTGGTTTTAGTCCAATGGCTTCAAAGCCATTGGTTTTGTTTTCATTCTTTGTTATAAAATAAAAAACCAGAGAAAAATTCTCTAGCCCCTCAGACCTGCATCCCTGGCATTTTAGTCTTTAATCTTCTCTGTCCAGTTCAAACATCCAAAGATCTGACATAACTCAACAAAGCCTGCAGTTGTATTGGCTAAGGCAGAAAAATAGAGAGGTCTCAGAGGGGACATTGTAGCTTTCTGTGTATGAGGCAGGCAGAGCCTGAAGACAGAAGCTGAGCAGCAGTGCCATCACAGATTATTGCCAGCATGATCTGGGGTTAAGAGGAACACTGTGCTATAGCAGCACAGCACGTGAGCTTCCAGTGATAGCTGGAAGTGAAAGTCTCGATGTTTACGTGGCCCTGGAATTACCATTTTATTTGGAGGTGAATGATCCCCACATCTTTCCATGATCCTGCAATGCAAAACAGTAGGCTTTAGTCAGAGGACTGAAGAAAGAAGTATGTGCTTTCCTTTAGGACGTGTACTCACTAAACATTTCTGCAAGTGCTGGACTCAGTAAAATGTTTTATTTAAAAGAACATTCAGCAGAATGCATTGCTACTCAATGAGTGAGCAAGGAATAAACTGCCAGTGCCATGTAATTTTTCTCCCCTATTGACTCCCCCTTGGGTGTGTACCTGCACTTTTAAGGCAATTAATGAGACTGTTAGTGAGCCATGAGGCTAAAGATTCCAGAAAGACAGAAATAGTATCACTGGGTGATTCATCATCTTAAGTAAATCAACATTTTTATGCAGCATGACATGTAGAGAGGTAGACCTCAAGAAGCAAATGCTGCAGTTTCTCACTTAAGCTCTACTCTTGGACTCAGTGTACCATACCCCTGAAAAAAATACCCACTGCTTTAGTGCTGTTGTACATTCTGTGTGAGCCAAGTCAAGCCTCAGATCACAGCAACTGTTGGGAAGAAAAATCATGGGAATTACTTTAGTGAGAGCATTTAAAATTACATGCATCTGCTGCTAATGCAGGCAGTGGGGAGCAAATTGTTACATAGGTTTTGAGGTAAGATTGCATTGACTGGTCAGCTCATCTTTATTGATACCATTTAACTGATCTTTGAACAGTAATCTAAATTGTTAATGAAAATGAAACTTGATTGTTTTTAATTTTGTTTCTTAAAAAATAATATTCTAGAGCTTAGCATTTCAAGAAATGGTAACCAACTAGCACAGTCAAAACACTTTGCTGGGATGAAAGAGTTATGTGTCCTGTGTAGCTCAACTAACAGTTAGTTTCTAACAGGAATCTATTGGTTGTTATAAGGAAGCATTTTGTGACTGATGGTCTTTTGACTGATGTTCTCTCTGCTTCTCAGTCCTCACCAAATCCCTTTTTATGACAGGAGCTGTGCTCTAAGCTGCATTCACTTGGGAAGGTTGAATCTGAAAGCCTGTTAACCCTGACCACCCAGCTTGTCAAGGAAAAGCTGCCAGGATGTGAAGTGGAAGATATTGCAAAACATGAGCAGAAGCTAAAGCAATGGGAGGAAGAACAAGCAAATCTCATTGAGAGAGAGAGAGAGTCAAGAGAAAAGGCCAGGCAGGAAATGGAAGCTAGGAAGCTAGCGAAAGCATCGGCTTAGTACTGGAACTCAGAGACTGCCATCGTGGTGTGCATTCCTCTATCAGTGAACTGATGTGATCATCATTATTAGTATTTCACTTCAATTGTGCTGCAGATGTGACTATATGTGACTGATGTATGCAAATTAAACTTTTCCCATTTTGCCTGTTTCCTGAAGTAGAGTTATATGTGGTTTAGAAATCTTTATTTTGAATAAGATACATTTTCTTTCTACCATCAGACAGGCAGAGGGTGGGATGGAGACAACACAAAGGCATGAGAAGCAGTTTGCCTGTGATGAAAGGTGGAAGGAACAAAAGAAGAAGGAAGGATCTCAAACAAATTGTTTCAGTTGGGGTTTCTCACAGGAAAGAGTGCCTTGGCTACTCTGAACTTCAGAGACTAAGAGGATTAACATATATTGAATTATTTATTTTTTTTTCCCAACTCATTTGAAAAATTCAGGCTACAGGGAGCTGAAAGCCTAACTTTAGACTGCTTTTTAAGTGTTTCAGTTTAGTTAGTTAGCATTTGTACATGCACTCAGATGTGCCTTCCTTGTAAGGATGTTAAAAATTTCTGACTTTACTAATTCTACTCTGCTGTTTTTAGGGTCAGCAGAGAAATACGCATGGTTACTTCACCTTCGCGCACTGAGAAGCTTTATACTGTGGTGCAGTTTTCTTTTATACTCTGGGTGCTGTTTGATGAGATTTTTGGCCTAATTCCTTTCTTGTCTCAGCTGTGTACACAGTCCCCTGCTTCATTGTTCAGATTGGTAAAACAATGCAGCTGTTCACACAGAGCACAAGGAAACAGCAAGGAAGAAAGGGATCACAGTGCATTGTGGGGGGTTCAGCTTCCATCCCTGCTTACATTCCCTGTCACCACTGAATCTCATCAGCTGCAGCTACTGACTTTATGCTGCTCCTGGCTCCTTGAAATAAAGGAGATTAGAGTTACAGCCCTGCTCTCTTGCAGTTTGTTAGACCAGCAATAGTTTTCTCTCACTGTGCTGTACTGCAGGGTCTGATAAATATTTCCAGTTTTGCCATTCACCTGTCTAGTCTGAGAGTGACGAAACTCAACATCACAAACTCACTGTTGATCAGTGAGAACACTCTGCAGATCTGTTAGGTGAACTTAAGTGTAGGAAAACACCTTACATGCATACACCAAATAACTTTATTATTCCCAGCAAGCACACTCAGAGCCTGGATGGCTCTTTCACACCCAAGGCCTCCTCACTCCCATACTGCATTAAGAGAGTTCTTTCTCCAGGTAAGTGGATAAATTTGTGGCTTGGCCTATTGAACAAGCAGTGGAATTTCCTTGGCAACTTGTCTCAAGTCTTCTGAGGTCTTTTTCCACTCTCTGATTACAAGGAGATGTTAGGGAGCCTTAAGTGAGATTCAGTGGCTAAACACACACCTAAGAACAATTTCCTTAAAACTGGTGGCTTTAAAGACATCATCACTCCAAGTCCAGCCACAGGAGAACAGTGTCCCTTCCCAAGCACATGTTTCAGTTCTGTATTTTGGGGCATGGGTTGTGCTTCCCAAGGTTCATAGTCACTCCTGAATCCTGGTTGTTTTCTCATCTTCTTTATACAGAAACCACCTCTACACCACCACAGTTCTAAAACTTCCCTTGCTGACACATGTCCTCCAGCCACTGCGACTGCTGATCCTGTTGTTTGTGAGACATTGGCTAGGCAACAACAGGCACTTCCACATTTTTCCTTGTTTCTTGTTAGTATGTTTCTTGGCAGCACAAGGAGCCTGTTTCTGGCCCCCAGTCCCTCACCCTGCCTGGTAGACATGGCTGGCTGCTAATGCTAATTGAACTCCTGCAGCAAGCTGCCAGCTGCCATGTCCACCCACACCCCCTGTAGCTCTCTCACAGAACACACTTCACTTTCTCCACAACTAAGCCCCCGTTAGCAAGACTTACTGAGACTTAATGATTACAGAAATAGGAGAAAAAAAATCCTTCTCTAAGCTGAGTGGCCCAATAATGAATCTTACGGGTTGCCTCCTTCTGTTACTCCAGCCACTGTGGGTTTGAATGCTTTGAGCCTGGTCCAAAGCCTAAATTTAAGCAGTGCAGATTAAACATTTCTCTGCCTTTGCTTGGATCTTCTCCCAAACCCCCCTCTACACTCGGGAGATGGGTGTGGGGGCTGGGTGTGTTTCCCTGCCAAATGCTTTGTCGGCAGCAAAGCAGATTCCTGGGGTGAGAGGGACACCGAATGCAAGACCTGCTACAAAGGGTCCAGAGCTTTTGGACATAAGGATCCAAAAGTTATGCCAGGCCCATTCTTATGTGTCCCCTTGATACCCTGAATGAGAAACAACTTCTGACACTTCCACCAGCTGGGCCAGCTTAACACCAGGGCCCCTCTTCCCTCATCATGTTTCAGCCATGTGTTTCTCCATGGTCCACTAGCCTGCATCTTCTGACCACCTGAGGTCTCACCACTGCCTCCTTCAATAGCAACCAGCTGCTGCACCAGTGTTTTCTCACCTAGCAAATCCTCTCATTTCCCACAGTCCTACCTGCATCCTCTTGAAATCTCCAACAATCCCCATGGAGACTTATCCTTTGATTGCATTTTTCATCCCCTTCAAGTTCCTTCTATGTATCATGTACTTTACTTCTTCCGAGGAGGCTGTGTCTCTGTGCTGCACCTCCATCTAGGACTGCAGTCAGCCCCCAGCTCTGCACACAGCAAGCAGCCCAGGTACCAAGCACTTAGCATCCTGAGGTTTGAGGCCCCTTGGCACGCCAGAGTCTCAGGTGGTTGGAAACAAAAATTAGCAGCTGAAACTTGAGGGAGTGCAGTGTTCTGTGCTGTCCTATCTGCTCTCAGCAATGTCAAGAATGAAATAGACAAATTGTGAGGTGAGGTAATACACAAACCAATGCTGTTCAGGCGTGCACTCAGCTTCCTAAGGGAGTCACAGAAGGTGCCTGTGCACCACAAACAAAATATTAAAGAATATCAGCTAACTTAGGTTGTCTTCCCTGTTTCTCTTACTCTCACCCCAACAAACTTTAGGCTTGACCATTAACCCCCATGCATAAATTATGTTGCACACATGAACAAGCCTGTTCTTCAGCTGCTTGCTGAATTACTTTTAAAAAGAAGTTTGAAGAATACTCATAGCAACACCAAGGCGTGAAGTAGGGCTCCAGCTGGTCAAAAGGCTTTCTGTCCAGATATCCATGGCTTTGTGTGCCCCCTATGATAGCCACCACACACTGTGATGCAGCCAACTGCATGGAGAAGCAGGACAGAGAAGTAATACAGCAGTTTTTAATCGTCTGCTGCTTAAATCTGAGTTGTGGTGCTAAGAGAAGAACATGGATGTGTGTATATATGCATATAAAAACCAAAACAAAGCAAAATAAAAACTTGGGTACTCTACAAACATAAAAAAGAACTTCTGATTTCACCCAGTCCTGTACCCTGGTACTCATTTGATGTAAGATCACAACTTAATGAGCACTTCCTTACTAGGAGCCTCTGCTTCTTGCTGAACTGTTTCAGAAAGCTGCCTAGACCTTTTTATATGTGGATGCCACTGGAAAAATATTTCCAGGAGGGGACAGACAAAAATGTTTACTTGGTAGTAACACTATCTCCTGTTTTTGGATCGCCTCTCCTTAAATGTTCAGTCACAGGATTTTGTTGGTGCTACAGCTGTGATTTGGACTAAAGCTACTGCAGGTTCTGCCTTGTTAAGTATTTCTAAATCACAGGAGTACATCCTTCTCATTTTCTCATTAAAGATTTTGAATAATTTTCCTACTCACTATCCTGGTGTGTGTATAACTAAAAGCAGAGGAAAAACTCCCAATGCTAAAAGCAAGACATTTGCATGCACAGTGATGGAGCTGTGCATGCAAACAAGGTGTCCAGCTGCCCAAATTGTATCTGGCTGCATCAACACATATGGGACAGCATTGCACATGCGAGGCAGTGTTGGCATCTCTCCTTTGCTTCCCTAGGTGTAGGAGAGACCCTTCTCTCAACAACACTAGCCAAAAGAAACAGAAACCAGTACAAGCACAAAGCCTGATTGGTATGTTGGCATGAAATCAGCTACAGTTAAGGAAAAAACCAAGCATTTAAAAGGTTAAACCTCTTCCTGTTAATTTAAAAAGCAGCTTACCCAATTGAAATCCAAGACAGACACCAAATATGCTGCTGATTAAGCAAGCAAATACATAACCAATCCTCCCTCAAGTGTCACTAACAGAACACTTCCAGCAAAGCACTGAAGGTCATTATCCATTATTCACAAGAGGAAAATTACATATTTATTCCTTTGGAGCTCAAATAAATGTTGCCTGAAGCCTTGCACAGATGGCCCCTATTTATGGTAACAGCCAGCCTTGCCAAGATAAGCTGCTAGATATTCTCAGACCTAGTCAGACTCTATGTCCTACACACAGCTTCAAGCACCTGCTCATTCCCGCAGTGGCCTGTCACAGCTGCTTGCCTGCTTGTCCCAGGGCTCTCTGGTACCCCTAAAACTATGGGATGATGACCTACTCTGGTACAGATGAGGATGTGCTGGTGCAAGGAAGTGTTGGACCTGAGCAACCATCCCTGTGCAGCTATGATAGGCAGCAGACAGCTGTGGAACAAGCTAGCAAACATCCTGCCACCCCCAGGGTAGCTGGCATCATAGTGACAAGAGAATTGCTCTCTACTTCAAAGGATGCAAGATGTGGCCCAGGAAACAGCATTCAATTTTGCAAGTACTGCAGGTGGTTTTGCTGCCCTGTCTGTGTCAAAACTACAATTGAACCTTGCAAAATATCTTTCTAGTGAGTATTTGAGCACAGCTGTGGAAAGTAAGTTAAAGTTAAATTGACATTCCCAGAAATTTAATGATACAAAATGTTGAGATGAGGACAAGGAGCTTCTGTTGTAAAAGAGGAACTACTGTTATGTAAGTGGCAAAAAACTTGAACTTGGGACAGTGACTTTTCCTAAATAAAACTCTGGAGAGTGAAATGCAGGGCAAGAATCAGTGATAAAACATTAATTCAAGAGTAATTTAAGAAAACTGTGTCATCTATTCTGGGTTAATCTCCCTGTGGAAATACATGCATCTTTCAGTAATCATCAAGTTGCCACTGAACTCAGCTCTCAGTTGCATAATAGTAAGCCTGTTGCTGCTCTTAAACATTTCCACTCAGTGCATTCAAAATTGCAGGTGCCCCAGGCATAGAAATAGCATTAGACCCCAACTGACAAGCACATTAGATTATCAGTAGAAAATTCAGCTTTCAGTAATGTTTGTTTATTCCAAATCATTACAATTTCTCCCTTAAATGAATTGGGAAAGAAGATGTCAGGACTATTCTGGTTCTTACACATAGTCACTGCTGCTATAACTACACATATATATACATATGTAGGTATATATATAGATATATGTATATATATATATATAAATACACACACACACACACACACATATACATATATACATATAGAGTGTATATAAATACATATACATTCTAATCTCCTCCTGGAAGTCCTGGCTTGCATTCTGGGGGATTCGTATTAAGTATTGGTTCATTTTACTTGCAGCTCTCTAAGGAAGTAACACAGCTGGGCCAAGATAACATGAGGTTTGTAAAAGCTCAGTCAAAATTAGTTTCTAGACCTTAACAGGGTGTAAACTCAGTGTATAAAGGCATTGTTATGTGTACTTAGCTTTGTTCATATAAGTTCTACATATTTCACTTACCTTCTGGGTGTAATTCAGAAGCAGAGGTGACGGGCTGAGCTGCAGTATGGTGTGCAGATGATGTCAGAATTGTTTTGGCAGTGAAGCTAGCAGGAGATGCATCCAGCCAGCCTCCACTCCTGCCTTACCAGATGGAGGCTGGTAATGGTAGAGTGGTAGTGGTGGAACTGCAGAGACACAGCTACATCAAGTGGTAAGGATCTGTGTGAATGGAGCTCGTGCAGGTTGCTGCACCTGCTGATTTAGTTCTTTAGTTCTCAGTATTTAATTTTTCGTGGAAATGATGAGTGAGTCTGCAGCCAAAAGTAGCAGATCCCCTGGTGAGCTGAGGGCACTCAACGTATACTTAGCCTCTGATGGTTTTGGGCTGAATGTGAAATCACAGCATAACAGAGGACAACACACTTGCTAAAGTGGACTGGTGCGTCTGTGGGAGAGGAAAGTAGGGACCACAGCAGTAGGTAGTGGTCAAAAACTGTTTGCTGACTGAAGGACACAGGCAATGCTCATGTAGTGGAACTACTGTGAGCCCACAGACACCCTCTAGGAAGCCAAAGAGTTTTGCTGCAGTGCTGGGAATGAACTAGATCTATGAAGTGCCACCATGGCAAGAGACCCCTGGGCTTCTCTCTTCACCCTGTCCTAGGAACCATGAAAAGCAACAATTTCCTCCCAGCCAAAACCACTAGAGATCAGTATTGAACTTGTCTAGGATGCTGCAAGACAGAGCTCTCATTTTAGACAGACTGAAAAGGTATAATTTTATGGGCGTATAATTTTCCCATGACATTTGAAATATTTCATAAGCTGATGGAATTTGTTCATTAACAAAACTAGTGGAAATAAACCTTCCCAGCAATTGTGCTGAAGAAAGCATCTTACATTTGGAAGCAGGAAGCCAAATGCTACAGACCAGGCTGGCCTGTACCCATCCTGTGCAAATCCAAAACGTAATGTTGCAACTGCAGATGCATAGTTGCGGTTGAAGCCCGGCCTGGTCTATTTGGACAATTATTTAAATATATTTTAGGTGGCATCAGACTACTCTACCTCAACAGCTAAAAAAATCTTGGCATAGACATATGCAGGATTGTAACTGATGTATAAGATTTGCAGCAGCTGACTCCCCTCGGCTGATCTTTATTTTTCCCCACCGCACACAGCCCAATTCAAGCCAAGCACAGTATTTCTTATTAATGTCATTAGAAGTAACTAATGATCACTTAGACATTGGAGGCAGATAGGGGTGCACAAAAAAGACTGCTGTCTGAGGTTGAAGGAAATCCCACAGAGCCACTGTGTCTCCTGAGAGAGAGCACCCCTTGCTCCTCACTGACCCAGCCTTACCTGCTTTCATGTCATTACTGTCTCTGAGCTAAAAACTTAGGAATTGACCATTGCGCCTCACCTCAGCAGGCATCAGAGTGGCTGAAAGCCTGACATTACAGCATTCCTTTACCAGCATTGGAAGTAAAATCTGTTGTTTATATAGTAAAAAACTAAACTGGGTGTGCAACTTTCACAAGTGTTGTCCCCTTTCACCAGGATTACTGGGTGGTGGCTATCAGGAAGGGTCCATCTCCATTGGAGACAAGCTACGCACTCCTGTTACGCTCCAACAGCTTTGGAAAAGACCTCTTTTCCAAACCAGGGTGGGCTCAAAGTTTGATGCAACTTTATTTGGCATCAGCTCCAACACAGCCCCTGGAACTTAGAGTACTTACTGAAAATGAGGTATTTTCTTATACTGCTGAGGGATACAAAAATGAGAACAAAAAAAGAAGCCAAGTCATGGTATATCATGGTAATGTTTTACACCTCAAGAGATAAAAGTAATCTTCCACGTTAATTTTCCAGATTGGTTCTTACCTAGCATATAAATAACCACTGATCATTTGAGAAAAAAAATATACAGTAGGTAACCCTGACTGAAGGAAAAGGAAAACTTAAAAATACATAGATACACAAAGACAAGAAACATTTCAACACAACTTTGCCACTTTTGTATTTTATTGTGGAACTGAGTTTGTATCGTTTACATCAAATATCCTCAATGGAAGAGGGGATATTGCACACAAATATCATAAAAGCACTACATTACTTTCACTGGAAACTATTTTTCTACATTAGATATGACTGGATAGAATAGAAGTGATGCAGGATTATAAGACATAATACCATACACAGCTGCAGACTGACACAAACACCATTCAGAACAAGAGAGGAGATGTGTGAGGTGCTTCTCAAGCCAGCAACAAGACTGTTTCTTTCCATAGTTTGGAAGATAACGGCTGCATGCAAATGTGTGAAAGCATATTTCAGATTTCCTTTTTTATGGTTGTGATTACAGCCCAGTCTTGAAGAGGTAGCTCCTGCCATTTGGAGCTCCTAGCTAGTCTAGTGTGGAGAAGCTGTTTTTTTTTTTTTTTTTTTTTCTTTTTTTTCTCTGTATCTTTATGCCATTGTTTTATTTAATTACTTAATTTTTTAAATTTTTTTTTGTAAAGTCACAACGAACAGACTTGTTTTCTTATTTTATTTTAAATAGTAAACATTTTAAAACCAGGTGAATAATATAATTGCATTCTAAGAAATGCTTACCCCTAGTTGCTCTTAGTGTTTTGTTCAATTAAGTGAAAAGATGAAAGCTTACAGTTTCTTCCAAGTGTAAACATTATACTTTTGCCTTTTCTAATAAGTCCAGACCAACAAAATTCCTATTTTCTCAAAACATCATTACTGAGCAAGAACCTCTGGCGACAGATGAACAAAGAGAAGCATATGACAGAAATATCCCAAATGCACAGTAAGCGCTCTTTGGAGCTGACTTGCTTATGGTGGGAAAGATTGAAAATTCAATTAAGAAATTGATTAAATCTTAGTAAATGAGTACTGGAACTCTCCTAAAACGCATAAGCTATTGTAGACAATTAAAAAAGCACATTCATATACACAGTTATCTCCATTCACCACAGTATGTCAAGTAAGGGAAAAAAAATCAAAGTGATTTCTATGAAAGATGAAGTGAAAATAGAAGTCAATGAAGTCAGGCCCACCACAGGACTTTGAAGAGGCATGCAAGAGAAACCCTATTCAAGTTCAGGAGTGTGGTGGGATCCCCAAAGTTTAGTCTTCATTGAACTATATGAAACAGTATAGTAATAGCATAAGGATCATGACTGGGAATGCTATAATGGGTTAATTACCATCATTTAAATAGAGTGTCTTTTACACTCAGATATTGAATCTTTATAATTGGAGTAATCAATAGCAAACCATGCTCCTAAAAATCTATGCTGATCAACAGCACTCATCAGTAATGTACACAGTACATTTTGATGACTGTTACACTAAGCTAATTGTGTAGTACTAGGACTAGCACAGTTAGATTAGTTCCACAGGCAGGAAAGACATTAAGGGCAAGAGGAGCCAATGGAGGAGTTCATCTTTGTGTTGCACCCAGGCACTGTTGCCTTTTGAAAGGGAATGGATGGAACAGGCATTACAATACCTCAGACTAGCCAGACCATGTTTAATATTATTGTAGCAGCAACAAAATGAATGCACATTTTAAGATCTGCTGTAACTGTCTAATTATTGTTATTATTTAAAGTAAAACGAATACTTGAGCCATCACAACCTTGCTTGGGGAGACTTAAGGCTTGATTCCAATTTCATTTACAGTAGGATCAAATGACAGTAACTTCCCTGACTATAGTGAAATTTCTCCTGATTCATAGGAGTAAGTGGCATAAGTGAGATTAGTCTCAGGACCACTGCTGTACTTAAAACAGATTTTTTTTTTTACCAAAGCAGAGATAAAAACCACTTCAGATATTGTCAGAAAATCAGAAAATCTGTTCCTATACACTCAAAGAAGTTTGATATTGACCCACTTAAGAAAGTAGACAAAGCAGAAAGAATTGTATAAATAGAACTATTCTGCTAAGCATTTTGCCTTCTATAGGCTATGTATTACAAAAGCAATTTTAAGTGAATGATTTTGAGCCAGCAAACATGCTTGTTTCCACAGTACATTTCCATCTGCCTTTTGTGCCATAGTCATTCTGAGTTATTCTTAACGATTTAAAAGATATAGCAAAAAAAAAAAAAAAAAAAAAACCAAAAAAAACCCAGCATTGCTAGAGATACCTAAAAAACGAGAACAAAAAAAAAAAAAAAAAAACAAAAAACAGAGAAGACATTAAAAATAAATCAAAACCCCCAATAACTGACAAACAGTAATTCACAGCATTAAATGGGCCTTAGGAGCCCATATTTAAGGGATCCCAAAGCAGTATAAAAAAACCCTCATAAAAATCAGGAGTGCAAACATATACCTATTAAACAAAAATATCCTAACAATGTAAAATTGAAATAAATTATAAGTAAAGAAAATAAAATGAGGTCATATTGTGAAACTTAATACCAGGCATAATGGTGAATCATACAAACCAGAACATATCTCGATTCTGGAGGCCTTTACACCTTCTTTAAATTCAGACTTGCAAACCTTATACAATGTAGCACTGCTTTTTTGTATAGGCATAGAATTCCTAAGACTAAAAAAATCCTAATTGTCTTGAATCACAGAACAGGGATGTTGTTCCTCAGCAAGCATGCTAGTAGGAAAGGAAAGAAGGGAGGAGAGGAAGGAAGAAGTGAAAGGAAGAGTAGAAGGAAAAAAGAGGCAAGGAAGGGAGGAGGGAAGGAAGATGATGAGTAATAGAAGAGTAAAGAGAAGGAAAGGCAAAGTGAAAGGAAAAGTGAAAGGAAAAGGGAAAGGGAAGCGAGAGGAGAAGGGGGAGGTGAGAGGGGCAGGGGGCAGGGAGGCAGGGGAAGGGGCAGGGGAAGGGGCAGGGGAAGGGGCAGGGGAAGGGGCAGGGGAAGGGGCAGGGGAAGGGGCAGGGGAAGGGGCAGGGGAAGGGGCAGGGGAAGGGGCAGGGGAAGGGGCAGGGGAGAGGTGACTTACTTTAGCTTATTGCTTATTCTATCTTTTTTTTCAAGATCTTGTAAGGGTTGAGAATGTAGGTTACAGTCTTCTACATATCAGTCAATCAACTTTTCAAATCCTATTTTCTGTCATCATCAATTGATTAATTTTACTACCAGGATGTCTTTCCACACCCTATCCCCCAAAAGGTATTGGCAGTAGACTATTTCTAATAAATTTTAGCTCAATATCCCTTCTCACTAGAACCTTAAGCAACATTGTTTAGTTACCTTACAAAACTATTTAAAAAATGGCCTTCACCTGAAAAATTTTTCTTTGCATGTTCCTATAAATGAAAACATTTGTTAAAAGTTTGTCTATTAAAAGTTCACACAACATTAGAAGAAAGGTTTCTATACATTTATTCCCATATTCACTCTTAAATTAAACAAAAAAAATAAGGTAAGACAAAGGAAGGCTGAATACTGTACAGGCTCACAGGTAATCTTTTTTATCACTCTGAATGTTTCTCTAAGTTTTGTAACTCTGATACTGGACACCACTTCAATCTTATTTTCACAGTACAAAAGAAACTTCCAAGAAAATGCTCATCTTGCCTTGCTGAGCTGTCCAGGTGCATCAGTGAAGTGTTCACATAACTCACATATGTAATTCATAGCACCAAGCTGTTTGACCAGTCAGATAGGTTTCTAGTACCACACTTGCACACTCATACTTCTTTACTGGTGTAACTATGATCCTGCACAGATGTTTTATAAATCTGCTGTCTCGACATTAAAAAATAAGTGCATCAAGTTTCTTTGTACATTCACATCACTTTCTAAGGCAAATTGTCTACTGAGTGTACTTCCAACTGCTTTGGTATTTTGCTTCATTTAATTGACAGTGGACATGGGTGTTCAAGCATGTGGACTGGTCAGTTCTGGCTGGAATGAGTGGCCTTTCACTGGGATCATGCCTTAGACCAACAATTCTACATGTTGAAAGAAAGCTTTTAGATTTCTGGGTTGGGTGCAGACTGCGTGCATATTTGGCCTATGATTGTTATGGTATGTCAGTATGCAGAGCTCAAATTAAAGTGGAAAACTGTTGGACACAAGTACTGGTTATAAGTCCCTTCCTAGACACATTCTGTTTCTTTTTATTTTCCAGCTACCTAAATTCTGTATAAAAAGTATCCCCTTGCAATAGCTCAGATTGATACAAGTTTAAAAGTTCATTTTAGTGTGAGAGCATAAGCAGACTACAGTAAGCGATACATCTATTGCCATGAGAATAATGCAGATCTAATTATTTATTAGTTTCTCCTCCTACCTCTCTCTATTTTTCTCTCTCTGAGTTTCTTTAGAGGGCAAATGCTTCCACCTGGCAGAAGTCAGGGCTGCTAGTACATGGTTTCCAAACGTTCAGAGGAGATGAAACTGGATCTTTTTTTTTTTTTCCTTTTTTTTTCTTTTTTTTTTTTTCTCAGTAATTTGAACTCTACTATGGGAATGCTGTTAATTCCCCTAGCAATCAGCAAAGACTTAAAAATATTAGTGACTTGCATCACCATGACACAGTATAGCATTTGGCAGGTATATAGTTCAGCAGTTGAAATAGATGGATTGAATTTTTAGAAAAGGTGTTTTCAAACTGAAGAATTTCTGGAAACAAAGTTTAATCTTGTGATGCGTAGCCTCGTTCTTACAATTCGATCTTGCATGCAGGAAAAGATTCATCTTGCATAACAACGGTGCTGCTGCTTGCCAAAACCATGATATTGAGGTCCTGCTGTTTCTCATGGGTCTCTTGGTACCACTCCCTCATCACTTCTGAGTCATGGGTTGGTATCAGGGTCACCTGCAGCACAAAACAAGAGAAGTCCTGAAGAACAGACAACAGGAACAGCTGATAGTAAAAACATTTGCAAGAAACCCCAGCCAACATATGTTTCCCTTTTGAAGAGACCGGGTCTTTATGCAATAAATACTTGAATAAATGTCTGAATAAGAAGAAATAAATAAACACAAAGGTAATGTAAAATAACTGCAAAGAAGTAATTTATCAAAAGAAAACCTTGGTTTTGTAAAGTGCTGACATGCACTGACAGCTCTTCAGATTGTGCCTGAATATTTTGGTTACTGACTGACCACAATGGAAAGGCACATGGAGTTTGTATGTGATTATCATACAAATCATGAAACACTGACTTTTCTTTCCTACTTACAAACTGCAACATTGCCAAACTTTGATTATATATGGTATCACAGGAAGATGAAAGATCAAAATGGCCCTGAAAACCAGCTCCCAGCTGCTTTATTCACCAGGAACAGCTCAGAAGGGCCAGAAAAGGGGGATCAGTTGAGTGCAGTGGAGCTCTGTGCAGCACCCAAGTGTCCTCTCACATCATCAGTGAAACAAGGTGCCCAGCCTGAGCACCCCACTCCTGGGCAGGTGTCCTCCTACTCCAGAGGTGCTTTGGCTTCCCGTAGTTGCTTCCCAGAGAAGGTTAAATTTCCAGGTAGAGAGAGAAATGAAGAGCCTACCTGCATGTTACTCTCCCACTGTGCCTTGCCCTCCAGCAAGGAGTCCAGGACAGCCCTGCTTGGCTCCTCAGCTGCAGAATCATTCCCGCTCACCACGTAGTAGGATGACCTCACCCTCTTGAAAAACTCAACATCAACATTCTTGCTATTGCTGTGGTTAGGAATGTACACCAGATCCAAATACACTGGAGGTCCTGGAGGCACTGCTGTGGATTTTGCCACCTTAGTATTCCCGGGTCCTTTGGAAATCAAACAACAAAAGAATATGTCACAAGCTGGTTAAGAATGTGCATTTATTAATTATTTTTATAGCTACTGAGATGAGATGTGTCCAATTATGGCGTTGCCTTCCTACATCTACAAAATTTTCCAGCTTTGTTGTATCCCAGTTACAATTGCAATGGGAGGAAAAATCTGAATAACTAACTATGTAATACAATAAAACCTCATTACCACAACACCAGCAATTGACTGAACCTTTCACAGTAATATACTACTATTACCCAACAATTACTACACAGGGCTGTGACAACTAAATTGCCGTTCAATAAAAATGGTATTGTTTTCCAGGTTAGTAAGTACAGCTTTTTTAGAGTCATGCATGCACATGAGTATATACATAAGTACACTCTGTCTAGGGTTGCATCCTCTAAGGCCCACAAAGTCCATTACAGCTGTTGAGTACATCCTGACATTCATCAGAGGGCAATATGCCAAATAAGCACCACAATACAATAAGATTTCCTGCATTAGAGAGCTTTTACTACTGGTTATGTTACAAATTATTTTACCATCTTTTACCATAAAAAAATCTGTGATACATCTTCCTGAACTGTACATCAACACTGGATAAAAAATTTGATGTTGCTTTTTATACTGAAATGCCATTATCAAGCAGAGCCCTGGTATGCTTTCGGGAATAAGAATCTCATGTAGAGCTAAAGTACTGGAGAAATGCACAGGATGAGGAACTAAACTGCTGCTTTGAAGGAACTATAATGCTGCTTCAAAATACACCTACTAATAGAGATATGGGAACACTAAGAAAGGAACAGTGGAACACCTAAAAGGTGAAGCTGAAGAGAGATGAATGCTGGTTTGTTTCTTCTTAATTCTAGACCTGCTCCTTGTAAAAAGTCTTTCAACAGAACATAATTCCTGACAACAGCAAAATGCAAGTAATCCCTAAACACCCTAAAACAAGATCTCCTAGAAACAGATTAGCACAATGCCTCCTTCACTAATCTAACTCATATTTTATCACTACTTAGCATGCACAACAGTAACTAAAAATTACATTAACTTTCTGTATGTTTAGTCATCACTGTAAGCGTAAGACTTTAAATGGATTATGCCATATACATGCTTAACTCACTGGAAGTACTCTTACTACAGTTATATTTTTAAAATACTTCTTCAAAAATTAATCTAGCAAAGTAATGAGCATCTAATCATTGATAGTACCTTTGTCTTCCACAATGTCAAATTGCATTAGCTTATGTCAAGAGAATTGTGCCTGCTTGTTTCTTACAGTGAATAAACTGTAAGACTTTGCTACTGATTTCACTTCACCTACAAAAGTGGTACTTTTAATTCTATTAGTTGGCTAACAATTTAGACAAGTAGTATTAAGTTCATTGTGCTTTAGGTACTCTCTGTGCAAACTGAGACATCAAATTGCTCAGACTGCAGAAGTTAATTTAGTAAATTTAATGTATTTAAATACGGCCTTTATAGGCAGGATTTATATTTAATACTCAGACTTTATTTGAGCACTTGCTGCAATGCATTATCATCTGGTATAAAGGCAAATTACCTTCACAACTACAATTAAGCAAATTAAGTAGGGAACCACTATGTGTCTTTACCTGTGGTTGCAGTCTTTGCTGACTTGGATGCTGTTGTATTTGCTGCATTCTTGGTGTCCTTATCTTTCTCTTCTACTCGAGACTTTACTTCTGGACTAGAGATATTTTTGGTTATCTTCTCTACAGACTCCCTCTTTTTGGGGGAAGCCATTTTGGAAATTTTATCTAAAGATTCTTTTATAGCTGGCTTTGGTGAAGCCACTTGTTTTGATTTACCATCACTTTTTTTAACAGGAGATGATGACTTCGTCTTAGTACCCTGCTTTTTTGTCTTTGTCTTTTCTTTGAGGTCCTTCTTCAAAGGTTTGCCCAAATTCTGATCAACAGCCAGAGCTTCTGGATCAACCATGGAAACATCAGGGTGCCTAGGGGAAGGGCTGCGATCCTGTATTGGGACAGGTGGGGGGTCAATGTGTTTATATGTAATTGTCTTGTCTGTTGGAATGGTTTCTGACTCATCTTCTGAGTCAATGTTAGCATCTGCAGTGATGGAAGGACATTCCTCAGTTTCAGGGGGAACATCTGAATCAGTCTGAGATGGGGCAGACTCGCTCACGGACGTGGGGGGAGTTTCATCACACTGCCGTCCTTGTTGCTTTCCTCCAGAAGGTGGCTGTGCTCCCCCAGACTGAGTTAATGGCTTCTCTTGATCTTGAGCCTGTTCTTCACTTGCAAACCACTCAAGTGGGTTTGGGTTGATAAATGATGGTGAGAGTTCCGTTTTAGGATGCTTATATTCGCAAGAGGACACAAGGCATAAGTCAACATCTTGACGGGATCCTGCCAATGACTTTCCTGAAGTAAAATGTGCACTAGCTTCATAGGAATAGCTAGTAGCTTCAGGTGATCTGGTGGCTCTCCCAGTTGTCTCAAATGAGTAATCTGTGGCTTCAGGTGAGCTGGTGGCTTTCCCAGTTGGCTCATAGCAGTAGCTAATGGCTTCTGATAACTTCGTTTCTTTCCCTGTTGTCTCATAGGAGTAATTCATGGTACTGTGTGATCTGGTAGCTTTCCCATTTCTCTCATAGGAATAATCTGTGGCCTCAGGTGATTTGGTGGTTTTCCCAATTATCTCATAGGAATAATCTGCGGCCTCAGGTGATTTGGTGGTTTTCCGTGTTGTCTCATAGGAATAATCTGTGGACCCAGGTGACCTGGAAGTTTTGTCAGCTGTCTCATAGGAATAATCCATGTCCCCCGATGATCTGATGGCTTTCCCTGTCTTCTCATAAGAATAATCTGTGACCTCAGATGACTTCATATTTTTTGCAATTATCTCATAGGAATAATCTGTGGCCTCAGGTGACCTACTAGTTTTTCTGGTTGTCTCATAGGAGTAATCCGTGGCCAGAGGGGGTCTCATTGGGCTATATGATCTTTCTAGGTCACTTCCAGCCCCTAACTTTGTAACAGATTTTCCGACCATGTCAAAGGAGTAGCCAGTATTCTCTGGTGACCTAGTAGTTTTCTCTGTGGCCTCATAAGAATAACTAAGTTCTTCTGGTGATCTGCCACTTTTCTCTGAATCATCTTTTTCTGGGCTGAGTTCTGTAGTGTGCTTTGTTAGGGCTTCCTGGTAACCAAATGCTTTGGCAGAGGACACTTGCAGTGACAACGAAGGTGTATGACTAGCTGATGCTGCCTCTGTGACTGCAGGAGGAGAATCTGGAAAACTAGGAGAATACAGAGGCGAAGGTTCCCTTGGTGTTAATGGAGATAGGTCAGACTTTGGTGACAGCTTTTCTCCTAGGCTTGGAACCTTTTCTGAGGTAAAAGAAGAATGCAGTGGCATATCTCTGGGTGGAACGGCACCTGAAAAAGTTTCCTCTGGCAGTGGTGAAGTTACCTGGGAAGGTGTATGAGCTGATGAAGTTGAGGATGAAGCTTCAATTTGAGAAACTGAAATAATTTCTGAAATATCTTTCTCCTGAGAGTAAGATGACTGCTCCACAGGGGAAATCTTCTGTGCAAAACCAGGCTCCTGTATATCAGAAGGGCTATAGTCTACTTCTGTTGGTCCATTTTCAGATATATGGTGCATACTACTGCCTCCTGTAGGATACTCTGGAGATTGCCTACTAAAGTCCATTGCTAATGAATGCTCAGGAGACTCCTGACCAAAACCTACTGACATAGTTGTCTGCTCAGGAGATCTGTGATCGTGCATCAGCGCTCTGGCTTTTGCAGTTCTAGGTGAGAAATCTGGTGGAGAAATTGACATGGGTCTTGGGCACTCTTCCTTAGATGGAGACATTTCTGTTTCCTGAAAAGTTGTTGGTGTTTGTACAACTGACACTGAAAGGGAATCATCAACTTCAGTAGAATGCGGAGATCCAACTTCAGCATGCAAAGAAGGAGATACATCATCAGTAGTTGGCTCTGGAAATGAACTAGTGGCAACAGAAGCTGTAGAGACAGAAGCTACTCCTTCTATGTGGGAATAGGTGTCTTCTGCTACAACCTCATCAACAGGAGTTGCAGACTTGTCAGAAACAGTACCTTCAGAAATGGACATTTTGGTATCTTCTTTCAAAGAACCAAACTGATTGATATCAGCTTGAGTAGGTGAGAGATCCCCCACTAATTTCCGCTCATCCAAGACCAGTGAAGACTGGGAGCTGCTTGGTTCTGTATCCTCCATTTTCCTCTCAAGGCTGAAGCCTTCCTTAATTACCATAAACTCCATACTTTTCTCATCTTGTTTTTCTTGGAAAAGACCCACAGAGCTGGTTTCAGAAGCTGGGCTCATCTGAACAGGTGATTTTTCTTTTTCAGATTTCCCCTCAGAAGGACTTCTGTAATCTCTAGTGGGAGACTTGAAACCAGCACTCAAAAATGTGTCATAATTCATCTCTGAACCTATCAGTGGTGGACTCCGTAGAGGTGAGAGAACCTTCTCAATAGGAGATTCTGAATCTGGCACAGGCTCGTCCATAGGGCTTATTCTGGGTTTTGCAGGCTCATCTTTGTCTTCACTGATTTCAAAACTAACAGGAGCTTCTGTAGACTTTTCACTCATTTCAGAGGGAAGCTGACTGGACTTCTCATCAGTGGGAGACTGATAATAAGGTGTGTGACCAGCACTACCAGCAGCAGACTGTGAGGGAGATGCTACTTCTAATGTTTTATCTTCAGGACTTGCACAGTGCTCTTCAGCAACTTCTTGATGTACATCAGGCAATGTAGCAACAGGGACAGGCTCAGGTGAGACCTTGATCTCGTTGGGAGTGAGCGAAAAGTTCACACTCCGTTCACTCAATGGTGTTTTGGCAACAGGTGATGGAGGGGACAAACTGTCAGCCGGGCTCTTGGCCGGGCTATGTTTTCCACCAACATCTTCTTGGTAGGGTTCTTTGATTTCTAATTTAGCAGTGCCATGGATTTCACTTTCTTTTTGCTGGTATACATCTTGGAACGCAGATTTGGAGAATTTGTCTTCCTCTAAAGAAGAAGGTGGTGAGATGGTGGAAGCTGAGGCATTATAGTCTTTGCCTTCTGTGGCTTCTGTTTTGGATCCTTCAGATAATCCATTAAAAGCATCTGGAAGTGGGGATAGTTTAGGTCTGCCAAAGTCTTGAGAGTACAGTGATGTCTCATACTTGGTAATGTTCACATACTCCTGTGAGGGTGACTCACTTTCCTCATTATTGGTTTCATCACTCATGACATCCCGGGGAGTTGACATTTCATCCATTGGAGTTGGTTCACTGGATATTTCTATGGTAGACTGTGTGTAACCTGAAGTTGCAGTGAATTCCTCAGGCTGATCTTCTCTATTTTCTTCATCAGACACAGTGGCTTCACTTTCTGAACCACCAGGTAATGTCTCATCATGGATAGAAGAGGCTGGTTCAGCTGCTGGAGACTGAGGCTCTGAGCATTTTGTTGGTGTAATTATGAGTAGGCCATACTTATCTTCAACTTCACCAGCCTCTGTCACCTTGTCTACCACAGCCATCACATAGTCTTCTTCAGCTTCTTTTCTTTCAGTTTTGTCTTCATCTCTGATGTCTTCTGCCTTGTCGTCCTCTTCTTCGGTATCTTCAGTTTCTGCCTTCTCTATTGATTCTTCTCTGTCTTCCTCAGCCCGCTCATCTGCTGCCTCGTAATCTGCCTTTTCAATATATTTATAACCTTTTATGTTAGTATCTGCTTCTGCCATTATTTCTTCTGAGCTGTCTTCAATTTTTCTTGCTTCTGTGGTCTCCAGTGCTGCCTTTTCTTCTTCATCTTCACCTCGTTCTTCAGCTTCTTCTGTCTCTGCCTTTTCCTCATAATCTCCTGCTTCAGATGATTCTTCCAAGCCAGTTCCTTCATCTTCAAATTTCTCATTGTCATCAACCCTGTGCTTTTCCACAGGTTCCAATTCTTCGGGTGTCTGTTCACATTCACCCTCAGCCTCTGTGGTAGTTATGCCTTCATCAGAAGATTCGGCAGGTCCTTCATTATCCATTTTTTCTTTTTGTACTTCAAAGGCCTCTTTCTGTACTGTGCCCATGAGTTTCAGTTCATCCTCTATAAGTGCAACTTGAGGTTTCTTTGCTTTTATTGTTTCTACTTCTTCAGCTTTTAATTCCTCAAAATCCTTTGTTAAATCCTCTGGTGAGGACATAAGGGATCTCTCTGCTTCAAGTTCCTTTCCACTGGCTGTAATTTCTGCAGCTGCTATAGTTGTGGCAGCAACTCCAACTGCTGCAATGGCAGCTTGTGCTCCACTGACTTTGACATCCTTCTTCACAGTCTTAATTTTTCCTTTTTCCTTTGGCTTTCCAGCAGATACTGGTTCCTTTTTAGCAGGTTCCTCCTTCTTTTGTGGTTTAGGCTTCACTGCTGTTTTTTTGGCTTCGCCCAAGGGAGATGCTGTCTTCTTTGTTTCTTTAGGAACCTTTTTGATGTCTTTTTTGGCTTCTTTTTCTTCCTTCCTAATTTCCTTCTTCTCTTCTTTTTTAGCTTCTTTTTTAGGTTCCTTCGTTGAAGCTTCTTTCTTTAATTCCTTCTTATTTTCCTTCTTCTCTTCTTTTTTCACCTCTTTTTTAACATCTTTCTTTGTGTCTTCTTTTTTGATGAGTGTTTTCTCCTCTTTTTTGATGGGTGTTTTCTCCTCTTTTTTAGAAACCTCCTTCTTTGGTTTTTCTTTTTCCTCTTTCTTTTCTTCAGGTTTTGCTTTGACTTCCTTTTTCACTGGCTTCTCCTTTGACACTTTTGGTTTTACATCTGCACCTTGTTTTTCAGGAGTTTCAGATTTTACTAGTTGTTCTTCTTTACTTGTTATGTCTTTTTCCACCGCTATAGGTTTGGTCTCCACTTTCACTGGTTTCTCTTTTTTAACTGGAACTTTGTCTTTGCTTTCCAACTTCTGAAGTTTTTCTGGTGCTGGGCTAGGCTTTGCAGGCTCTGGTGTTTCTTCTTTAGATTCTTTTCTGACAGGTTTGCTTGGTGGTGTCTTCGCAACAGGCTTGAGACTCTCCTTGCTGTCTGTTCTTTGTTTCAGCTTTGCCTGTTTCAGAGGCAGGCTAGCAACGTTCCCAGTCAAGTCTTTTTGTGTAACAACCGGTTGCTTAAGGAACTCTAAGTGCTTGAGTTTTTCTAGTCCTTCTAGAATATTATATTGAGTGCTGTTTCCAGGAAACAGAACTCGGATTATTTTTTCTGCAGGATTAGCTGGATGCCACACAATCAGGGATGAAACTGATGTGAAGTAGGATAAGGGAATGTCTAGCTCTTGGCCATTTGGTAACAGGAATTCAGCTTTATCTCTGTTAGTGCCACTCCACTGCTGCATAAAATATTGCATCTCTTTGCTGTTTTTGACAGGATTAAGCACATACATCTCAAGCTTGCCAACTCCCATTTTCTGAAATAAAATGATGGGGTCAATGGTATTTCCCGAATTTCTGAAAAGAGGTT
This sequence comes from Heliangelus exortis, assembly GCF_036169615.1. NCBI lineage: Eukaryota > Metazoa > Chordata > Aves > Apodiformes > Trochilidae > Heliangelus > Heliangelus exortis. The sequence goes on from NC_092454.1 coordinate 47,427,656, forward strand.
CTGGTTTCATAGACAATTTATTTAAATACTGGAGGGTAAAACAAGCTTCTTCTACACTCCTTTTTACTCTAAAGCTAGGATCCAGATTCTTCAGGTTCTCGGGTACATTAAGAAATACAACTCCCAGATCAGGTGAGATCAGATTTTTCATCCAGTCACTGTTGGTAGTAGACCCTTGTGACTGCTCCTCTTCTAGTTCAGCTATCTTTCTCTGAAGCATGCTATTGATTCCTGGCAGGTTGTCATCTCCAATGTGAGTAAGCAGAATGGAATCCACCCTATCCAAGTGCCGGATAAGCTTCCAAAAGCATGATTTTCTTTCTGATCCTCCATTAATCAGCATATTGAATCCATTCACTGCAAACAATGCAGAATCCCCTCTGCCCCCTGGGAAAATATAACAGCAGGGTTTGGAGAGCTTCAAGAAGCCTCCTGAGGTTGGAGGTTCCAAAATGTCAAAGGGTGATGGCACTTCTACTGATTCTGACAGATATTCTGTGAATTCAGACAGTCCTTCCATTTCTGGCAATATGGATGCCGAGTTGAGTTTAATGTTAATAAAGTCTTGCAGGTTGTGTCTATCAAGATTGGAATTTTTCCAGTCTCCTTCCTCAGGACAGAAAAGGGTTAGGCTGGCTTTATTGGCAGGATGTGTAGTGCTTAGTAATTCACCAATCTAGGTTTGTAAAACAAAAACAGAAGAAGATGCACATAAATTAATTCTTTAATGACACTTAATGTCAAAATATAGTGTTTCCTGATCAGATAGATTAAATCTTTATTTGCTTCTGCACTGGTGAGTACTCATCCTAGAAGCTAAATGAAACTTATCACAATTAGTTTATTACTGTTTTGTTTTAAATACAAAGAAGGACCTCATTCCTTGTTCCTATTGCCCAAAGGGCCAAGTAGCTCAAGGTTCCTCCTTCCATCCTCCAACTCTTTATAGGAGGATAGAACAAGCTTTTACATGGACAGGGGATGCTGATTATGAGGCTAATGCTGCCATAGCTGTCACTATCTCTACCATTGGTTCATGAGGCTCCCAGCTGCCTTAGTCCATCCAGAAGAGCCAGACAAACATCTCAGGGAAAAAGCACATCCTCTCCACAGGCACAAAGGTAACTGCAACCTAGAGGAGGCCAAGGTCCTCCCAAGAGCAGCTGCATCATGTGCCTATATCTCACTTTCTTTCTTTCTGCTACATAATTTATTTTCAGTACTGACCAAACATAAAACTCAAAAAAGTCACAGGGACTGTTATCCAAATGAAAATAATACCAAAATAAAGCAGAAAAATAATATTTTCTATTGTAATTTGTCAGCCTTACTTAGTATCCAAACCATCTGAGTTTAAATCCATCTAATCTGTATGTCAGACATGTCATCTTTGAAGAGCTATGTTGGCTTGCTGCAAGCTGCAGAAACAGTCCAGGTGAGCCCTATTCATAGCCCATGGAAGTGTGCCCTGCACACCCACGACTTCAGCAACCCCTTGATGGTTCTAACTCATGGCCAACAACCACCCCTACACTTCCCAGCACATAGTTTTATTTCCAAATGGTAGAATTTGCCCCTCGTTTTGCATAGTCATAAAGTAATTACGTGTTATTAATTAGCCAAAGATGCAAGGAACTTGGGTTTGCAAGTTTTACAGGAAAGTAACTTTGCCAACTGCCAGTGAGTTTTATGTATCATGCAAGTCTCAGAGAACAGGAATCCAGCTCTTTCCCCCGCCCTACAACCATATGCTGAAGAAAGAGGCTTTGAGAATAGGATCAAATGGGTACAATAAGGTAATGCTGGAGCTCATGCAAACTTCTGCTTTTTTGGTCCCGAACTTTCAAATTTCACTCCACTGAGACAATTCTTTTTAATTTTGCAAACTAAATTCTTAGACACGCAGCCATGGGATTTATTTAAATATATACTTTACAAAGCAGCCAAATTAGGTGTGACAGCTTGTTGACTATGGGTTCCTGCCCTATGGGGGCTTTCAGACACAGTACATTAAGCAAGACAGTAAACTGGCAAGTCTCGGAAAAAAATGGCATTAAATACTTATTATCTATCTTTTTAGCACACAAAAATGACACGGTTTACAGATCTCACTGGCCAAATTTTAAGCGCTACCATAAAGAAACCTAGCAGGCACAGGGAGAAAAAAATTAGACCCTCAGTCTTATTTCATGTCACCTATTACTTAGCTGCCACCAGACAAGAATCCAGTGTCAAGTTTGATTTGAGTGCTTTGCACGTGCATCTTAGGTCTTGAAATCCCCTTTCATTGTCAAAAGGTTCCTCCATTTTCTGTTTCTGGAAGCTCCCATTTAATTCCCCCAAATAAAATTTAGATCTTTTGTTATGCAGTTTACATTAAATCTATATTAAATTAAATAAACGTTTTGATAGAAAGCTTATAAGGAAGAGTAAAGAGAACTGGTTCAAACTACAAAGAGGGCCATTTTTTGGTCTTCTAGAAAGCTCTGCCACCACATGACAATGTATGGAAGACATTCTTCTGAACATACCTCTTGATCCGTGAAGATCTCAATGAAGTTCTGAAAGGAGAAGGACCCTGACTGAAGAATGAGCTCTCCTGTGTTTTCAAAGCACTGTCCAGTTAAAACAAGCAACTTGTGTCTTGCAGCATCTGTGATCATTAAGCGCACCTGGAGTGTAGGAGAGAAACACATAAATAATGGACTTAGCATGTGTTTCTGTATTTTGCTAAGAACATGCAGTTTATGTGTCCTAATTAAAATATATTTTGCACCAGAGTCTCCCAGGAATATTGAAACATTATCAAGTTATACTGCTGTTCACAAAAGGGAAAAAGGGGAGGGATAAGAAGCAAGTAGGGAGAAGGTCTGATAAATAAAACAACCTGAACATGGAAAAGAGAGCAAAGAGGAGAATAGAATAAAATCTGAAAGAAGACAGTATTTCCAGTGAGCAAACATACTCATCAAATATAACTCTTGGTGCATTTTAAGATCTCTGTGTCAGGACCCCCTTGGCAAACTCAGTCCCACATGTTAATGAGGGACACGTATATGTGTCAGACTCAGCGTTCGGAAGGCTATTCTTTTCCAGAGTACAGCATTACTTGTAATTCTGTTACTAAAATGTCACTGGAAATTAACAGCCACAAATCACATACAGAAGTGGCATATTTAGACTGCCATTCTGTTGTAAGCTGAATCAACTACAAGGCTGAAGGCCAACGCTGAAGGCCAATGCTGCTTTACCATATTCATAAATTTGAACTCCAAGCACTCAGATTCAGTCGCATGAACACCAGAAGTTTTTATGGTGTGTCATCCCAAGACCTTTTTGAATACACATTAGTAAATAAAGAGGATGCCAGATGGCATAAATGAGCTTGCTGCTGAGAAATAACCTTTTTCTGCATTTTGAAAGAATTCTTAAGCATTGTGAAGCAGCTGCTCATTACTTTACTTGACCTTCACTACAACTATGAACAATTGTTGTTTCCTCCCCAGGGGAGATTTATCTTCATGCTAAGAGAAACATATATTCAGTATATTTCTATTCACTAAATTCAACCTAAATTTAAGAACAAAACTAAAAAAACCTATGTAAAATTCTGCACTGTAAAGTAGGTTTTTTGCAAATACTTCAGAAATATTGTCCAACACTGAAAAATTAATTCAACCTATGGCAAGGTATGAATTTCAAGTGCACTAATTCCTCTGTTTCAGGATGAATTAAGTTAAACCAGAAAAGTGATTCCTGAACAAGTATGTCCATGTAGAAGACTAAGTGAGCAGAGTCCATCTGGAACATGACACTGCATCCAAGCTTCATCTCCATGGAGATGACATAATCACATCAGCTCTCCTAGCAAGCTTTTCTTTCAAATTTTAGAATCATAGACTCATTTGGGTTGGAAGGGACCTTAAAGATCATCCAGATCCTATTCCCCTCTTTCAGTTTAAAACCATTACCCCTTGTCCTGTCACTACCCTGTCTGGCGAAAAGTTTTCCTGCAGGGCCCCTGCATGTACTGGAAGGCTGCTGTAAGGTCCCCCTGGAGCATTCTCTTCTTTAGGCTGTACAACCCCAACTCTCTCAGTCTGTCTTCATATCAGAGGTGCTCCAGCCTTCTGATCATCTGTGGGGCCCTTCTCTGGACCCTCTCCAGCAGGTCTATATCTCTGCTGTGCTGGGGACTCCAAAGCTGTATGCTTTCTTTTATATTGATTGTTAAACAATCTAAATTCTAAATAATTCTTGTTCGTGCTATAAAGGGTGAGCCAGGAAGACTCGACCTGAATCTCTGTTGAAAAACTCATGTTGTCAGTAGACAAGAGAGACAGAGAGGATTAGGAATCTGAAAGACAATCCTAACTCTACCACATTTTTATTGTTATTTAACTGAACAGGTGACCCTGATGCTAAGCTGCAGAAAGTTCCTATAATTAAAAGCAGGGCTAATGCTGGTTTATTAGCAACAGCACTAAATGATTATAAATGGATCACTATCCTTGCTAGATTGAGTGTATCTATTTCAGACAAAAACACAGATAAGTGAAGCTGAACATCTGATGTGTGTTGCTCAAATTCTGTCTGTTTTAGCTGTATTAAATGCAAAGAATTGGCTTCCCTTCTATGTTTTCTCCTATTGCTGGTAGCAGTTTTGGGCAGTCTGCCAACTTATCTGTAAACTCTCAAGTATTTCAAACAGCAAAATTATTTCCTGATTAGTGAATCACTGATATGCAACTGATGTATTTCCCTTCAACCTATTGTATTAATTGATGATGAAATAAAGTCTGTAGAGCTAGCAAACTATGACAAGAGCAAATAAATGCTTTCAGATTACAGAGCATAATGTATGATTCATATGGAAGACCTTCAAGAGACACATAAATTCTGTGTCTGGCTATAACAAAGGCTTCCTAAAGGACTATCAGAAGCTCATTTCCCAATATCAAAGCTACTCCACTTCAGAAGAGACACTGCAATATGATGATTCTGTTCAGCTTTATCCTTGGTTGAAGTTCTACATTGTTTGAAGGAAGTGAAGAAGAAGATGTAGCCTCATTCAAAATGGAGGTAAAGGTGAACAGAGACAGGAGCATCAGCAGTTTCCCAGGTTTACAGCACAGTTGCAGGTGTGTTAGAGCAACTTAGTGGGCTTTCCTTAAGAAGGAAAAAACTGTTCATGGGAGGGTTCAGAACCTTGTTTTCTTTGGGACACTACAGTCTCTCTCCCCTTGGGCCTGTCTCTTCTAGGAGGTATTTTGCCATTTGACAGAACATGGCAGGAGTTTTGGGAAGCATTATCCTCAGACTACCACCAGCATGGCTATTTCCAGCCAGATTAGCAGGGACTTCTTTCAATATCATTTTCCTTTGTTTTTCCTGAACAGACAAGATTTGTGTCCTTCTGGTGAAGTCAGAGCTCCATGGTATATTGCTGTCTTCCTAGGTGCAACCTGGAAATCTCTTGATATATGAAACTATGTTTGTTATTTGCCATAATTGTCAGAGCATGTCTATCCCAGCCTCCAATTTAACTCTCCTGCCTCTTTCTTATCGTCACTTTCTGGCTTGTGTCAAGTTAGAGTCTTGTGTCAAGTTAGCCAGCCAAGGTAAATCTCTGTTGGGAAACTGTCTGGAAGAAAACAGACATGTGAGCAATCCTGACTATTTAGCGTTAGTTAGAGTAAACTAAGGGCCTTGAGACCCAGTTGCAAGGTTACTGAAAGATGAGCTATGGGAAAAAGATAAGGGAGCTGGCAGTAGAAAAGAAGAATAACAGGATAATGAGGTAGCCAGCAGAAGTTCTGTGAGAACAGAATTGGTGGCCAAGATACAGCCACCTGCAAGATATCGTTATGTAAACAAAGGCTCTATATAAAGTGAGTGTCCACTGTTAATAAACGACTTCACTTTAACCATATTGGTGACTACGTGCTGTCCTTAAGCCTCCGCAGATTTCCCACAAATCTCAGCTTGTAACTTCTGGCTGTGACCAGTTTGGCAAGATGAGAGTGAAGAAAAGATTGCCTCCTACTCTAGTGAGAGGAAATTAACCTAGTCAAACACTTTCCAGAGCCAAAGAAGTAAAGCCAGGGTTCAGAAGTCATTAATGAGCCTCAGACTGTGTTCTTTCATGCCATCATTCATGAGAGGTATGAAGACCAGAGACAGAAACAGCATTTCCCTACTTCGGCAGCTCCTCTGGCTCTTACCCCTCTCCATTTTACAGCTTTTTTACTCTGATGTCTGTGTGTATTAAAAGCTGGCCCTCTTGCTTTTTCCCAAGTAACTCTAATGCTGTGTAGGAGATTTTCATGCATAGTTTTTTTAGTGAATGAACCGCCATTAACTAGGGTGAATTACTTAAACTTTCACAGCTTTCAGAAATTTGTTTCAGTGCCCTTCTTCCTGCTTGTGTTTAATATCACTTCAGGTCAGTAACAAAGTGGATTTTTCACTATGTAGAAGAAGTGGAGCCACTGGATTTCCCAGCTGTGCCATTGTACTATGTCAGTGCTTTCCAGCACAGACTAGCATTGCAATTATCTGTATATTTTCAACTTTCTGGCTCACTAGTTAAATTTGTCAATTTTGACCTTGAACTACATGTTTAGTTCTTTGAATCTGCTCTAATGAGTTCATGAACAATTCACAGTTTTCTTCTGAGGCACTCTCCAGAGTCCACTGATATTTTACATTGTTTCAGAAGTTCAGACAGATCAACCTATAGTAACAACTCTACAGTTGGTAATTCTTCTTGAAACCTAAATTTGTCTCAGTGCACCTTCAGGTACTTTTTTGCTTTATGTGTAAAATAGGACTCCAGAGCTATGGAGGAGTAGGAGAAAAGCTGATGCAGTTTCACCACAGCTGGCTCCACTTCATCAGTAAGGAAGTTTGATGCATTTCTAAAATAGTGCTGGGATCAGAGATGTGTTTTGGCCCTATGACCCTGACGTTTTATCAGAAGTCTAGGAAACCAGGGAGAAAATCGTGGGATGGCTGATGTTTTTCATGGTGTCTGCTCCTAATATGTCTTCCATCCAGTTAGGACCTGTTCTCAGTTTGCTAAGACTCTGAAAGACAATACTGGAGTTTTTCAGTCACTGTTCGGGAAGACAGTAAGTGATATTCAAAAATCACTTTAACTACATGTGTTTCACTGCTCTTATCCTGTCCACTTCACGGAGCTTTTAAGACACAACCAACAAAGAGTTTCTGACTTACCTCAGTACTAACTGCTTCATCTGAGGGGTTGATCAGGACTACAGTTTCCAAGACATCACTTCTGTGGTGAAGAATCTTCTGACCTGCAAGCACAGAGAGAAAAAACAAAACAAAACAAAAACCAAAAGAAATTAAATTGAGCCACCATGGTTTAAACCAGCACTTCTCATGATCTTGTTGTACACCCTGTTGTGTGACAGCTCTCTGGTCACCCAGAGCAGCACACACCAGCAACACCAACTGCTTGCACTGCTCATGTCTTCAGAAACACACCAGCAGTGGCCCTGTGGAACAGAAATGCTACTCTGGAAAATTCAGGGTAATGAAACCAAAATGTCAACAGAACTAAGTCCTGTCCCTTCCTCCAGGCTGGTAGAGTTCCAGTAAGTCACCTTGGAGCTAGTGCAGAACAGGGACTGGAGCATCCATCATCATCTGAGCACCTTGCCCTGTATTTTCATGAACACAACTACAGCACAGGTACAACTGAGATTACACAGTCCTGTAACATGCCCAGCTGGTTTTAAATGAGCTTTTCCAGGAACTATCAGAGGCTTAACTCCAGCAGCAGGAAAGTCAGCACAGGCTGCAAACTTCCCCTGGGCTGTGTACTGGTGCTGTTCACCACAGCTAACAAGAATAATTATAACAAGCAAGCAACGGAGCCCACCTTGCAGCCCCACTGCCCACCACCACCACCAGCACTGTCTGGTGTGGCACTTGCATCCTCCTACCTGTCACACACCATACAAGTGCTCCTTAGCCAGGCAGTGCCCCATGCAGACGCAGGTCCCTGGCTGCAACAGATGAACCAGGTGAAGGCTGGGATCCACCCTGTATAAACTTTCCTTTCAGCCATCAGCTGGTGTTAATTAACAGTGGGACACACCCCCATGGGGATGTGTGAACCACCTGCTGCACTGCCCTGCTTCATCTTCTTCCCACTTACAAAAAAGCAACATTAGGCAATAAGGGTGAACAAGTGTGTAAGTAACAGCTAGCTCCACAACGAATAATGTCTGGCCAAGTTTGGAGCAGCCTTGTGGCCCACTGGCTTTCACACTTAAGCTGGCCTGTCTCTGTATTTAGCAGTGATATTCATCTGACTGGGAGTGGATGCCAGAAAAACACAACAGGACTCTTGACATCTTTTTTTCTTATGTTAATTGGCAAGTTCTTATCAGGGTCTCATTCTGTGAGAACTGCAGTGAGATTAATTAGCAGCTATAATGTCATTCAGAAATCCAGACTGGCAATTAGTCCAAAAAAACCCCAGAAAAGCTGACCCTTCCAAGCAAACTGCTTGTCGCAGTATTAATCAATTAAAATAGTTCTGCTTTAAAGGAAGTATAGAGGGGCACAGAACAAGTCATCTATTTGCTAACCCAGAAAAGCTCCCCTGTAAAGAGATGTAATATAACGAGGCCGAGAAGGGCCATGATGAAAGGAGCTCTGCATTCCTGAGAGCACCAGGAGGCCGGGGGCAGCCTGAGAGGGTGGGCAGTCAGCCTTTCCCACACCGCTGCTGCCCCCGGCCCTCCCCAGGGCAGCCCCCAGGCAGCAGCCCCTGCCCACCCCAGCAATGCCCTTCTCCTCCTGCCCTCCTCCTCCCCTTCTCCTCATCACCCACAGAGCTGAGGCTTTTGCTTCTGCTCTGGGGAACTTCTATGCTTGTAAATGTAAAAACTTACAATCAAATTACAGAAGGTGATGAAGAAGAGGGGAGAAGTGGGGGAAATTTTCCTAAAATGTGAGACAGGTTTATTTACTGTCTTGTGCAGGTCAGTGCCTAGAGACTTGTGGATAACAATCTAATTAATTTGAAGAAATCTAATTTTCTTAACAAATTCTTCTTGATTTACTCCCTATCTTTCTTTGAAAGAAAGATAGAGACTATGTATTTCAAAAGGGGAAGAAGGCAGGTCTCCTTCTGCAGCATACAATTCCCTTTGTAAATAAATTCATTTTTATAGCTCTGCTTTCTTCTCCAACAGGAGTGCATATACATTCAATAAAACATTCATATGGTTCTGTTGCCACAGATTCCTTTACAAGATACTCTGCGATGTGATATTTTAGTTATTCTGCAAATTTCTCTCAAATTAAGAGATAAAGCAGTGATTACTGAGTCTCATCTTTACCATTGGCAAGGAAACTAAGGAACTCACCAACCTTCAGTTGTCACAGATATTTCTTGCTTAATAGTTAAACTCAGATAGAAAACACATATAATTAGTCAGAAAGATGCGTAGTTTTCACCTGACTCAAAGCACCCACTTTGGACTCCACAGAAGCTGCTCCAAGTCATGTTATGTGTGTAGCTGGTAGGGATCTGACCTGGGGAGACACAGCTCCTACTGACCAGCACTGATTGTGGTTATGCACATCCTATGTTTATGTGGGCCACAGACCCAGCTCCAGTAGTCGCATAGTTTCATGCACCTTGATACTGATTTCAAGAGGCAAAAAAGCAGAGGTCTGCACCACGCACACAGGGACTGTTCAGAGCTGCAATATGTGACTGACTCTGTCTTCAAGTCCTAAGCATCAATATGTGTTACTGCTTATCATAAAGAGTAGACACCTAACACTGGTAGGTTATGAGTCTCCCAAGGGCTTCCATCCAATGTAGAAGTGGGAAGTCTGTGGCTACTTGCTGGTTTCGGTACCACGATCCCAAGTCACTGCTTGAGGAATAAAAAGATGTCTTTTTTTAAAAACTATAATTTTGTAAGAGCAACATAGGCTTACTGCTCAGACTGATACCCTGAGATGGTCAGCTGCAATGAAGGAAAGACTCCCATGGAAAGTTTTATCAAACAGAAACAAACTATCACAGTGTGGGAGCAGAAAGCAGTGGCAGCTTTTCACAACTGGCAAGAGAGTGCGATTTACTGAACTACAGGTGTGAGTTGAAGAATCTGAGACTCACATAGGAGATGCTTTAAATTAACTCTACTGAATTTTTGCATCCCATCTTTACACATCTGACAAAATATTTTCTCTTATGTGTCAGAGGAAGAAAGGAAGAAACTTCCAGATTTCATAGAAATGATTGAGTGGATAGATTTTACCTACTTACAGTTTCTGGAAGGAAGTCAGAGTTCTATATATAGACTATATTAATATTAATAATGTTTGGAAGAAAGACATCTAAGAATCTGCTCATCCTTGATTTTATTAAGCAAAGATTCAAGTTCAAAGTAGATATTAATGTAGAATCTTGGCACCTGTTTGATTCAGAACTGGGACAGAGAAGAGAAGCAAACAGCAGGTGTCAATTGTTTGAAGGGTGATTTCCTCATGTATCATCCCGGTTATTATGGCCATAGGATCTTATTGCTCCCTTGCTCAGTCAAATATCAGTGACATTTATAATAGAGCTATTGAGATGAATATGGTGTCAGTAACATTTCCTAGAGGAGTGACTGAACAGATTTCTACCACAGTTGATCTTTTCAGGATGATCATACAGTGGGGCCTGCTTTTAACACAGATTTATTTAAATCTCTGCAAACACAAAATGCAACAGAATGGCAAGGGAAAGAAAGTTAGCCCTCCTTCAAGTTTGGTTTAACCAAGGATCAGCACTGACACACTTGTCCTTACTGGGCATGCCTGTGCAACACACCAGCTCACAAGGATGAATGCTCTAGGCAACATGCTGCTCAACAGAGGTGTGCTCACCAGCCCCTCCCACCACCCCAGATGGACACCAGCACCCACTCACTCCCCATAAATGCCATTCTCACACAGAGTAAACCCAGAGGAATAAGGCAACTCTTTCCTGTGATGATTCTTGGCAGTTTCTACGTTTAATTAATTTGGTAGAAGACAGTCTGCCTTTAGAAAAAACAGAATAAATAACCTGAGGAATACAACAAAGGTTTTTGCCATTGAGCAAGAGGTCAGATGTTTCACTGTCATTAAGCTGCTCAGACTCTTAAAAGGTAGTATTGAAGTTTGTCAGTAACTATGCTGGAAAATAAGAACTGATGTTTAAGAATTGTCTCAACTACACCGGTTTCAGATTTGCTATGTCTGATGGAGGCTATCAAAAGATTACCATGGACCTTGCACAAGATATTGTTAAAGCAATAAATTCCTTAGAGAGAGAATGAGCTGTTTGCCTAGCCGATGGTAATGCAGTAAACCTTCTAAATCTTGAATAACATTGCTCATTGCTCCACCTTCTTTTTGTAGTGGAGATTTCAAACTTCTCCAAAAATATGTGTTAACATTGTGTCCAGCATGATTGTTCCATTTTAGCAAGAGTATTATGAATTCTGGATGACTGGTCATCTGATGTTTGCTATTTCCTACACTGATCTTCAATTTTCAACACAAAGATCAGGACCTTCCCACTGTCAACCCAGAGGCACTACACTGCAACAATTCCACATCAAGGACAAAGGATCACAATCTTCTTTTGCAGCAGTTTATCAGCTACCTGAAGAAGTCATAGTCCAGGCCCAGAACTCTCAAAGTGCAACTTTAGAAAGCTCCTTTCAGGGATCTCTGAAAGCCCTGCAGGTGATGTCAGGGGCTGCAGATGCTAATCAGTCAGTCTTGTTACTAGATGACATGGTGGAGAGTGCATAACACAGGCATAACTCTGTTTACACTAGACGAGATAGATTCACTACCTCCAGGGCTCAAAAGATTTCTTATATTTCAGCTGGATGCAAGGAATTTATAGTAATTTTTTTTTTTTTTTTTTTTTTTTTTTTGTGTGTGTGTGTGTGTGTGTGTATGTACAAGTATCGGAGTACTTTACGCATTTCTAGGTAAAAATAAAATGCATACCTGCTAGGATGCTGAGCTGTCATGACAGGTATGGACAAAAAGACAGCTCTACTAACCTCGCTGAGTCCTCTGATGGTGACAAGGACTTGGAAGAGTGACAATGACTGCAAAGTGTGACTATTTCCCTTGTAATTACTTAAACCTTCTTGCTCTGAACAAAATTCAGATCAATCTGAACAATCTGAACAATCATTCAGATTAATACCTAATGTTATATGCTTTTTACAGAGCATTATGTGTTGTCTCTGCAAGGTTAGGCTAATCTCTCTTACATCTGATCTGCTGTAATATTGAATTATGTTGTGACTGCAGGAAGCATGAATCCCTGTTTTATCTTCTCCATATTAAATGGAATTCATATTCACATTAATTTAATTCAATTATATCAATATATTATATTAATGGTCATTAATATTAACTGAATTCAATTCATATTAATGGAATTCAATATTCATATTAAGGGTTGGACTTGATGATCTCAGAGGTCATTTCCAACCCGGATGATTCTATGATTCTGTGATATTCAATGTTCATATGGTTCAGCTGTAACCTGGTGATAGTTAAATATTTTTCCCACCCACATCTGATCTGTAGCAAGTATAAAGTAAATGTCCTGAGAGACGATATCCTGAAGCATGCTGTACTTTTGTATTTTCAAGCTCACATTTATTTAATTAAATAAGTCTAGGTGCAATTTTCATTTTAGTTCTCGGATAAGTCCTTATTTGTCTGATCTCATTTGGGTTTATCCTTCCAGGTAATAACAGAGCCCTGAGAGTGGAAGGATAGTCAGGAGATGAAGATGCAGCCTGAACAGTAACTGCAAGATTCAGCCTCAAGATACTGACATGAACCCAGTCCACCCATCCTTGCTCAGCTCTCTTCAGCTGCAGCAAGGAGAAGCAAGCTGACCTGTTCATACTACTGTTCATAGCTAGATTTATACCTTCTGCCTTAAACTTGCAACTTTAATATTTGACTTGTGAACTGAGCTGTGTTAGGAGCTGCTGCAAGAACTACAAGTGGTCGCAGGGGATGCCACCACTCTGTGACCCATTCCCACTGAAATCTGAAGTAAATTCAAGGCATTAAATAATGTTCTCACATACCCCATTGATCAATAGACTAATTGAATCAACTTTTCACACTACATATTGATTCCTTGAACTATTTGCCAGCCTTGAGAGACATCTAATTTGCTGCCAAGACAGCCATTTATCAAGTGGAAGCAAGCTTTTACTCCCATCTGTTATTGTCAGGGACAAATTATTACCTATCATTCCCCACCTCCAGATACAGTTGTTTTCACATAATTCTTGATGTTTTACAACTTCAGGGCTTCATGAAGGACTGCAAAAGCATAAAAAATCTCTTCTGAATGAAGTTGTACTAAAAAAAAAAAAAAAAGTACTCTGAAGACATAGACAAAGCAAATCAGCACAATAACAGGAATAGTTTATAAATTATACTTTTGATGTCTGCAGGTTTATCTCTCAAAAAAGAGGATATGCCACAAAAACTGAACCAAGTACCCTAGCAATTTTATTACTGAGTTCACTGAAACTCTGGAGAGGAATGAAATCTAAAACCAAGGCTAGTGAAGACTTCAGTACACCCTGAATTAAAGAGAAGAAAACCTCCTGTTTATACACTCAGCTTACAACAGCAGTGGAATCCAATGCTCCTGAGAAATGGGCTCACCCTTGACTTTGCTTAGGGAAAAATACATTCACTAGTCAGTCAACAACTCATCTGCTCAATGAGTTAAGCTGCAAGTTATTGCTATTGAGCATTAAAATTCACAACTAACAGGAAAAAGACAAGCCTCTTCTTGAAGTGAGTCTTTAACTTTTTGAATACTACTTTGACTAGGAAACCAAACATTCCTTACTCATCATAGAATAATCAGATATTGCCAATACCCAAGATTTCGTATTTCTAATTTAAACTACCCAACATCCCAACCAGCTGTTGTAGAGATAGCAGATGCCTTGCAGAGGTCTATGCTTTCTCATTTGATACCTAATTGCTGCTGTAGGCAGGTGTGGTTGCCTCTGAACTCAGACATTTCTATTCTTTCATTGACCTGTGTAAATTTACAATCTACATAGTCAATAAAGCTCAAATCCCAGAAGCCTTGTCTGCCATAATTTGACAGCACTGTAATTTCAGTGAGCAAAAGCAAAGGACATAAATCTGAAGTGGCACAGTTGAGATTATGCTTTGCAGACAGCTGAGTGCAGCTTTATGATCATCCTCCAAGAAATTACCTCCTGTAATTATAAGAAGGGCAAAAAAAAGGAATGTTCAGAGAGCAGCACAGTTTAACATCTAAGCAGAAAGAGAGGGAAAAGTGTTTAGCAGAGGGCTGTGCAATGTCCCTCGTGTGCAATGAGGGCTATTAGGAGATATGTAGTATTTAACAGACAATAATGTTAACACTGCAGGCCTTGCAACTACAGCTATAAAAGGTAAGAGAAAGCAGAAAACAACACCCACTTCTTCAGAAATTTGTCTTTGACCATCTAGGCAAATGATTTTAATCTTTTCCTCTCGGCTTTTGTATTCATAAACGTGAGGCAGGAAGACAGGGAAACGTGAGATTTCCTGTAAGTGGCTATGCTGAGTTACTCATCTCCATTATGAGTAATAATCTTAAAAAAGCTGTTAACCAAAAGTTAGTAAATTAATTGCATGTATACTATGGTCAGCTCTGGATTTTCAGGCTGAAATCCTTTTGTTGTCACATATTAATCTTTCTTATACCCTGACAACTTAAATGCATAGAAAATGGTACAGGCAGCTTTATGATATGCTGCAAAGCTGACTGGTGATCTGGAGCTGTAGTTTTCAGCTGCACAGGACACTGCCCAAGTACTGCACAGAAACTGGCAGCCAACACACACCACGATGGGAGACTGCAGTAATGCAGAGCTGACTCACTGCTCCTGAAGGGCAGCCCAAGTCCTTGTCTGAGCCTGCATTTGGTTGTATTACTGTATTACTAGCCAGGGAAGATAAAGAGAGCTACACATCACCAAACCTCTTCCAGACACAACCTTCTCTGTCTGGGAAGTAGGAAATTTCTTCTTTACCACTGGAAAGCATCTTGGACCCAGGAACTAAAATAATCCTGAGCAAAGCAAACCATTTCTCACTATAGTTTATTTGCAGTTGTTTCCATTTAACTTTGCTAAGTTATTCAGAAAAAGAATATTTCACATCCTAACTCTGTTTTAAATGTCAAACAACCAAATAAAATCTTAGGAAAAACACTACTTCTTGCTCAGTACCAATGTGGCTCATTAGCTCACACCCCACTGTTTATAAACAGCATCATCTACCATAATTCAAGGGACTTAGAAGCTTAAGTGTCCTTTTGTTATACCAAGTTCCTGGTACCTTCATATAACAAAGAAAACCATTTACTAGCCTGTTAAAGATACTACCAAAACTGGCTCATCAAATGAAACATTCCCGAGACTTTTTCCAAGGGCTTATTATTATGGAAAACAAACTTCAGATTTATTTTAATGACTTCTTATGAAAAAGTATGATTGTGACAATCTGCATTTAATAACATAGTATCTGACTCAAATCCAAGTGCACTCCATAGGAAAATTGCCACGAGACTCAATAAGGAATGGAAAAGATTATCTAGCTATAGATACCTGCTGTTTAAAACAAGATAGGGAACATCAGCATTATGTTTCTCCTTAATGGAATTGACAAAATTAGCCAATACCCTTCCTGTACTTAAAACAAATCAACCATCCTCAGTTAAATGTACTTTATTTTCTTTCAAATATTGCTATCACAGAATGTGCTGGAAGGGACCTCTGAAGGTCGTGTCACCCACTGCCCCTGCCAGGGCAGGTTCACCCAGACCAGGTAGCACAGGATGGTAACAAAGTGGGTTTTGAATGTCTCCAGAGTCAGACTCTACCACTTCTTGGGAAAGCCTGTTCAAGTGCTCTGCCACCCTCCTTACATTTAGATGGAACTTCCTATGTTCAAGTTTGTGCTTCTTGCCTTTTGTCCTGTCACGGGGCACAACTGAAAGAAGAGTGGTCCCATCCCCCTACACCCACCCTCTTAGTATGTGTGTGTTGATAAGATTCCCCCCCCTCAGTCTTCTCCAGATTAAAAATACCCAAGTATCTCAGCGTTTTCTCCTATGAGAGATGCCCTAGTCCCTTAATCATCCTTGTAGCCCTTTGCTCTATGCCCTCCAGCTTAGTACTAGGACACAGGACTCCAGTTGTGATGCAATTGCTAAAACCATTTCATAGTCTTCTATTCCACCTCCCTGTGCTGCAGTGCCTGTATGGCTGTACCATTCTTCCCCCAGCTTCCCAAATGCCAAGAAAGGGAAATCTGCTCAAAAGTTTTTTTTTCTTTTCTCTACAGTGCTCTGTGCAGATGCTTCCTTGCACTCCCACCTCCATCTGGAAAAGAGAGAGCATCAGGGAAAAGCTAATGTGAATGAAAAATGTGCAGCAAATGGATAAATACTGAAATGAGTATTTCAGGAAAAGAAAAATTTCAGAAGTCTGCCTCTCTTCTTCCTAGACATTTCCACCTCAATACATATTAAGTTTTTCACTCCCTCCAGGGAGAAATGTCTGAATTTTGATCATTATAGAAGGTCTCTGTCAAAGTTTCCAAACTGCCACAGCCTACTTATTAATGGATTCTCATCACTATGGCAGCTGAATCCAAACCCAAAAATCTAATTAAAATCCTCTGAGGGATATTTTTGGTCTTGGGGTCATTACTGCATAGGCAACTTTGTTTTACGTTCACCTGTCATCTCTGTCGAAAGTCAGACAAATCAATACCACCAATGGGGGTTTTATGTGGGGAATCCCTTCTTCCCCTCAAGCACATTTTCTTTTACATGCATTTATTAAAGTTTTTTCAGTTTAGACATCTAATTTTTATTCTTTCTCTTACTTAAAATCAAAGAAGGATTTCATTGCCTTACAGCCCATGACTAATGAGTGACAGATTTGAGGGAAAGGGCTATTGCAGGGAGCACAACAGTCCAAATTAAACACTTAACTTTGCAGTATATAAAATTACTTATGGTTGAATCTTCCTATAGTCTGGTAATCAATAAATTTCATTGGGAAAAAACCCCACAGTTTATAACCCACCCTTGGTACTTCTACTATAACATTAACCATGTATAATAAAAAAACCCAGGTTGCTGGCAAAAATACCTTAAGTAGAATTTACCTAGTGGTGCTCTTTGAAGTTTTTATTTCATAAGCAACATTACAGATTTATTGCTGTTTCCTGAACACATACATAACACAACTATAAAATGTACGATATTCTGTAGTACAGCAGAAAAGTTACATTTTTTACTACTTGGGATCACTTTTGTGTGCTTCATAAACATGTCATTCTGCTAAATGTATTATTACTATCAACTAATTTAGCAGCTGTGAAATATCCCCAGGCCCCTGCAACCACTGGAAAACCTAACAAGATACTCTGTTTGTAAGCCTTTAATAAGAAACAGCTTTAAGCTTTTCCCCTGGCAACCATCTGGCTTCTCAGCTCCATGGGACAACTTGCCCGAAGCTTTTATTTTGCAGCATGTCTATCTAGCCAGTGAAAAAAGCCACCATGACAAGTAGTGTTGCTAATCAGTTTCTGGACCTGAGCTCACTGTTCTATTTCTAGCAACTATTGCTTTCCTGGTCTGAAAGAATAGAGCAACTGCTCTACTCAGAAGCAAGACAGAGACTCATTTAAAAGCCTCAAAACACCTTCATCCTCTGATTATTTACTGGATCCGTGCAATTTTCCACCATGAAGGTTTTATACAAATTGCAAATTTGTAATATGAAATCAACTGCCTCTGTGTACAATACAGGCAGGGACTATTAATTATTTCCAGGTTTTACAAAGAAGAAAATGAGGAGGTGTGCCTGCCAGCTAAATGGCTCAACACAAAGGGAACATTTTTAGGCTTTACTTTCTGTAATGAAAACAAGCCATAAAGTCCTCCCTCCATTAGTTTGCCGTAAATTTTCTTATGATGTGCTTAAGTACAACCAATTGGACAATAAGACTTCAAAAAGCCAATACTATCCTGTAATTATAACATCAAAAACACCGGAAAAAATGGCATGTATCTTCAGCAAATACAAACCCATATATGAATAATATCTTGAAAGATTAATGCCTTTTAAAACCTGAACTCTGAAATTTAACACCTCAGTTACCCTAACCAGTAGTGGCATGTGCAGTAGGTTAAAAAAAGCAATGTATAAACAACAAATAGTGATGTCTCATATTCTCTGATACAATGCAAAAGAAAAATACTTGTTAATAGAAGTGAAGGGGCTTGTAGACCACAAATCAAAAACATTTAACAAGTGTGAAAGAAAAAGCTGGCTTTCTAAATGACAAAGTGGGCCAACTCTATAGGGTTCAGTCAAAATCCAGCTTGGATTGTTTTTTTAGTTTACTGGCCCTGTACACTCTTCCTACACCAGCTTCCACATGGGAAAAAAAAAGTGAGGAACAGATCTATTTCTGAAAACGCCTACTTTAATCTTCACGTGTTTTGAGTTACCATTTCTGATACCCTTTCCTACTCCCAGTCTTCTTCCCAGGAAGAGGCAGATGTCCCCTAGGAATACTTCGAGCAGCTTCTGAGCTGAGAAGCAGAGGACTACTCTTGCTCATCTATCATAGGAGGATCTTCTCTGCTTGAACAAGCACAGCAAGCTTCTGCAGGAGGGCATAGAATTCACATCTAGTGAACAGGTTCCCCATTAATAGGCAAGAACTGCTCTGGAGAACTGTGTCATCTCTAACTAAATATACAACAAACTCCCAGAAAGCCCACCACCATGCTCAGTACATACCAAAACCAGATATTTTTAAATGAAAGGAAGCAAAAGTTCCTTCTGTCATGGAACAGAAAAAACATTTAATTAAATATGAGCTCTGCCTCAGTTTTTAATCTTTTGAAGCCAAGTCTTTTTACCTTTTCTAAATCTTCATTGTTATTTTGGAGTCTTCAATCAACCTCTATGCCTAAAAGATAAAGATCTCTAAAAATACTTAATGTCACCTGGTGGGAATAGTTATACAATGTGGTCCTCTGTGAAATTGTTGGAAACCTTTAGCATACCATGATTACTCAAAACTTTAAAGTCTATTCTCCCCTTTATGTGAGTGCTTAGCTCCTGTTAATGCCAATGAGAGTAATGTGCATACAACAATGGAAGATTAAACTGTTCATTGTTTAAGAGGTGGTGATTAGCCCTGTGCTGCTTGAGAGAAAAAACTCAAGAATAGTTCTCTACTGTACTGTGGTGAGTTAATCTCATTACACACTACTAACAGCACTTGTGGCAGTGTTTGCTTCTTAAATCAATCATAGGTGACCACCTGGTGCCCTGTAACTGGAAAGCTGCTTCCACAACACATGCACAGACCAGTCTCTGCTGAGGGGATTAATCTGTAAGCTGCTATGGATATATTCTCCTGACACTTTCTCCTCCACTGGAATATCACGTGTAATTTTCATCTTGAGTATTTGTACCTAAACAATAGAACACTTTAAATTCATTTTTAACTACAGAAATCCTGAAAAAAAATTTTTTTTTGAAGAATCGTGATTTCAAATACAAAGGTGTTTAGTTAGGAATTAGTATATTGTGATTCTTTTCAATGTAAACTTCACACGGGCTTGTCTCCTTGTGCTATCATATGATGGGCTTCACTTACTGTTTTCCAAAAGTATAATTGTTGTGGGACTGATATTAAGTACTCTTCAACACAGCAGTCAGAGAAAATGAGGACATTTGTGAAAGAGAAACTAGTAGACTGAAAAGTATATGGATGTCCTTTCATCTGTCAGCAATGTCTTGTCTACGAAAAATACTTACATATATACATATATATAGATAACTTAGTGCCAATTAAATCAGCAGAGTTGTGCCAATTAAATCAGCAGAGTCATGCCAACTTAAACCAGCTATTGACCTAGACCACAAATCAGTTTTACTGCAGATTTGAGCAGAAAGGCCACCAATCACAAAGCAATTGCTTGCAGGCACCTCCTGAATAATTAAGCTGGTTTGGTCATACAGATTTCATCACATTGTGATAAAAAAATTACCATTGGCAACCCAATGTATCTGTATGTGAAATCTAAAAAAATTTACAAAAATCAAACTTAAGAAAGAGACTTATTCAAACTAGGATCAGTATTACAATTAATTCATCTGGCTTGCACGCAGTTGTGTGATGCTTTAGGGTGCAAGCAGCAAGAATGGTTATCACCAACTTTTAAAATAAATTTCACCTTTCTAATTACATTTGGCAACAGACACCAAGTAGCCTGCAGCAATGGGATGCCAAGATAAAAATTCAAAAGGTATTTAAAGAAGATGCACTTATAAAAGTGTCAAAACTGAAATTTAGAGATCTGTTGGTGAAATAGTGTTAATAGAGCTGATGTGTTGAGATGGGTATAGAGAAATGAGGATTGCAATTAAAATGGAAACATCAAAGAAAGAAAATTACTGTACTTTTATTTCATACGTTTTATCAGATGCATTGTAGTCATACTCCTTCTGGGAATTTCATAGCGATTGACACTAATAATTTATTAGAGTAGTAGCTCTTGAGCAATTCTCTAGGGTGTATCCTAGAGATGTAAAGGTTCTGTTTAATCAGGGGATGCAGAACAGTTTTTTAAAGATTTTTAAAGAGAGTCAGTTGACTTTTTCATTTATAAAGATGGTTCCTTCAAGTCTCTGGCCACTCTCCCCAGCAGGCTCCAAGCTTTGCCTTTACATCCATCCAATGGTTGCCCCTGGAAACGAGCCCCAGGGGGTCCTCCAGTCTGGAGGCTCTTACCTATAGCCCCTGGAGAACATGAAAGACAGAAAAACAAAGAAAACCAAAATAGAAACCAACCAACACCAACAAAACAAAACAGGTCTTGGGAGTCCCTTAAAAGGTGATATGCAGAAAATTCAGATAATATGGAAAACATCTCAGCTTGCACACAGACAAGAATGAGGGAATGTGGTAAGCTCAGCAGAGAAGAGTAAGGGCAGTGCTGTTGAAATTTTGTAACTCTAAATCATTTTTCAGTAACCAACATCTTAATTTTGATCTAGTTAGCCTCAAAAATTTCTATAGGGTTTCCCCCCCTAAAATTCTACAGAATCTAGAGCAGCAAAATTGGAAATTTTATAGCACTTGGCATATATAACATTTTAAAATTCACATTAATTTGTACGTCCATAATCATGGACAGGCATGCACAAAAGGAGCCCATTGTAAGAAACCTTGAAGATGACTACTGGAAAAATCAAGGGAAAAACCCCAAACATTTTCCTGATTCAGATATGATGGTGTAATATTGTATGTTGTCTCATAATAGATGTCTACTGGGTAAATGAAGAAAGTTAAGTCCAAAGGTAGCATTAGGACAATCAAACACTGAACAAATTCAGACTGAAGGTGCCTCAAGCCACATCTGTCTTATGGTGAACAGTGTACACTAGGTCTGCACATGTGGCAGAAAGCAAGGCAATGTCACATTTGCACAAAGGGTGAGACTTCACTGTCTTTTCTGTTTCTCTGTATTTCTCACCTTAGAGGTAATTTCTGGACACCTGCTCTTTAAAGAACAGTGTGCAGGTTTAATTTTTTTTAAATTTCAGTTGATAAATAAAATGACTCTTTTATGCAACTTGCAGCCCACAGGATGTCCTCCATACCCCACACTCCTTATTAGTACACCGGCCTACTTAGGCTGATGAAAACCTCAAGAACTGTGTACCTTCCTCATTAGAAACAGATCTGCCACAGCACAAAGCTGAAATAGTTGACATCTAAGCACCTGTGAAGAAAACCCTAAACCCAGTGATTATAAAAGATGCTGGATACAATGGGCTTCACCACATAAGCCTCGCAGTATGGGTTAAGTCCTATATGCTGCTGCTCAATTTTTAATAGGTCATTTGGCAAAAATTCATTCATTTTTTATGAATGTTTAATTAAAAACTGGGTATGACAGCTGGTAGGCATCGGTTAAGCGACTCTACATACAGAGTTTATTTACTCTTTGCATATAGCTATGAAAGACAAAATGAAAACCATACATATTTATCTTTGCACTGACATTGCATTATTGCAAATGTTTGGCACTTCCCCTAAAGTTGCTTGTTTATGCTCAAGTTAAAGGAGAGGACCAGAAGAAGACCTGTTCACTGATCTGCAAGGCATCCCAGTTTTAGGACCAGCAGTTTAGGGCAGGGATCATACAGAGGCACCAAGATGGTTGTATTTGCTTCCCCATCACTTCCAGGAAAACCCTGGTGGGTCAGAGCCATGCTTTCCAGTGCTGTAGTCATTAACAGAGTAGGAATAAATCAGACTTATATTTCTAAACACTACCTATGGTCTACTCTCTGGCATCCCTTACTTTCCAGCTTGAAGGTCTCAGCAAGATTCCTGGATTTCCAGCAGGTCTTCCTTTCATCATTTTCCAGAAATACCATGAAACAGGATGTGTTTTTACTTTCAGTTTAGAAGACAATGAAGCACAGGCTAGAGTCCAATCAAATTCTAAGCACAGATATTTTCTGGTATCAATATTATACCCTGTCACTATTATTTCAAATATTCATCAATAAAACCTTCATAACGATAGCTACAATTGAAGGAAATATTTTCTCTTCTAAGTGACAAAGAATGAAAAAAATAATAATCAAAGAATCCAAAGGAAATTGGCACATTTATTTACAAACTGTCCTTGGCTTGGTAGCTATGAAACAAAACCAGAACTTTTTTGGCACAGCTTTCGTGGTATACAGATTCAATCTACTTGCTGTTCATGACTATTTTGATCTTGATATGCAACTGAATACGTCTCTGCTGTAGTCTCAAAGCATGTGGATTTGTACTTTATCAATGTAACCACAGCATGTTTGATATTATTTCAGTATATTTATAAAAAGTACCATGCCACTCTCCTTTGAATGCTGTAAATTGCTATCATGATCTGCTTAGGCATATTGAGAATTCAGATGGTGTTGTAATACTTCATTTAATGCATGGAACTCTCAAACATGCTTCATAACACTCAACTAAGTCTGAGCAGACGGCTTTTAATTCTTATTTACCTTCAGACAATGAGTCAGTCTTCATGCACATGGGTTGTGCACGTAAACTATATATGGAGGAAAGATACATTCAATCAGTCAGTCTGGCCTGAAGTTTAAATTAAACTGATTGTCCTGGTTTGGGCCAGGATAAAGGTGATTTTCTGTCTTGTACTTTTGCTTTTAGGTAAGTCTCTTTTAAGTAGTTGCACTTGCTGAAATTAACAGCAAGTTTCTCAGACAGTGTGTGTTTCTAGGACTGATAACACTCGATGTTTATAGTTACTGCTAGAGACTGGTGTGCAGAGCCAAGAACACTGCTCAGCTCTGAGGAAAATATTTTACCTTCCAGAAGGTATAAAGAGGTCCCACCTGCAGCCCTCCTTTGGGGAGGAACGGACAAGATAGATGCCAGAACTGACCAAACAGAGTATTCCATCCCATATACGTCATACTCAGTATAAATTTGAGGGATCACAAGGGCCAAGCCAGATTTCCTGCTTCCAGCTTCTGGCTGCCTGCCCTTCCTGCCTTTCCTGCTTCCCTTCCTTCACCCGGCATCCTGGAAGGATCCCGTCCGTTTGTCTGCCTGTGGTCCTGATCCGTGCCAGCCTGAATCTGTGTGTTCCTGCCTCCAGTTCCCGACTGCTGCTGACCCCAGGAGTCCAGCCTGGACTTTCCCAGGGCTGCCCTGCAGCCTCGGTGGTGACGTGAGAGTTATTGGGAGAAAAGGGGGAGGAATGTGGTATCCATTTTCCTGTATATTTGTATATTTGTATATATTTAATAATTTTTCCTACTTATCATTACTGTTTCATTAAAGTTGTGTAGTTTAGTTTCCAACCCATAAGTCTCTCTCCCTTATTCTCTCTCCTTTCTTTATCAGGGAGGAGAGAGAGATTAATAGAGAGCGTCTGTTACTCGGTTCAATTGCCGGGCCAGTGTTAAATCATGACACTGATACAGTTTGGTCCATCCTGTATCAGGATTTATTTTCCCCCACTTTACTTCTGCATATTAACTGTTTCCCATGAAACAGTGCTTCATTCCCACTTCTCTGAAAGTTTATCTATGCCAACATTAATATGCCCACATTTTCCTTACCCACTTCAAATACCTGAGCACTTGTCACCCCACCATTGTCAGACTTCCTATATATCCATGCACATACCCACAATTCCTTCAGTGCCCTCCTTTCTGTCATTGGAATCTCCAAATAAAATATTCACTGGCTGTCTTAACATCAGGTAATGAATTAAAAAGATTGTCGAACCATGAAAACAATAGATTCTGGAAATTACAGATTGCAGTACACCTTCACAGTGTGTGCTTGGCAGTAAATTCTAGACTTTTCTGAAGCATGAAGGGTCTTAATTCTGATTCTGAACTACTTAATTCCAGCACTTGCCTCTTCCTTGGGTTCATAAACCCAAGGTCTGAGACCAGTCAAAGGAATTGCGACCACTCAGGTTTTACCCGAGTCCAAGTCCAGTGCTGGCTACCTGCAGCTCATGGTGACTCAGAAGGCAGTAGGAAAAGAATAAGAAGCCAGATCCCCTGGGAAGGTTTGGCTCTCTTACCTTACAGTGAGGCCAAGGTAGACCCTGACTTTACACTGTGGAATTCCATTTCTTTGCACCGTCAGAATGACAAAATGTTGAATGTGTTTGTGCTAATATAGCTACAAAATCTTCATCCTTTTTTCTAACATCTTTTTCTCCACTTGTATCTTGCCTCCTTCCTGTCTTAATTGTAATTTTCAGGGGCAAAAATGCTTCTGAGAAGAAATTGAATGGACACAAATGTGAAATGTAAACAACTAACACAAGAGCAGCATGTGCTGCCCATAGCACAGCATGTATTAGGTATACTAAGGCAATGTTAGATGTCCAGGACATCTTCTGACTTCAGGTCGCCAAGAAGAGTGGGTGTGAGCAATATCAGTGTAACAGTACAACTTACAGCTTCAGTAAGTGCCCATGCTTCAACTATGCAGATCTTCTTCATTTACGCCAGTCCCTGAACAGACTGGGGGAAAGGAAGCCTTTATAAAAATGTCCCTGATAAAGACAGTCATACACTGTATGGAAAACGATGCTTTTCTGGTAATATTTTTATTCAAAACTCAAGTTTTACACCATGCTCTATTTAGAAATTGTGGGGGCAGAAAAAGGAAGATAAAATCTGACACATTTAGCTTACATCTGAAAAATATTTCATACAAGGGAAAATAAAAAGACATCTTAGTAGGATGTAAATTTTATCGAAAGGGTATTTTTACTGAAATATGCTTAGCTTAAATCTTTGACAAGCTTTGCAATCTTTATTTTTAGTGACAGACATCAAAATTCTACTTTTGGTTTCCTTTTGGCACTCCTTCCAGCCCACTTCCCTTGCTCCTGGGAGTGCTTGCTTGTTTCACTCCTGACAAAAGCCATGCAGGCACAGGGACAGGGGCTTAGTCCCTGTGTACCATGCTTACATTTGGAGTGAGTGCCATATTTCACAGCTGCAGCTGCTGGCCTGCCGTTTCTGCCATTATTTGCATTTCAAACAGAATCAATGGAACCAATGAACTACAAAATAAATTGAAGATCTGCATAGAAAACAAATGCCTTTTACTAAACAGACTCAGCTGCTGAAGTACTGAAACACAGAAAACTTGGCAAGATTGCAGTCCCTAATGCTAAGTAGCATTTCAGGTGAGATCAACAGTATTTGTATGTGAAAACCTGTAATTTTTAAAAACAACTTTTTCTACAGCTGGTAGTAACCCTATTTTAAATAGGTAATTACCTCTGTTGTGCAGCTTAAACACATTGAAATACAAAACCAGAAACAGTGAAACAGAACAGAAATTGAAGCTTAATAACTCTCCCTCTTTTCTTCCCCCAGGTGTCTTATGCTGCTCTACCAAATGTTTCATTTGTTCTAGAAGTCTGCATTTCCTGGCTGGAAGTTTGATTTGCAGTCACAAATTGATTCCTACCTCAGATTTATTCCCTTGTCCTTTAGGTAATATCTTGCTCGCATTGATCCAGTATTTGAAAGCTTACTTCGAAGACTAGCATCAGATATAATGGATTACCTGCAGGCAGTGTTAGAAATTCTAGAGGGAAATTAAAAAGGCAGCAAAATCAGACAGAAGATGCAGCATCCCTGTGCAAACTCCACAGACACTTGTAACAACAACTGAGCACAGCCCTAGTTTATTTGTTTCATTGTGGCACGCCAGCATTTCTGCAAGGTGGACTTACTGCATTAGCAAGTCTGCAAGTGGGCAGATATTCTGCAGACAGCCAAATGAAAAGCACTCATTCATCTTTACCAAAAATAACCACTCTGTCCACTCCTGCTGTAATGAAGCACTCAGTCCTGCTCCTTGTAAAGAGCCTCAGGTATAATTTAATCCTGTTTGTTCTCCTCTGCTCTGAACAGCACTGTCATCCAGATCCAGCTGTACCTCCAGATGATACACATCATTGCCCCTGAATAATGAAGCACATTTATGGCAAAAAATCCCTATTCCCTAAGGAGGGGGGAAGTGGAGGAGCACTGGGATTTGAAATGGCCATGCTGATTCTCTAGCAATGACATCAGACCTGTTAAGCTGATGGCTGGGACACTAATAGCAAGAGCACTTTGTTTTCTTCATGGACATCTGGGTTCTCAGTACACTCTCAGTGGGAACAGTGGGGCACCAGTCCTACCCTCGACTTTCTTTCTCTTTTTTCCCTCTTGAGACGAGTCATCTTTGCCAAAACAGTGTCAGAAGCAAGATTACTATTCTGCCTTCTAGTCTTTGATACGAAATGTTCAAAGGGTAGATAGACCCCCTGGGGTCCCATCTCATCTCTTTGTAGATGTCAGGATACACTTAGAGCTGTGGTGACTCAGCTAGACACAAAACCGAGGTCCTCTCCACAAAGTCCCTCTTGACATCTTGCAGAATAGCCTGTGTGTCACAGTGTGCTGAACTCCTGTGCTGAATAGCCTGTGTGTCACAGCTGAACTCCTACCCAGAAGCAGTTTGTTTTCCACCTGCTTGGTATCTCTGTGGCTAATATATTTGTTAGTTTTTGTGATAATTTCCTCAGTGCTATTAATAAAATTGTCACACACTTTGCTCTACATTGTGCTTCAAATAAGGCAATGTCTGTTCACTGTTTGCATTACTGTTTTTAAAGTTGTTTGATGAATATTTTGGAAATGTTTGTATTTTGTCACTTGCTGTCCACAGGTGCCTTTGTTCCAGTTACGGTTATTGTGCATGATAAGAACAAAAGATGTTCTGCAGAATACAAGATACTGTTATTCTGTACAGAGGTAGCTTGACTGTGTATATTTCTAATGCACCATCTATCATAGATGCTGGAAAAGGAAGAAACATTCTAATTTACACAGAATAAGGGCAGATCCAAGCTGTCTGGCCTTCAGAAAACACAACTTTTTTCCACTGACAAGGGAGCTGGACAGACTCATTAGAGAGCTAAAGGAACTAAAAACAACTGTCTAGAAAATGTATTTTGCAAGATAAAAATACAGGATTTTTTCACTCTGCCAAAACCATTTTAACTTGCTATTTAGCAATCCCAAGAAAATGTTGACAGATTTTCAGTTAATTAATACACTGATTGTACACCACAGTGTGAATTTTCCCATGGCTTCAAGAATAAGTGAGCTGGGAGTTGGTTCCTGGTCTAATATTATGAACTCAGACATAAATTATTCATCCTCTCTCATATAGTTCTATAACCCATCTGCAAGTTACATGGAAATCAATCAAACTCAGGCTCCGATTCCATCTAATGTAAATTGTCATAGCAACAGTGAATTCACAGTTATCCAGTGTTTAACATGCACTTAGCAATTGGCTTAAGAAATTCTACTTGGGAATGTCTTCAATAACTAAACAGCTCCTTTGGAGCAAATTTTGCGACATATATGTGCAGCAGCAGTCCCAGCATAAAGTCTCTGGTTTGTATATCAGATGTATTAAGAGCTGTAGTAAAGTGAAATCAGTATTTCAGTATAATACTTAAGATCAAATAATTTAGGTCCAAGCATATGTAGTCCTTTTGAAAATAATTTCAATCCATTTTTTCTCAACAAAATCAGATTGAGACAAATCTAAAGACAAAGGGATAGCTTAAAACATTCTACATTTCAAAAATGCTATTTTGTAAATCTCTAGAAAATTATCATGCTGAACATAAGGAAGTGCTTAAATCTAAAGATGAATCTGTAAGTCCACTGACCAAGTCACCTGAGTGAGAATTTCAGAACCAAACACAATGTTGCTGTAGTATAACTACCTGATAATGAAATCATTCTAAAAATTTCAGAAGATAGTCTCTTGCTTTGAGTTCAATTAATCTCATGTATTAGCTTTTCATAGTGTCTTAGGATAACATTTAAAAATTATTTCTAAGAAATATATTTGGGAAGGTTCTATCTACTTTAAATCATTACCTTTACCTCTCACAGAAGCTTATTTCTCTATGTGTGTCTGCAAATCACCACCTCAACTGCCACCATTCTTTGGACCCCAAAGAAATGGTACCTTACATTTTACGTTCTCTTTTGTTATTGAAGATAAGTACTGTCACACCAGATACTCATCCAGTGACAACTTAAGGATAACTGAACAATGAAAAGTTATTTCACTTCCCTCTTTTACCTCCTAGCATGTCTGGTTTTATACATGCCTGTCTTTTGTGATGCCCTGTTGTACAGCACACAGCTTATCAACTGACACAAAAATAAACTCATAATAAACATTCTACAAGAGCAGAGAAAGAGGGCTGCTAAATATAAACTGACTGTCTGGTTAGACTTCTACCCTCATCCCTAAGGATAAACACTGTTGTCTTCTGACATCTCTCAACTTCTTGCAGCACTGTCTCAAGCCTTCTAGCAACTAGTAAATAGTCTAGTTCTCAGATGCCTTTAGTGTCAATAGAGAAAACAGGCAACTGTTCCTACACAGAGCTATTCTTCAGTTCTGGGACTTAATAAACTGCTCATAATGCCTTAATGTGCTGCTGTATTGGCAGCATATCTGAAATATAAGGATAAGCAGTTGCTCCAGACATGGAAGAGAGACGGCTTGGCAGAAGCCTCAAGCATGTTACATGTTACAAGTAATAGACACAAAGCCCAGACGACAAGAGTGATGTGCGGGAGAGAAGGAGAAGTCATCCAATTCAGTAAAAAAAGAAAAAATATTATAAATGGGTATCAACAATATTTTTTCCTTATTTGTCCTATCAAAGGACTGCAGAGTCAAAAGCTTTCAGTTTTGACTTTGAAGTGGCTTTTTCTTACCCTAACAACCAGCAAAGGGCGCCCATCTTTTCCCTTGGGCATAATGGAAACAGGAGGAAAAAGCTTGATTTAAAGAATTGAAGGCATTTTCCCATTTCAAACTTTTGTGTGTTCTGCCATTTCTTGTTTTGCTTTTCCAACTGACCTTAACAAAGTTAGTAGAAAAGGTTCTCTTCTATCTGGCTATTAATGAAAGGTGAAACCTGATTTATACGAAAAAGAAAATTTAAAATACTTTGCAGTATAAAGTTAAAAAAGCAAGATTCAGATTTCTCATAGAAATAATACCTTGGGTTAAGAATATATTAATGAGTATTATTTGTAAGTATTATTCTGAGGGAGAATAAAACAAAATCTGATGAAATGATGGAGAATGTCATTAATTTTTAAGAAAGAAAACTCAGTTTTCATTCTGCTATTTTCCTTTCTCTTTGCTACTTACTGTGAGAGTTGTCTGCACTGCTAGTCAGCCTTCCAAAAAGAGGTACTCAGAAAATGACATTGGACAACTTTTAAGACTGGAGATAGTTTAAAGCACTTCCCAGTGTCTCTGTACTTCTTACGGGGTTTTGGACAAAAAAAATACATCACTGGGTCACAATGCATTTATGGTCAGTATCTGTTCACTCAAGTGCCAAGGCAGGTCTACAAAGTCTGAGGTACCAACACTGCAAGTGACTTCAGAAATACAAACATCATAAATGAAACATTTATCATCAGAAATGTCTATTCAAAAAAGCTCTGGTCCTAATTTTCCCCATGAGTCTAGCCAGAAGAGAAGATCCCCTAGGGAATTAATTCACTCCTTGTAGAGAGCCAGATATCTCCAGGATAGTACTTGAGGTCTAGTGTAGCATTGGACATGCCATTCCTGGTCACAGCCAGACCCAAGAACAATCTCTGAAGGAGCCAGCAGCCCTTCCAGCTGGAGTGTGGGTTTTCCATGCAGTCAGAGCTCACAAGGGCAGCCGTCAGCACATGGATGGCCACTCTACACAAGCCACTGCTCCTTTGGACTTTGAAGAGAAGTGGAAAGGACCTTACAGTTAGTAAGACAAAACAAGTCCTCCAACACCTTGCTTCTGATTACAGATCTTGCACTACCTTTTAAGCTACTTTTAAGTTACAAAGGAATAACATTTTAGTAAATCAGAGAGAAAATACTTCAAAAAAGAAAATAATTTTCATCTTCCATCCTGTTTGAAGACATCCAAAAGCAAAGCCTCCTAAAACTAGGGACTGTGAAAAATCATAGAACAATTTTGGTTGGAGCTTTAAGATCATCAAGTCTGTTAGCCTAGCACAATGATAAGTTCACCACCAAACCATGTCTCTAAGCAGCACACCTACAAGCCTTTTAAAACCCTCCAGAGATGGTGACTCAACCACTACCCTGGGCAGCCTGTTTCAGTGCCTGAAATCCCTTTCAGTAAACAAATTTTTCCTAATGTCCAATCTAAGCATCCCTTGTCAAAATCCTTGCGTAGGAAGATCTGAAATATATAATGATGTACAAGTTTCCCTTTCCATTAATAAAAAAAAAAGACATTTTAAAATCACCTATTCAAACTAGAAATGGCAGTTGTTTTTTAGAGACTCTCATCTCACATTCTGCACCTGCAGAGCACCAAATGTACATTCGTATTTTCAGTTGAGGGTACAGAATTAAGTACTGTCTGTTTAACTTCTCTAGTTCAGCACAGTGATAATACAGTAGAGAATTTATAAAGCTAACAATGACAGTAGTACAGCTATTATCTTCAGATTAGCCACTTGGCAGAAAATAATAAAGCACTACAATTCTGTCCATTAAAGTTTAGGGACTTGTTGTGTGAGGAAAACAGATCTCCTTGCATACCCGTGTGGTTTTGAACTTCATACCCTAAGGCTTAACAGTAAGGCTTACACTCAGGCTTCAAGGAAAGATTTAAGAATTCATTAAATGTTCTCTTGAAACAAGGCTAGAGTTTCTTGCACCTTTATCTCATTTCACTATTCTAAAAAAATGCTGGCTACCTTTCATAATAACACATCAAATACTTTTTAGTAAGACTTGCACATAGACCTGCCATCTCTATTTTCTCTGTCAAGTAGGAAAAAGTCTGGATCCTTGGCATTATATATGAAATGTTCTAGCAAGTTAGTTGGCAGAACGAGATACAACCTTAATGTAATTTACCAACAAACTGTTGTTGTCTTGCATTTCCTCCTGGGATCTGGGTATATTTATGCTCAGAATTCACTTAGCTGTATAAGAGCCTTTGTAGTATTCCCATCAAAGCCAGGCTGTAACCTCATCAGACAAATGGCCCAGGAGTATAGACACAAATAAGAAATTTTCAGGTTTTTTTTTTCCATAAGGTATTAGTTCTTAGTGGTTTATAATTTGACTATGGTAATTTGGTTCCCTTAAAAAGAAGCATGGGAAGATAAAAGTATATTGTACTGTTTTCAAATGAGTAATGAATGTTCACAAAACCCTCAGGGTTTATTTACATTTCTAGTCCCAAATTATTTTTGTTTCTTCTGCAAATACACAAAAAAATGAACAGTAATTTAAAATCACACTCCTTCACCTAAAATTTTTCTGCCAACCACCTAGTTCAGGCCTTTACAGTAATCTGCTGGTCGTTCCTTTTATGAAAAATATGTATTTCCTAAGGTGATAGGCTCAGAGTCTAACTAGATGGAAAACCTGCAAAGGAAGTGGAGTAAACAAAGAAATAGGTAAGAGAGTCCAAGGAAGTGCTGAGAAAGGCAAAGTACTGCAGACTGGGGATCTACCTCAATGGAAAAGGAACTGGAAGATGCCAGGAGAAGGATCCAACAATCTGTGAGTACCAAGGGTTTCCAAGAGGACAAGCGCACACCGTAGGCCCCTGAGGTCCCCAATTCCTGCACCTAAAATGCCTTGGGTTCTCCTCAGGGGAAGTTAATTCCTCTGTAAACTTTAATCTCTGCTAGCTATGCTGTGGTATACATAACCATGTAACCACTGTGACAACAGCAATTATCAGTAGATACAGCAGACTGTTGCAGCACTGTCTAGTCATATTTGATAATTTATGGACTATACAGAGTTCCTCTGATATTAATGACAATATTCTCAGCCTTCTATCTACAGAAATTCAGAATGGAAATTTAAATGAGGCAGATATGGAAGACTTGGCTTCCCGTCTCTGATGATTCATTAAAGAGGAAGTGAAAGAAAAATTAATATTGAAGTAAATTTTCAAAGTGTCTTGTGTCAGCTTTAGTTTTCACCTTGTTT
Organism: Heliangelus exortis; assembly: GCF_036169615.1. Taxonomy (NCBI): domain Eukaryota; kingdom Metazoa; phylum Chordata; class Aves; order Apodiformes; family Trochilidae; genus Heliangelus; species Heliangelus exortis. The sequence goes on from NC_092454.1 coordinate 47,460,449, forward strand.
ATGCACATTATACATACAAATTTAAACAACTAACTATTTGTGTAGAGTAAGCATTCCTGTGCAAGATTAGCAGCAGCACGTATGGTGTCCCACCTGGGGACTTACTCCCTATTCCCTCATTTATTATTTTGTTAATAAATGCAGACTTCTTTGTTATTAAACCAGCCACTTAAGGCTCTGAAGTATGTGACCATGTCAAGATTTGCAGCAATTTATCCCCATTCACCAGGTTAGTGCAGTAGAATCAAGCCACTAGCAAAAGAATCAGCTAACAATAAAACCCCACTATAAAGAAACACAGTGGTGGACTATGTCTGCCCTCAGATATCATTATGATAATAAGTGCTCTGCTATTTGACTAGTGAAGAACCACACAACTAGTAGAATTTCCAAAGCTTTAAGAATTATGTTTTTCTTTAGTACTGATTAATCTAAAAATGAAGTTTGAAAAGTACATAGCTTGGAATATGTAATACACTGATTTTTCTTTTTTTAAATTTTTTTTCTCAAGTATTAACTCCGGGTAAAATATTATATTATTTTGGACACAGCAAGATTTCCCTTGAGTTGCTATAAAGGAAATAACAGGCTTTTAAACATTTTTTAAAGTAGCTTTTTCAAGTAACAGTAAAATGAAGACAGGAATAGCGACGCTGCAGTTTGATAAAGCTGATGGTCTTGTTTTAAAAGTTATCTTAAAGCAAATCTGACACAAGAAATAAATCCAAGCCTTCTTATAACACCTGGAGTGATTCTGGGGCTCTTCTCTTGCAGCCTTACCTGGACAGTGTTAAATCAGAAAATGAAGAATAGTAGGCAAACTTGGCTCTCATTTTAATGCCTGCATCACCTTTGGTGTCTGTGATCTCTGCTTGTTAAGAGAGGAAAAAAAAGCAGCTGAGGAGCCTCTGACTAACACTGTCTTAGGTGGAAGGACATTTTCATTAAACACTTGAGCCTGTCAGAAGATTTGTGACCAGGGACCACAAGGGGTGTGGGCTGAACACAGCTCCTATCCCATGGGGAGGTGGCTGGAGGCATTTGGCTGGAAAGAGACAATTAAAGGGGGAAAAGGAAACAAAAATTCCTTCTCTTCAGACACCTGCTACCAGCAGACACAAAAAAAAAAAAAAAAAAAGAAAAAAAGGAAAATTCTTGATGGCATTTTGACATGAAAATATTAGAAAACTGGACATAAGAAGTACATCTAAAGGAACTAGAATACATCCTTTCAGCCCATCACACATTAGTGAGTGATAAGACAACAGTATATTTCTGACATTTTATTCTTTTACAGCCAGAAGGGTTATGCAGAGGTTTCACAGAAGGTGAGTAAAAGCTATCCAGTATGTCTGTTCACCACTGATCTGCTGCATGATATATTCCTCAGCCCCTATTGTTCCTCCCCTAAGAGCTGCTGTCACTCTCACAGCACTCCTCCTCTGCCTTAGAGGATGCTATGTGCAACCTCTGAGAGCCTGATTTATTCATCATCTGGCAGACAACACTCACAGGCAATTCCATTAGCAATATCAATCTCAATGACACCACATGTCTTTTACATGTCTGGTTTCCAACCACACAAACTTAAGTGTTGTGCTGGGCCCCTTCTTTTTGAGAATGGAAACCACCGACCTAATGCAAATTGTGTTTCTTTATTACCCATTTTCTTTCAATCAGCTGGGTTGACATAAGCTTTGACTTAAAAAATGGCCTGTATCCTTTGGTGACAAGTATGCTGGTTTGGTTGAACTAAGAGAACTACTAACAAGTATTCAGCTGTGCACATAAATCATGAAAAAAGAAACCCAGGGGATCTTTAAGAACTGAAGCTGTAGTTTAAAAGTTAATCTTTAAAAATAAGGTTAACAATATTGGGAAAGGATCTTCGCAAACTATTGGAGATTTGCGCTTTACATTATTACCCAGTGAAAATTAAATAAGTAATTTTCATATAAATCTCTCTGGGCATTATTAAGATCCACAATACAGTGTCCCGTTGCTTCATCATAAACTGATCTGAATAAGGTATTAAATACCTTCTTCCATTAAAATGTTTATAAAATAATTTTACATTAGCAGTGTTTCTAAAACACATTTTTTCCTGAATACATAGTTACAGATTAAATGATCCAGGATTTTCTATTTGCAATATCCATCCTCCTAAACTTTTGCAGCAGGCAAAATACCCTGGTTAAATTAATCAGCATCTCCAGCTACTGTTGTGCTCATTAGTAGCCCTCTAACACTGTGTGGTCTGAAGATAGATACTGAAGAGCAACAATTGTAGGCATTGGTTCATTAGTAAGTATGATCAACACGGGCTATCACACACATTTCTCACACAGAACACACAGAGCAAATTACTAAAACAATAAAAGAAATATCAAAGATCTACAGCAGGCTGAGCTGTATATAAGCAGGCTGGTGCAATATTTCATTAACATAATTAGAACAAGATTTGCAATAACTTAATTTCCTACCTTCTTTTGTCTAAAGGAGACCAGAGACACTCTGCTGCTTCCTGAAGAAAGCCTGTGCACTGGCTGGCAAAATATCAGGTGATATTAGACTATGCAATGAAGAAAATGTTATTTTAGATGTAATACACTCTCTTCAGAAATCTTTTTGACTGCAGACCAGCTGTGTAATTACAGACACTCATTAATTGTCTTCAATGAGAATGATAAAGTGTCAGCATTGGTGAGACATTTAACCCACCCAGTATCAAAAGAATAGAACTCAACTACATTTTAAGGATCATCACCATTTAAAAAAAAAAAAAAAACCAAAACACAAGGGGATGCTTTAGGAACATGTTACCAATATAATTACATTTTCCCCCTATAAGATAAAAATAACACAGTATTTAATTTATTTTCTCTCTTCTGGGGGAGAGAAATCATGTTTTAGTAATTTCTCTAGAAAAAGAAATGTAAAGATTGCCATTAGATTTCCATGGGAAGCTCCCACTGTCTTACATGATAGGCAGAACGGCATTATTTTTCTTTTTTCCATATGAATGGAGACACATTTTAAGTCTGACACACTTAGTTTTCTAGGGGAATTACACTAAAGGGAAGAATCTTACTAGATGTTAATTAACTGATGTATGCTTGGTGATAATTCTAAGTTATGCGTATGCACAAGTATTCCTTCTTAACTTAAGAAAAAAGTACTTATCTATGGAGGACAGGAATAAAAAACAATGTTGGGGTTGATTCTGCTTTCACTGTGATCAAGAGCAAAATTCTGACTGATTTAGAAAAGGAATAATTTTGGGTTCAAGACTTTTCTTGCTACAATTTCACATTACATTTGAAGACTCCAGCAAAGAAAAGGGAGCTTAATTTATGCTGAACTAGTAAATTAGCTGTCTTTGTCAGTTTGAGCATATGTTTTAACTTGGTGATTGTGGTCGTTACTGCATTTTTTTTTGAGATGACTACACTTCTATAAAATTACTTTATTGTGTCATTCATAAGACACTAACCTGAAAAATGCAAATTTAAAAATAGGAATATTTATAATACATAGTACTATAAACATATATTAAAGTCATATTTAAAGAACAGTAAACCCAGCCACTTAAATCAATCCAAATTGCACAAAACTTCAGGAGGAAAATGTTTGATTTCAGTACAAATTTCTTCTTATTAGTTGACACCACAAAATCTTTCTCCCTGAATTTTTCTGTTGAAAGGTTTCAGCTTATGGCTTCTGTTTCAGGTCCTTTGTGAATCCTCACAAATTAGCAGATTTTGCATGCTATTCAAACATGCTTCCTAAAGGGAAAACTGCTTCCTTCGTGCAGAGCACTAAAATTAATTTGGAAAAAAAAAAGTTGGATCAACAATGAGCTGATCATTCACAGTCTCATCATGTGGCATTTAATGGATGGCCAGTGTGAAGCTGGCTACTCACACTGACTGCTTCACACTGCCTTTCATACCAAATTTGGACTATTAGGATAAACTTTACAGAATTAAACTGCCCAAAGTTCTTCCTAGCACTGCGATATATTTCTGTTTGGGCTTGACTGTCTCTAGCCACTGCACTGACCCAATACATCCTCCCTTATGTTCTACACTGCTGCAGAGATGGGCAGTGGTTCCTGAACCCAGCTCCCTCTGTCAAATCTATGTAGCAGATGAGAACAACAAGGCATATGAACTAGAGAGAATGTACAGTCTGTCAGTGTTAATCCTTCTTAATATTCTGCTTCACTCCAGAAAGGATTTAATTGTTTCTTAGATGGCTGTAGGGCCTCTGAGGTCCAACAAACCAGACATTTTATTTGAAAGAATCTTTGTAATAAATCCACCTATCATATCCATAGATTATTCTGGAGAGATATCAATCTCTCCTTGACTAATTAAATTGTCCTGATATGAAAATGCAGGCCAAGCCCAAAAGGCACAACAGATTTGCCAGAGTGTGGAAATGCCCCAAAATCTCAGGCTCTGGGAAGAGAGGCAGAGAGGCGCATGGACTCTGCCTGCATGCTAATGAACTCCACCAGATCACAATCCATACAGATGCAATTTAAATTGCCTTGCACAACTTCAGCCTCAGAGGCTTCTAATTAACCCTCAGCTTTGAGATAAGCAGCGATACAGAGAGATGGAGATGGCACAGCAGAGGTGACAAAAGGCAAAAGACTACTCCTTGCTCCTTCCCTTCCCCCATGATTTGAAGGTTGTGTCAGTCACTAAGCCAAACTCAGAGGGGTAATCAAAATGTCATTTACTTCATCTCTCCATGGTAATATAACTTTTACCCTGCAAGCATGCCTGGATTTAGGACTGGCAAGATGATTTTAGTATCGTAAAGCACACATTTCCATAGACACATGGCAGCCCTTGAAAGCATTTCACTCCCACTTGACACAGAGCTTTGTTGGAGAGGGCAGACAGTATTTCACCAGCTTGGCTTATGCCTTGCAGAGACACTCAGCTTCCTACAGAGATTTAGGTCTAATGGTACTCAACTGATTTATTGCCAACCCCAGCACCACCCAGACATGCTAGGAAACCATAGGAGAGAACTGCTGGGCTGCCATGGCAACCCACCAGCACAGCATTTCATTTTATGTGGAACCTTGCTACAAACTACAGACCAGATCACCACAACCACTTCCCTCCAAACATCTCTAGATGGCATCTGCAAATTGCAATTCTTCAGCAGCACTCCAATACTGCCCTACCATAATGGGATAGATTTGGAGGGACCCTTCTGCTTTCAGTAAAATTACTCGTAATTTACACTTGTTAAAAGTAGACTTTGTGAAAGTGATGTCATAATTTCAATTATAAGATAAACTGATGGCTACATTTTCAAGTGGTTTTGTCTTTTTGTTTGTAGGGTTGGGTTTTTTTAGTAAGTGGTAAGACAGCTGCTCCAGGTGAGTATCCAGTCCTGCCCAAAATTAAATCAACCAGAGAATATTTGAACAGCCATCAACCAGTACTTGCATATAACAAAAGGCTTTGTCCAGGCATGGGGGTGTTCAGTTTCATAAAATAGTCCTCATCTGGCTGGGTTTTTCTAATACAACTCAGAAATCTGAGGGAATTACACAAATTGGCGAATGGCTAATCTTAGCTTTTCATCTTGTCCAATCAAGTGGAGTGATTCCTGTAGTGATTACTTTCTAACATCTGGCTGGTGGCTTATATGAAGAGAGCTGGTGGCCTCATTTTGAATTCTAATGAAGACCATGCTGCATAATTCACTGATGTTGGATTCCCTACTGGCACACTTGGCAGAGCAGTCCCCAGTAGGAAGCTGAAGCAAGACAAAAGAATTAAATGTCATTATATCCCTGCAACTGAATAATCCAGATCAAGGATTGTCCACAGTGTCTGAGTGTGACAATGACAGTCAGCCTTGGTGTAGTCAAGAGGCAAAATTAAGAAATAAACTCCAGGTCTCTTGATTTGGGATATATCATGTGGTCTACAGTCACTGAAATACGTAATTATTTTTTCCTGTCCTCATGAAAGATAAAAGGCCATGCTGGGAATGAACTTGTATGAACAAGTATTTTTAGAGAAACAGTATGGAAATTCTGTGTCAAACTATGCACTACTGTATTCCTGTATTCATAACAGACAGTCATAGCACAGCCTGAGACAGGGGAAAAAAGCAAGAGATTTACTGAAGTTGACAAGTGAGTCTGAGCCTACTTGCTTAGGTTTCAGGTCTTTTATTCCATACTGCACTTTAAATTCAGCATGGGAGAGAAGGAACTCTGATACATCTGGGTGTGGCCACACTGCAGCTTCAAAACAAGTGAAGCTTGGGTATCTTAAGGGACAACCTGAAAATAAGAGAATCTACATGGCTGACTTCCACAGCTGTATCTACAGCATGTGTTACTTTATGCACCAATATGTGCAATGGTCTCGCTTTTCTCCCTACTGGCTCTGCAGAGTTAATGTAATGTTATATGATTTTCATAGCTGGTCATTATCTGTGGTCTCCACACTGAGAAAGCTCTTACCCTGCTGAACCATACTCCACTTTTCCTCCACGTACTACGAGAGATCTGTAATTTGCCAAGCCCATTTCACATTGAGGGATTCGTCCTTCACTGTCAGCGGAGCTGAATTGACTGAAATTTAAACTCCAAACAAGATCTCAAAGCAAAATAAAAACATATGTCTCAAATTAAGTACTATGACCTAAAAGCACTAGAGATGTAATCATACTGACTTAAGTATGTACTCGTTTACTGCACTGCAGGAAGGATAGGCATTGAGAATGCCATCTACTGGCAAAAAAACACCAGGGAGTGTAATTCCACTGCAAGCGATTTCCAAAAACGGGAAAGCATAACAAAACATGATGTGGGTTCTTGGTCTGTCTGGGTTTTGTGTTTTGGTTTCATTTTTTACCCAGTTGCTTATTTCAAGTTTTTCTTTTTTATAATTTATTTTAATCACGTAGTTGTAACTCCATGATTTCATGCCAAATTTTATGTAGAAACTTCACTGGGAATATGTTTTGAACCCCAAGTATATTATTAAACTTAACTATGTACCAGAAAAGGATAATGTCTTTAAACAGTAACAATTTAAAAGACAACAGACATAATGAAAAAATATGAATAGCGTTGCAAGACTGAGATTGCTTCCAGTTTTCTATACTTCTTATTCCACAGGATCTCAAAAACGATTCTCAAGAGTTCTTTAAATACTTGGTGCTAACATTCAGACCCTAAAACATAGACAACGCATCAAACTCAGGATTTAATCAGTTGGTTATTGTGCCATCACTACAGCAGCCATGATTTGAACCTTTATGTGGCCAGCCTGTGATTTGATTGTAAATAGTAATCATAGTGGAGAGTATCTGCCCTGTTAACTCCACTTAAAAAAATTAATTGTCATAGTATTAGGGCAAGGCAGATCTTTGTAAACTACATCTCTGATGGTTTGAAAACATCTTCCCTTGTTTTTCCGCTCACTGATAATTGGTGAGATTACTTATTGTGTCCTGTCCACACCCAGCCAACAACCAGGTTACCTGGAGTTTCTAATGAAAAACAGTTGGTCTGGTTTTGGCCTAACATTCTCTTAAGAGTGTTCCATCTTTGCAAGAAGGCCACAGACATGATGGGGTGGGGGTTAGTGGGGTTCAGCACAGCCTTTGGTCTAAATCTGATTCGATCACTGCCTAAATTAAGGTTACAGTCGCTGACAGAGAGACAACAATCACCTCAAAAGGAAGACCAACCAGTTGGAAGTGACAGAAGCACCTTCCAATATGTTTAACAGCAGAGAGGAAACAGAAGTTGATGAAAGAAAAAAACTAAAAAACCCAAAAAAACCCAAAAACAAACAAAAAAACCAACAACCCCCCAAAAAAAACAAGAACAAAAAAAACCCAAAAAAAAAACCCCAAAAAGCCCAAAAAAACCCAAACCATTTGTGAGCAGAGACATCCCTGACCGCAGCCTTTTCTAAACTCATGTCTTAAAAAAGTAAACATTCCTTTGTTGCTAGTGGTGTGGCTTCAAGAAAGACATCCAACCTGGAAGTGCAAGTACTGACAAGATGTTATTCACATTTTATCCATAAATTACCACCACTGAATCAGCATGGTGAAAATTTAAGTGTCACCTAGGATGAACACAAACTGCTCTGAAGTCTTGAATTATCTGCTAATATCAAAACTCAGTATTTCAATCATTTTAAGAAAGCAGAAGGGAACAGGATGAAATTTTAAAATAAGCTGGAGAAATACAAAATTAAATCAGGAAAATGGTAAAAATAGTTAGGGACATTAGTGTCACAGAATAAAGCCTTTGATCCATGCTTTGTCCATGCAAAAACTGCCATTGGAGACACCAAAGCTGCCTGTGAAGCATCATAGCAGTAGAGCCCTGCCAACTCAGAGCTGTGGCAAAGCTAACTACTAATGTGATGAGGCCCTTCTGAGAGGCCCATCACTGATGAAATCATTCTGCTCCTGGGTACTGAAGCTGGGGACTGTACTTGCAGAGTGCTGCATTGTCCTGGGTAGAGGTACCAGCTTACCTGGAGCTGGCAAGGTAGCTCTACATGGGGATGCCTTGCATCACCACTCTTGCTCTTCCAGTAGAGGAAGAAAGCTTTTAGAGTGGCCCTTTCTTTTACAGTCATCCCTGCTTTTTTATGACTGCAAGTCAAGACAAGAAGGGAGAAAGTGACACCAGGACAGGACAGAATATTATTGCCCCAGGCTGAATCTAGCACACTGACTACTAACCCCCTGGAAAGCCATAAGCACTTTGTTAAAATCTCATTTGATACTCAGACCACTCTAGGAAAGCCTGAGAAGCATGGAAGGACAAAGATAGTTTCATAGCTGTCTTCAACATCAACAGAGTAAAAGACTAGAAGCTGGAAATTGGTTGAAAGTTGGGGGATCGTCATCATGCTGTATGAAACTGAGGGGGGGAAAAAAAAAATCTCTAAAATGAAGTAAATCTCTCAGTTTCTTCCAGATTCTCTGCAAGATAGTGATTCCTTGGCCTGGAATTTGGTTTCAATTTAAACTAATTTAATTACAAAGGGAGTACACAGACCATGAAACAATTCAGGAGTCAAACCTGTACTTTTTCAAAACATACTTTTTAGGCAAGTATGTCTCTAATGCATGGCTGTACTGTACAACGAACTGAATAGTAAGTCAATAATTTTTAACAAAAACTGAATGCTTTGAATCTCTTCTTTCCTGTGATTACTCTCTAAATCATCGTGAAAGACTCGTACCCATCAACATAGCCCAGTAAATGGGTTTCCCCTGCTCAGCAGCCCCTCCTAGTAGATTTAGATCATCAGATCCTCCTGTTCAACACAAAATGTGAATGTTGTCAAGGTCTCCTTCCATATTATAATCCCCTACTTGACATACAATGACATTATCTAACCAAAGCTCAAGAGAAATTGTAATTCTTGTAGTAATTACAGGCTTTAATAGGCATAGGGGGTTGTTAGGTGCAGAGCAACTATTCCCATTAGGGAGTCTTCAGGAATACAACTGGTACAGCCAAACTATTTAGTTGAGACAGTACTATTATCAAAGGAGCCCACCATTACTTTTAAAGGGTCACATCAATTTCCATTTGAAATTCTTTTTGGTGACTTCTTGTTTACCACTTGGTGACAACGTGAAGAATGGTTAAGTTTTTCATATAATACAGCAATTCATATTGTAGGATACAGTGAAAAAAAAAAAAAAAAAGACCATTTCAAACCTTTTTTGTATAGTGGGTTGAAATGTAAAAAGAATAGCATTCTGTAATACAATTATTGAAAAACTGGACAGAAAGATTAAAATGTACCAAGTTGCTAGGAAATATTAACTGTACAAAAACCTAATTAGTATTGAAAAATATTTAAATCTTCCGGGTCTAATGAACTTTCAGAATCTGAGCTCTCAAGCTAGTAATGATAAGTTTGAAAAATTCAATAGTGCTAGACAAATTATTATGAGTAATGCCATTAAATTATTAGCTTGTGACAAGCATTAAATCCTATCCAGAGATACTCCTGAAGGCATTACCTTCTATATCTATTTAAATTACCAGTCATATAGAAAAAAAAATTCCATTAATTTTTTTTTTTTCAGTTTGTCTAAATTTTGTGCAGGATCTGGAGGATCAAGAAAACCTCAGAACACAACCTGAAGTTCAGAAACCATTCTGGATGGCCACAGTATCTACACCAGGACATGTGCTGGATGCTTCAAAGCCCCAAGATCAGAACCAAGACTGCCCCAGTTGGAATCTCTTCTTAGGCAACTGTTAGACTTCATGCCACATTTACTTCCCAGAAGTTCAACATGGCTCCAGAAGCAAAAAAATATGACTTGAACACAAAAGGATGAAAGCAAGGCTTCATTCTTCTCCGTTTTAGCATTATTCTAGTCTCATCTCTTTGTCCCATGTATTCAGGGCAGCTGAACCAGTTTCCTCATGCCTAAGAACGATCCAGGAAACATCTGTCCTTCCCTGATGGTCTTTTGAAAGGACTTACCTAAGACTGGAGACCCATTCTTGTTAACAGATACACATAGGATATTCAGAAACAACCCTTTCTATAAGAGTTTACTGAATCTGACTGGGATGGACTTAACTTTCTTCACAGCAGCCACTTAGATGCTGTGCTTTGGATTTGTGTCAAGCACAGTGCTTATGATCCACAAATGTCTTGGCTATTGCACAGCATCAAGGATTTCCTCTGCCCCACTCTATCCATCAGTGAATAAGACTGGGGGTAAACAAGAATTTGGGAGGAGACAAAAAGCTGGGACAGCTAACACAAGTTTACCAAAGGGGTGTTCCATATAATATTCAGCAACAAAATCTGGAGTAGATGAGTGGGGTTTTGAGTTTACAAGGTGTCTGTTATTCAGAGACTTGCTTGGGATTAGACTGGCTGTGTGAGGTGGTGAGCAATTTCTTTCAATCTGCATGCTGGTTTTTTTCTACTTCCTTCAGCTATTAAATTATCTTTATTTTGACCCACGAGTTTTCTTTACTTTCTCAACACTTTCAGGGACAGGGAACTCAATCCACCATAAAGAGACCTTAAAAAGCTTATTATTATTTGACACTCAAGACATGGGAGCCAAAGTTGGGATCAGTCTTTTACCCAGAAGAGCTACTGGACTGCTGTAAAACTGACACAGCTTCAAAAAGCTGCCTATGGCAAGGGGGGAGTTGACTTCAGGGGAAAGCCTCCATAGCTCATTAGAAGCACTCAGAGATTACACAGCATAAGAATATGGTTTATCTCATTGGAAGATATTTTCTGTTGTTGTTTTCAGTGGGTTCGGATGGATGGGGGGTTTTGTTTGTTTATTTTAAATAAACGCCTTCTCAGAGTTCTGATGGGCAGAATCTCCCACATACAGCTATGCAACAGATGAGGACATAAGGACACAGGACTTTGACTCACCTCACCACCATAGACAAGATCTCAAGTAAAAAAACCACATAAAATACATAAAATTTGCAACACAAAAAAAATACTGAAATTCACATAAATTTATTTCTCAATTGCAATTTTTTAAAAAAACTTATTTTTGCCTTTTATCAGCAACTATTTTTAATCATAAACAGACCAATTGCAACCAATAGAAAAGCCAGGAACCAGAATGAGTCACGTTTGTACATTTATGAGTCTATACTGCACACATAAGTCAGTATGAAAACTCAGGTCATCAGGACCACTGGCTTTTCTTCTCACTCTAGGAAGAAAGTGCCATCAGCAACTACATGGCAAAATGAAACCACCATGTCTTTTTGGTGCTACAGTCTGGAGATTGGATGTAAAGGCATGAGGCTCTGTTACAGAACTATGCAGCTTCCTATCTGTGACTATTACAGACTAAAGCTCTACCTTCCCTACCTACTCATAGGGATTGTAAGGTGCTACGGGATCCTCCCAGCAGCCTAAACACTGCACCTGATCTGTGGCCAGAGCTTAGGGATATCTTGTGTTTGACTCTAGAAGGCAGATGACAGCTGGAGCTCCTCATGTTGCTGCAAGGCTGATAGCAGCACCCACAGTGGCAACTCTCATTTTACAGATGGCCACAGGGATGAACACGTGCTCCCCATTCCACTCGTCTACAGAGAAGGAGCATCCCAACGCTTCTTCCCTGGGTCTGGCCCTGTTACTGCATACAGTGGTAGGCAACTCACTGTGAACAAAGGACCATTCTTGTCTGGAAAGACAGAAGTTAAAACGTCCATTTTCTCCCTCATTATGTCAAAATTTTGTCCTTGTTCTACCTTGAAAAAATAGTATTTCTTCTAATGCACAGTCCAATCCAGTTATTTCAGTGGCCTTTGGATCAACTCTTATTAAAAAGTGTAATTACAAACATTTAATATCTCTTGCAAGTGTCTGATAAACTGTACCAGGAAGTAACAGAAACTCCAGGCAATTAAAAAAGGTCAGCCTTAACAAAAACAAGAAAAATAGACATCTGAGAAAAATGGTGCCCATGACCACCAGAAACAAAATGAAAAAACTGGCAATGCTTTCACATTTATCCATGATGGAAGAGAGAAGAGGTAGGTCATCTGTAAATGATACTGGGGCAAGGATCAAAAATGAAATATTCTTTAAGGTCTTCAGTGTCAGACATTCCAAATATTCAAAATGCTAGTAAAGAAAGATTGAGGGACAAATAAGGAACATATTCAGAATTGTAATTCTATGAATTTTTATTTAAGAAACCTGAAGAAAATAACTGCTGTGAATGTACCATCAAGTATGCTGAATTGTCATTCTAATAAAGAGGAACAGAGATTCAGATTTCACAATAGTTAAAATTCTATCATTATTCACAACTAACTTAATCCGATGCCTCTGGTAGCTGCCTCACATAGGTCTAAAACCTGTATTTTAGATTAAAATATGGACTATTCTTGGACCTCTAAACTCCTCATATGTACTTGTGATACAAGGCATTTAAAAATAACCTCTCAGTCATTTTGCTGATTCACATTTACAGCTTAGCATTAGCTGGTGTTTTGGCAGTGAGATCATTCCCAAAAAAGCAAAAATGGAAATCATGTGACAGAATGATTGTCACATAAGTTAAACAAATTTTTCAATGAAGAAAAAAAAAAAAAAAAAAAAAAAAAGTGAGCGAGAGAAGCTATTTATTAGCCCACCTCTAGGATTTTGATTAGTACTAAGAAAGGAAGGCTCTGACAATTGATCTGTCTGAACATATATAGGCTATTACACTGAAATCCTCTCCTGAGCCACCAGAATCCTAGCACCCCCCATAAATATAAGCTCAGGAGCAGATGAGCCTCACATGCTACCCAGCCATGTCTCCTGTGAGGCTGGATGACCCCTGCCTCGTGCCTCTGGGCAGCTCCATCACAGCATCCCTGGACCACAGCAGCAGCGCCCTGAGGGGACACCACCCACAGCTGCAGCAGCCTGAGTCGGATCAATTCCCAAGTCCTATCCTGCCTCCATTTTCGTTATTCCAAGGCACAAATGCTTCAAGACACAAAACAAGTCGGGTAGCCAACTAAAATTAACCTCTCCAAACACATAATGAGCTAAAATGACTCCACTCGAAAGCTATTCCAGCCATCACAATCTATAATAGCTGAAGAATTGTATTTATAGGATGTCTCTAAATATGCATACCAGAACACTTGAGATTTTAAGCCAAATTAATTCCTTGGCACTTAGTGATGGTACTCTGATACCAGCTGAGAAATTTGGTCTTGACTTCTTGGCTCTTTTCTCCTTTCATTCTGTGTGATAGTTTTGTTCAAGTACCTACATCCTCTTACTTGACGAATTTTGATCAACTGCAGTTTTCAGTAAGACAGCACTGGAACCATAACCTCTAGCATGGTTACTCCATGAGCTCATGTTAAAAGCTACTAGGTGTAATATTAACTGGATTTAGATCTTTGATTAAGGCAACGGGTCTATCCACCCGTTTGGCCAAGTATGGAGCTGGGGCATTAATGACCAAAATTGCCAGATGCAGAAATTATCCACAGGGTACTAAATTTTAAAGATAACTTTTGAAGCTGAAACGTTCAGAATTAAAGCTGTTAAGTCTTTTTTTGGGGTAATGACAGTTTCAGATAAAAACGACCTTCTTTAGGAAGCCTGAAGGAGGCAAGCCCACTGCTGCTCATGACACAGGTGGCTGCCAAGGGGACACCTAATATGTCTTGCACTTTGCCAAGGTCTTCCCTGGCCCCAGGCTGGCTGGTGAAAATAAATTCTTGAGCACATGTAAAGAAGGACTCTCTTAAGCCAGTGCAGCCACCAAAGTGCTGACCTACAAGCAGCAGAAGGCCTCCCAGTACTGCTCAGAAAGGAAGCGCATCTTCTATAGATTGGCATTCTTGGTAACAGGATAAAATACAAAGTCGCATTGTTTGAATGAAGGTTAGGGGTGAGCAGCTGCTAAAGGACTATTTAAATAGAACAGATTTCATCTATCCAGGGGCTCAAGTATGCACCCGTGAAACACTAAAGTGTCCCCAGGTAGAAGCTGAAGGACAAAATAGCAGGTGTGGAAGTTCTGCAGAAGGGCCTTTAATAGATTAACCCTCCCACACCCTCACCCTAAAACCCATTATTTTGTCTTTTGTGAAGATGCTTTATGCAGATGAAGCTTTTTTTTTTTTTTTTTTAAACAGCTGCAGCTTCAACAGAGCTCTTTGCAAGATGCTCTGGTTGCTCTGCAGCATGCACATGTTACAATTTGCTGTTGGAATTTTTTGTCCTTGCCATGCTAGCATAAGATGAAAGTTATCAGTACATGACAAAGAAAACAGAGGGAAGTACAGGAGTACCCATTTTGAGTTATGTCGCTTGTTGTCTTGGCAACCTGTTAATAAGCTCTGTTACTCATTTTTCACCAGCACCTGACAACAAAATCTCTGCAAGACTGGGTATTATTAAGGCGTCTGCTAACTCAGCTGCTTCACAAGGTATCAGAAAAGATCTGCTGGCATTTCCATTCTGAATCCTATTTTGCAGGCCTCATAAATCATCCATAAATTGCACAATAGCTGAATACAGGATGCAGAAATACCACTGTGACAATCCATTCCCTTGAAAAGAGCATAAAAATGTGCTGGCATCCAGTCATGCTCCCTGCAGTATCAATAGGTACATTGCTATTCACTACACAGGGAGAAGGATTAGACCTCAAATTCCTCAAGTGGAAACACATGAATGCTTTGACAGACATATTCTCTTGCACGTCTCTCCTTTGACACCACGGGCTTATGGCGTGGGGACAGGATTGGCCCCATTTCCTCCAAGCTTCCCTTTGGAGAAGAGTCCCACCCTTCACACTGCTGCTGTGCGTATCCTCAAGCTGCTTTGAGAAGCATGCAAGCATGTACTGAGCCAGCACTGCAATTACCATAATTAAACACTATAACACTATAATCAAACAGGCTTCAGTCAGCAGTCAGGCCTGGCTGCTCTAGGAGCTGTGCAGACACGCTGGATGACTCTGCCCTTCCTCAAGAGTAAACTGTGTGTGAGCTGCACAAAGAGCTCAGCCTCAAAGGACTGGAAAAAAAGAAAAAAAAAAAAAAAGAAAAAAGAAAAAAAAAAAAAAAAAAAAAAAAAGCACTGTTTAATTACATCCCATAGACTCCCGCCCATCACCTGGGGTGAATACTTTCCTTGGACAAAACTTTCCTTGGACAAAAGGTTACCTAGTTACCCAAATTCCACAGAATTTCTAAGTTTGGGACAATGAGAGAATACATACTTAAAATTCTCTTTAGTATAACCTTTCACCATTTCACAGGTTAAACACTCAAAGTTCATAATTTGGGTACTAGAACAGAAACAAAATATTCTGAAATTTTATTAACAAATGGCAAATACAAACCCCTTCACCCTACCAAACAGTAGAGAGGACACAAGGGATCCTCACACAGATT
Source organism: Heliangelus exortis (assembly GCF_036169615.1). Taxonomy (NCBI): domain Eukaryota; kingdom Metazoa; phylum Chordata; class Aves; order Apodiformes; family Trochilidae; genus Heliangelus; species Heliangelus exortis. Next base: position 47,476,404 of record NC_092454.1, read on the forward strand.
CAACACCAAAGGACCACAGAAAGGAGCTAAAATAAATGATCCTCTGATCTGTGCAGTGGGATTCTGGAGGTGCAAGACGGCTTCCCCACAAAACTTTACACAAGAGACTGATCAAGAGGACTACCTTTATTCCTGGATTTTCCCTTCATCCAAAATGCAGGCTCCTTTAACTCTCTTTCAACACAGATTTTAGCAGTTTATTGTTTAAGGATTGAGCAGTGGTGAAAACACATTCATTACTATTTGTCATGGAGATGTTGATGAATTCCAGTCACATGCAATTAAGCTGTAATTCAACACAATGACAGACTAAACAAGCAAGTCTAGATAAACAAGAAAAAATCAATCAAAAATAAAATCCTAGAGGGAATTTTTGAGAGGATTCTAAAATCCTCTATTGAAAAAAGGGATGCATACTCTCATTTTATTTTTCATATGAAAACAGAGTATTTGCTTTACTTTAGTTCATGCATTGGTATCAAGACGTGTCATCTAAATAGTAAAAAATTAGTAACACTGGAATACTTTTCCTAAAGGAGACACGCAATGTCTTTTTTCTCCCTGAAGTTTTAAATTAATGCACATCCCTGTTAAAATGACTGCATCTTGCATTTCTTGAAGATAAGTTCTGTAATTTCACTAATCAGAATAACCCCTCTGTAAAACAAAGCAATGGTGTCACTGAGAAGCTGAATTGGCTTCATGACATTCAAACTGAAATGAAAGACATATATTCCAGACCTGAGTTTACTCTCATGCAAATTAGGACCTACATGCCTTGAATAAATCTTCACAGGGGGTATTGTTGTATTGGTTCTGTTGGTTTTCAGTCGGGGGAAGAATCACAGCTTAGTTGTAGGGTTTTTTCCTTAGCTCTAGCACTGGCTTAGCCTCTATAGATATGGGAAGATACAGCAAAATCTGATAAAACCTATGTTGCAAAAGGAAGAATTAGTTACACAAGACATTATATTACATTATTCAAAACTATTAGATCAATGCTGTCATGCTAGCGAAACATCAGCACCTCTTGGTCAGCAGTGTATAGCAACCAACCCTAGGAATGTGATGTAGTAGCATGATAGAACATTTCATTACTCTTTTTCAGCACACTTAGGAGATATTTCCAAAGCTGGAATTCATAACACACTTCAGGATTAGGTTGCAATAGTCATGATGAATAGCCACAATGATTTTACAAACCAAAGCAACTTCTACTCCTGTGACAAGTTGCTGTATTTTAACATTTAAAACAAGATTAATTTCACCCATACTCACTCAGCATTTGTTTTGTAGTGATGAGATGTTAGAAAACTTACCAAACACTTGATTCCCAAGTAACCAGGACAAAATAAAATCTTACACTTCACAAAACTGGATTGTTTTGTTTTGTTTTGCTTTATTGTATGAACCCTCTAAAGGAAGAACAGTCTTGAAGAAAAGGCAACAAAATAGATACAGTTTCATGAGCCCTGTAATTTTCTAATTTCCTCATACAAACCACAGAAAGGTACTGTGAGCAAAGGTGGACCCTCCTCCCCCCAGCTTTTCCTACCAAGAAAGAGAAAATTCCAAGTACTTTGGAAAAACACACAGAGCTTGAGCCATGCTTGTGTAACAGCCATGACATAATTTCTGGCTCTATCAAACTGCAGAGCTAACCTTTCAAGTTATTTTTTTTTTTTTTTATGTGTTCTACTTACCACAATATCAGTCTCTGGGGCTACTAGATTGGTGTTACATAAACAAACTGTTCAGTAAAGAAGGAAGTTTTACTTAACTTCAACATGGTCTTAAAACAAAAAGCTAGTAGCAAATTAGTCATGGTGACTAGAAGGCTCATAATTTTAAAGTTAAATGGTGAGAAAGTTAAAAAAAATGTATAGTTTTCAAGCCTTATTTTAAAATAAAGGCAAAAAAAATTCATTGTAAGGAATCAGAAATGAAAGAAGCCATACAGTTCCAGAATGCATTTATTAATTCTGCTCGTCAAAAAAAAAAAACCAAACAAACAAATAAAAATTTTGTGAAATTATTCCAAAAACTCACCTCGAACTTCAGGAGAGAATCGAGCTGAATGGCGAGACACAAAAAGTTTCAGTTCTTGATCCAGGTTGCACTCAACCAAGTTTGTGTCCCATGACCGGATTCCTAAAATTCAAAATACAAAACATCTAGCTTGGTACATGAGCACTGGATGCTTTAACTGAGTATTTCTCTATTTGCATACATGCTATTTCCATATTTCTAAATTCCCAACCCAGCCTTTCTTCCTTTCAAGGCATGCAGATATTTTTTTGGAAAGTGCTGAGTGTTCAGAAAGAGAATTTTGGACAGGCATCAGTCATAAGCAAAAGGAAATTTGCCTTTCCAAAGTGTGACCATCCTTTAAAGTCCCAGTTTTTGGACTGCTGGTCTCACATCCTAGTAGCCACAATATGAGAAGTTACCAATGTCTCTGAATTGATTTTAAAATACCAATACACTGATTTACAAAACTGAAAGCTTATATCACTCAGGGGACATTTCAGCCACATTGCAGGGCCGCCATACATGCCCTCAGGAAAAAAGATAGCATCACCTAACATTAGTATTTAAATATATTTACATAGTATTAAATTGCTAGCATCTTCATTCAAAAGCTTTGAAGCATCCCATATTTAACATTAAAATTTAAGCGATCTTTTCTTTACTTTCTTTACTTTCTTTATGAAGTATCAAAATTCTAGGTTTGAGATTTAAAAATGCTATGCTTGATCTCTTTTTTTGTTCTGTTAAGAACTGAACAGCACATCTGTATTCCCTACCTTTTCCCCCTAGCTACTTAGAAAGTGACTCACATTTGATCAAAAAAATGCATTAAAAAAAAATAACTAAAATTTGACATTTGACCAGAAGAAAAAAGCAGCACAACTAAACATTGCAAGCAAAAAGACCTATTTATAACCAATAATAAATCAAATAAAACAAAACCCCCACAAAACCAACAAACAAACAAAAAAATTTACAAAAACCCAAACCAAACCAAAACAAAAACAAACCAAAACAAAAAGAGGAGAACATGCTTAATATTTTTCTATCATTTTCTTGTTTTGAGATTGTTCTGAAAAACGATCTAATTTTAAAAAATAATGAACAGGTAGTTGCGCTACAGGTAAGTCCAGGCACTGCAGCAATTTTAAACACCAACACTACAATAATTTTTTTTTTTCCCTAAAGGAACATCAGTAGGCTTACACACATTACCTGGCAAATGCAGAAAGGCCAGCAGGTCAGGAAGTGTCTGGTGAGCCCTCCCCACTTACCTGACCTTGCCTTCACATGAAATTTTTGAGTTAAATCGTTGAGTTAAATCACTTCGGGGTTTGGTGAGAAGAAGAGGTGGCCTGAAGAGGTGTGTGGCCACCCCCTCACCATAAGACTAGCAGTAACACTGCTGCTGGTAACTCTGCCAGGGTTTCAAGCTCTGAGTGATAATGTTGATGCTGCCCCCGTGTTATGTTCTCTTTCAAGGTAGCGGAAACATCAGGACTAACACTGGCAGAAGCCATGTTATCAGACTGAAGGATGAGGAGGAGAAAGAGGGGGAAGAGCAGAGAAACCAGATCTGCAGTGCCAGTCTCCCATTGCAGCTCTGCAGCTCTTGCCCATGCAGCTCCATGCAAATGTGGATATCTGCATTTCAAGAGCATGGAGACTGTTTAGGGATAATTCATACAGGGCTTTTCCTTGTCAGCATCCCAGTCCAGGCAGGAGCATGTTCACAGCTGGGATACGTTACCAGTTACTAAGTCACTGTCATTTGAAACTATAAACTATTTTGGAAATACAGTATTGGAAATACAGTTTCATAACCACTCAAGAGAAAAATAACTGAGCTATAACCACCTCCACTTCCTAGCTGATGCACTGTTGTTCAAAGGCATAAGCAGCGAATCTCTTCTTCAAGTCTCCTTATTTTCATTTCTCAAAAATCCCCTGGCTATATCATGCATTTTTGGGGCTTAGTTTTGGCAGAAAAATACAGCTCAGCAGGCTTTAATATTTTCCAGGTGTTGGAATATTTGAGAGCAAGAAAGTAAAGATGATATAATATTGTGCACGTACAGCACATATGAAAACTATGGATAGTAAACTGGTGTTGATCATGAAGCCTAAGTATATTGAAAGAATGACTGATGAACTTGAAGAAAGTAGAGGATAAACAGATTTCTGGCCTGTGACAGCAAGCTTGTGTGGGAAGACTACAAATCCTTCTGGAGGTCAGTTAAGCAATACAGACTATGATTCAGCAGTACTGCTAATGATAGGGCCAGTCCACCATCCCTAGCTGCTTTTGTCATTAATCCAAATTTGCTGTAGGGATGGGATTCTGATTAGGCATGGTCAAGACTGCTCAGCCAGACAATGTCCAAAATACAGGACTAAATGCAAAATAAATAAACAAATAAATTACCCCCAGATAAATGAAGCTAAAGCTGGGATTTAAAATATCCCAAATCTGCAGCTGCATGATTCAGCAGTCTGGATGCAAAATTTATGCATGTACATTATGAAATAGCATAATGCATGATACACATTATATAATCAAATTGGATTTGGATAGAATGGAGGTAAATCTGCAACTAAAATCCAAGGTCAATCCAATGATGTAGAACATTAACAACATGGATGCATCTACTGGAAACATGGCTGAACTGGAGCTATTTCTTTCTTTCTGCAGTCTTAGGAGTGCAACGCCTCTAGACGCAGGACTAATCAGACAGCAGGCAGGGCACACCCAGTAGCATCTGCCAAATCAGCAGAAAAATCTTGAAGCTTTCTGTTCACTCTTCTCTTCTCTTTTTGGTGGATGGTGGGTTGAAGGACTGCCCCTTTAGCAAAGTCACATCCCAAATGTAATTACTGAAAGTGCATCTCACCATGCCATTCCCTCTTCATGATATATTAAGAAATGACTCTGCATCCACCAGGTTGCGTAGGATCACGCCACTGATGTGTTATCAGCAGATGTTTTCTTTGACACGTTGCTCTGCAGTTTGGCGCATGAATCCACAGTTTTCAGTGGTGGTACTCAAGAGATGTACCAGAGAGGTACAGATACAGAGGCGGGGATACCAAGAACCCAAAACACATTTAAGGCTCTGTTGAGAACAAAGGTTGAAACAACCTTTTTTCCCAGACTACTGCACACCTTCTGAAGAGAAAGAGGTAAGCTGAGCCCATATTTGCCTCATGCAGATAGAGCTTCAGACTCCCAGTCTACTCATCCAGAACAATGCACCTCAAAATCTGATCAATGTTTTTTTCCTAGCAGGCAAAATCTCAATCAGACTTTCTGACACTAGGAGCAGTGAGGTGACTTCTATTCCAAAATGATGAATAAAAGGGCCAAAGTGTTCCCTCTGAACATCTAAAACTGTAAGTGGGTGTTATGCTAAGTGGCAGGAGATAGCAGCAACAGAGCAATGCAGCAGGAACTGTGCAATAGAAGCTTCAAGAAGAGACTGAAGAGCATTTCTTCAGAGGAAGGATGACATCAGCTGTCTTGATGGTAGAAATTTTATCCATTTAGTCTATAATTCTTAATTATTTAATTAAAATGCAGCCAATTCACTTCTGACACAACCAAAAATTGAGACAGAGCTAGGCAAGTGCAATGCAGAAGATGCTTTGAATGACAAAGCATCTGCCTCAGTAGTTCTCCCTAGGAGACAATGGTAGCAATAAAGATGAACAGGTCATGGTGAAACTACTTAGCTGTGATGAGGCAGATCTTTGCCACAAACAGTCGTGAAAAAGAATCAGGAGAAACATCCAACTAAAGCAACAATGCCTGAGAAAGCAACAATAGAGACAAACCAAGTCCTAGCCGGACTGCTGAACCACACCTAAATGACGAGGCTGCTACCAATTCCTTATTCCAGGGTCTCTTCCTCCCCTCTAACAATGGCAAGTTACTAAAATCGCTGCTTTCACCAGCCCAGAAGAAACATACATGTTACAAAATAAGGTATCAATTTAGTTTAACAAACTATAGTGTCCAGCAACAATTTTCTTTGTGCTTCATACCACTATTACTGCAACGGGGATATTTTTTAATTTTTTTTTTACCTCTGCATGTATACTGCAACCTATTGTATCAGAAATCACACTGAAAACTTGTAAAACTGTCATTTCACTTGCGATACCCTCCTGTATCACCCTCCTAAGGGCAAAGATGTAGCGCACCAAAGCAGTCCGTAGCCGGACAATAAAAAGACTGAGGACTCGGGCATTAACTTCGTTACCCAGATGGCTTTTCCTTACTGAAATATACCTACTCTTGAAATATACCTACGCATATAACCCCTGAGTCCTGAAACATCCTCCAGCCGAGAGCGAAGTCCCACCGCCCAAAGTTAACACAAAGGCGCGGCTGCGATCCCGCTCGGGCACTCTTTGCCGCCGAGAAGGAAAACGCCCCGAATTCCCTCGGATGCGTTTGGCGGCGGGGATCTCTGGGTTCTGAGGGGAGCAGACACCCCGCAGCCCCATCCCATCCCCATCCCCAACCGCGTTTGCCGCCGGCGCGGCGGGCGCCCTTTGTCCGCACAGGGCTGCCATAGGGACCGCAGTGCGGACTGCGCCACGCCCACCCGCCGGTGGCTCCGGGCGGGCGGCAGAGGCGCGGCGGGCGGTGCGGGCGCTGCGGGCGCTGCGATCCCGGGTCGGCCTTGGCCTCTTCGCACCAGCACCCCAACACTGGCGGGTGGAGGGCTGCCTGCCTGCCGGGACGGCTCGGACCCCACTGCGGCTCTCAGCGGGAGCCGGCTCCGCCGAGCCCGTAACCCACCGGGGAAGGATGGAGGGTAGAAGGGGCTAGGGACGGGGGGACAGCGGCGGGACGCTTGTGGAATAAAGAACCGGACGCTGCGACCTGGGGACTGGTGTGCCCGTGACCTGCGTGGGGTGGGTGTGCGGGGGCAAGGGGGGTGGGGGTGGGGTGGGGGGAGTTGTGCCGCGGCCGCGCCCGAGGAGGGGAGAGGCGCCGGCGGCCGAGGCGTCGCAGCGTCCCCGTTCCCCGCCGCCTCACCTCGCTCGATGTTGGCGATGGCCCGACGCAGGTGCTCTTCGGTCACCAGCTCGCCGATGACCACCAGGAGGTAAAACTTGCTGTCCAGGAAGCGGTGGGAGAGACTGGGAGAGGACGAGGTGGGGTTAGGGATGCTGCAGGAGGGTTCCGAGTCCACTTCCACCACCACGGTGGCCATCGCCGACGCCCCGCTCCGCCCCGCGGCTCCGGGGCACTGAGAAGAGAAGGGCTGCTCGGCGACGGCTCCGCAGGCTGCAGGGAGGGGAGTGCGGGCGGGCGGGGAGGCGGCGGCGCTTTTATACGGAGACGGTGCAGGGCAGGGACCTGGCGAAGAGGAGGAGGAGGAGGAGGAGAAGAAGGAGGAGGAGGAGAATCGAGGGGAGCCGGCGCATCCCCACGTCGCCGCCGCCTTTCCAGCATCCACAGCTGATGTCATCTGCGGCAAATCATCCCCGCGGCGGCCCCCGGAAGCAGGAAGGACGCGGGGGGCGAACAACGCCCCGAGGGGACGCTGAGAGGTGCGCCCCGCGCCCATCTCCCTTCTGCCAGCGCAGGTCCCTTGCCCCAGGGACATCCCTTGCGCCCTGTGCCCTTCGGGGCGGCACCACCCTGACCCGGGCTCTGGCTCTGCCACGGGGGTCCTCGAGGCCCTCCTGGGGTCCCAGCCTTGAAGCAGGGCGGTGAGGAGCCGCAGGTGATGCTCCGGCAGACCTGGGGAGCTCCTCTGGGAAGGCCGGCATCGGGGCTCCAGCTGCTGCCCTCACGTCGAGGCATAAAAAAGCAGTTCCACTGCCCAGGACCAAGGGTCCTGTTTCTCCTGCATCTTGCTGTAGCACTGCAGGAGAATTTGAGTCATACAATGCACACACACACAGAGCCAGCAATCTAAATATTCTTGCTACCTTTTTTTTTTTTTTTCATTTGAAAGCAAGTCCCTTAGTAAGATGCTTCAATTGTATCCTCTCTGCATATATTCAAGGCTCATCAGTGAATGACTTACACTGAAGACATGTGGAAGAACACCATGAGAACAGATGGAGCTACGTAACATAAAGGTGCAAGGCATGAAGTGGTGCAAGCAATATACAGGCTGGGAATTGTTGAAGGAATCTGGTTTCTCAAGCATGTTATGATGTTGTGCCAGGTGCAGACTGTGGGAATGGTTTAGAGAAGATGATTGTGTTAGAACAAAGTATTTTTAAGTTTGTAACAAATGAATCTATAAATCATATCTATAGATATCGGGTGTCTATAAATCTGTAGCAAAACACACAATCAGTGTTTTAGTAGCTATTGGCTTAGTCATCTTAGTCTTTTTTTAATTGGAATTCTGCACAAGAAAGTATTTTGATTAAGCAGAGTTCTTGCCCTCATACACCCCAACAACAAAGCACTGGTTTTGGAAAAGCTGTTGCAACCCATAGTCTCAAAGAGTCCAGAAGTTCAAAGGGTTCTGTGTTACTAAATTTGACCAAACTCAAGCTGCTCCGGGGAGCAATGATACAAGAGAAAACCTTCCACTACAAAAACAAAGGTTTCATTCCTCTCTGCATAAAAGTTACACATGTGCTCTGTGATACTCACTAAGATCCACTCAAGATAAACTCAATCACTTCTGAAAAGTGTTTTATCCTCTCCCAAAGTGGGATAGAGCAGTCAGATAAATCAGCCTTTCTTGAGATGTTCTTCTCACTTTACTGTCAGAAGCAAGGCACTGGTTTATGCTAAGCCTCTTGTTTATATTCCCAGAGTGTTGTGGGAAAAAATTTCACTGTGACCTAGGAAAATATCTAAACTTTTATAGCCTGTTTTTTAAGATAACCTCCAGTCCCTGACTGAGAACACAGTTCCTCTGTGTTCACCTTCCAGTACCAACCACTCAAATTCACTGCCTGCTGCTTAGCAGTAGAAAATGCTTGTCATCAGTTGTGTTTTCCTAGAATATGCACTTTGTTCCAGGGAACAATGGACCCAAGCTAATTAACATGCATTTCAGGTTGTCAGTACTAAATTATTTGTCTTACATGCCCAGAGGCACCCACAAGGATGGAAGCACCTTTGTTTTAGGTGCTGGTCCATAATGTTATTTCTGCCTACAGCACCTACTGGTTTTAATATGAATAATATCTCTGGATAAATACAGCACTGAGAGCCTTGGGTATTACGATGTGATTTGTTTGGATGTTGCATCCAAAGTAGACTGTTTAAGCTGCCATTAGTCTGAAGGTTCTAGGCTGTGTGCAAGCACTTTTACAGCCATTTCAGATGGCTTAGATGGTAAAGAGCAGTGGTGCTTGTTCTTCACTAGATCTGACACTGCTGGTAGAACAAATGCAAGGGCATAGATGCAAAAGTAGTGAAGTTCACTAAATGTTAATGGGTATAGAGTGGCTCATCTGAGCACAGCTGTGACTATGGTGTTTCCTTGCTGATCCTGTCAGTTTCCATGGGGAAACTTAGAAATAATGTCCACTCCCCTGTGGCCGCATCCTGTAGGACCCTCACCCTAACAATCTATTCTAATCATAGGCACCCTCAAGACTTGCCACATGGCACCCTCTGGAGAAACCAGCTTCTGGCTCCTCCCTCTGTGATATGTGGCTTTGGGGTACACCTTTATTTCAATCACTAACAAGAGCAGATGGTCTCTGCACCATGGAAGAGGCTTGCCAGGGGAACTTCCTAACTGGTTGTAGAATAGACTGGTAGTAGTTTCCACACATAAAGGTAGAATAATTACTTGCCTCACAGGCACAGCAGGTTAAATGCATTACTCTGAGAAATGCACAGTTACACAAAATAATTCTAGATGCCTTTTAGCATTTTGTTACTTTAAGAAAAAATGGAGACTTGCACAACTGGAAAAATACTGTGAATTTGTAGTTTTGTGAATCTGAAAAATAACAGGTGAAAAGAATGTATTGTATCAAAGAAGAAAATGTTTACATGAAGGGAGGTAATGCAAATGCATTTGAAATAGCCTGCTGAGGTAGGTCTGTATTTTATATTCTCCTGTAAAACTGTGCAGCTAGAACATGGCACAATAAAAGGTGAACTGTTACAGTCAAACTGTCTTGTGCTGGGAAGTGTGTCATACATTAAAATCCTAAGGATAAGGGGCTCCCTTTGGGAGAAAATGATCTTACGCTAAACTCCAGGGGTGCAGACCTCTGCCCTCATCTATTCAAAAGTATATGCCACTTCACCTGACGTGGAATTCAGACAGGAGAAGGTGTTTTAATCTGCTGAATGTGTCTGAGGAAGCTGCAGGTTCCCAGCTCCATGGTAGGTATTCGTGCTGTGACTTGCCCTGTTGGTACCTCACCTGGTTAGTTTTGTTTGTTACCATCTTTCCCTCTCTGGAAACCCATTTATATACTGGAATACTGAGCACATCAACAGATCTGCTGCTGGGTGGATTGTGGCAATGTGCTGTATAAAGCTGACTCAGTGTCATGTGACCCTCACTCTGAAAGTAATGCCATCATTGCCACTGATACCAGTGCTGAAGATAAATCATATGGGTAAGATACTTCAGTGGAAGAAACAGTAAAAATCATGTGTAGTGTGGAACGTGTCTTCCTCTTTTAAAGACGCAATGGTTGATATTCACTGCTGCCTGGCTTTTGTTTGGTTTGCTTTGGTGTGGTTTTGTTCCTTCAGTGTGTTCAATATTAGACTGGTGCCACCCAATTGAATATGGTCAAACATTGCATGTAGAGCTGGATTTTTCTTGAGGATCTGGTATTTTAGAAAGTAAACAGGCAGATTAATTAAGACTCTTGAAATCTAAAATGAGAACATGATTTTTGGTGGTGTGTGCCATTTGTTACCCACTAATGTTAAAGTTTTGTTCAAGTAATCTTCAAGTTTTAAATGAGGTTTTAGTGATGCAAAGGCTTAGCATCACTCAGGCTAACCTTACGCTACCTTAGGCTAGCCCTCCATGGCCAAATATTACATTAAGCATAAAAGAAATACATATCCATGTGCACTACTTCATCCCAGTTTAAGGACTTCATTGGAAGTGGATTCAGAACACTGTCTTCACTGAGAAACACAGTCTGAGGACTGCACAGTGTGTCATGAAGCAGGTTTCTACCATGGGCAGGTCTTTGCAAGGAGAGGCAGTAAATATATTAGAGAGTAAGCATTGCTGTCCCACACCAGCAGTGACAGAATCACAGAACAGCTGAGGTTGGAAGGGACTTCTGGAGATCACCTTACAGTGTGCTGCTCAGAGCTGTGTTCAACTGGGTTTGAGTATGGAGACTCCACCACCTCTCTGACCAACCTCTGGCATTGCTCCGTCACCCTCACAGTGAAAAAGTGTTCCCTGACTCCTGACGGAGTCAAAAATATGCCACCAATATTAGGGTAAATAATGCCCATAGCACGTTTACCTCATCAGATGTCTTCCCAGTGTGATGGAGTAAAAAATATGCCACCAGTATTAGGGTAAATAATGCCCATAACACGTTTACCTCATCAGATGTCTTCCCAGTGTGACCTACTGTCACTCTGATTGCTCTCACTCCCCTGTGTGTCACCTCACGCTTCCTATTACCTGCAGCCAGCAGCTCTACCATCCCCACACTGTCCAGCCTGCACCTCTCAGAGTCTCCTCCATAGATTGCTCCTTTAGGGCGTTGCTCCTTTAGAGCATTGCTCCTTTAGGGCAGCTCAGCAGAGAGCAGGCACAGATGGACAATCTTCTCATCACCTAGAGCCAGCTGAGCAGAAATGTCTTCCTGCAGCGACTGCCTGTGATGTGGTCAGTTGAGAACCCTGCACATTCTTGCAAGAACCTGGCCACGTGGTTCTGGTGGACAACTCCTCATGCCTTCCCCTACTTTTTTAGGAAGGGGGCATCCTCATCTCTAACATCCTGAAGCTGGCACTGCCGGGGGAGCTTCTCCTGCAGCAGTGGTACAGCAAAGGCTGGGAGCATCAGAGAGAGCTGAGTCTGAGTGAGTGAGTGAGCAGCCAGGGACTTGGACTCTTTACAGAGGAGATAATTATTTTCCCTTTTAAGGTGGCACATTTTATGTTTAACTAAATACAAAATTAAAATTACATGTCTGATACTCACTTCAAGTATTATAAATGATTTTTTTTCAATTTTAACTATGACTTTTTAAGGAGTAAATGACAGAATTTTTTATTTGCTTCTGGTGAAATATTAATTTCACTTAGTATTTCAGCTGTTTCCCACTCATTCTACTTTTCCCATAGCAAGGGGAGTGTTAAATATTAAAGGAAAAAAATAGGGAAAGGAACACTATTGCTTTTAAAAATAACACTTTCTCTCACTTCCAGCTTTCCCCCTTGAAGTGAGAGAAAAATATCACCAACTAACATTTTGCTATTTTTTTTTTTTCATTTTGCTCCCAATGGAAAATATATTTTTAAAAGCATAATAACTTCCTTCTTTTTGCTAGGTGGAAAAAGAAGTTAGAGGCAAAACCAGGAAAAATACTTTATTTAACTTCAGTGAGAATTAAATGAAAAAAATAGGAGTTTCCTCTTGACTATTTAAAAAAGACAGAACTCAACAATTTTGAATAAACTTTTTCTGAAACTTGCTATGAAAAAACACCTAGTTTTGCATTAAAATATAACGATTGCTTCTCCACTGTTGGAGATAAAATAGAGCAGTTTTAACTAATGAGATCCCGTTTACTGGTTAGGATGACAGTTAAAGTTCAGCAATAAATTTTAATAAAAGCACTGAAAGCAACTATACACATTGTACGGCAAAGCTGTAACTATAATTAAAACATCAGTGGCAACCGTGAAAACAATGATAAGACAACACGAATCAGCACCAGACAGTATTTTTTGAGGGGTATCTGGAAGACAGGAGTTCCCACAAGGTTATGTTGGCTGCTGTAACCCCTGTGTTCAGCCTGACCATGGGCTGCCCAAACCCTCCCTGTCTGCCCAGCAGCACTCCCTGTCCGTGGCCCTGCTGGAACACCACCACCTGTCCTCCGTGAAAGCTGATAGTCTTGTAGCTCTCTGCAAGCACAGAGAAGAAAAATATGGAGAAAAATATGTTGGTCACACACTGCTCCATCTTAGCTATTTGGGTGACAGAGGTGCATGGATGTGCCCCAGAGAAAAAGGTACTATTGTTTTTGTTTATTTTTTTCCCCAGGCTGAGCCATTTAAAACTGCCTCTGGGAACTCCACGGCATGTAGGTACTTCACATGATATTCAGGTTTTTTAGAACGCTAGGGATTGGAAGGGGCCTCTGGAGATCACCTAGTCCAACCCCCCTGCCAGAGCACATTCACCTAGAGTAGGCTGCACAGGATGCTGTCCAGGTGGATTTTGAATGTCTCCAGAGATGGAAGGTCCACCACTGCTCTGGGTGGTCTGTTCCAGTACTCTATTATCCTTACAGCAGAGAAGTTTTTCCTTATGTTTAGGTTGCAACTCTTGTGTTCTAGTTTGTAACCATTGCCCCTTGTCCTGTCACTGGACACCACTGAAAAGAGTCTGGTCCCATCCTCCTGACACCTGCCCTCTAGATACTTATAAGCAACAGTGAGGTTCCCCCTCACACTTTTCAAGGCTGAACAGACCCAGCTCCCTCAGCCTTTCCTCTTTTGGCAGATGCTTCAATCCTCTTTTCATCCTAGTGGATTTGTGCTAGGCTCTCTCTGGTGATTCTTTGTCCTTCATAAGCTGTGGAGCCCAGAACTGGACACAGTATTCCAGATGGGGCCTCACCAGGGCAGAGTATGGGAGAGGATAGCCTCCATCCACCTGCTTGCTGCACCTCATGATGCACTCCAGGATTCCCTTGCCCTTCTTGGCCACAGGGGAACACTACTGGCTCATGGTCATCCTCTTGTCCAGGTCTTTTCCACAGAGCTGCTTTCTAGCAGGCCAGCCCCTAACCTGTACTGGTGACTGGAGTTATTCCTTCCAAGATGGAATACTTGCCCTTGTTGAACCTCATGCTGTTTCTGTCTGCCCAATTCTCCAGCCTGTCCAGGATGGCAGCCCAGCCCTCTGGTGTATCAGCCACCCCTTCCAGTTTTGTATCATCAGCAAAATTGCTTAGGGTACACTCCATCATTTCCTCCAAGTCGGTGGTGAATATATTGAACAGGACTGGATCCAGTACTGACCCAGGGGGAGCACCACTTGTTACAGGGCTCCAGATAGGCTCTGAACCACTAACAAAAACCATTTGCAATACATTTCAGGTAGTTTTCAATCCACCTCTACTGTCCATACATCTAACACACAGTTCCTAAGCTTGCCTGTGAGGCTGCAGTGGGAGACAGTGTACTGAACTCCAGGCAGACAATATCCACTGCCTGTCTCTCATGTGTCCATCCAGTGATGCCATTGTAGAAGGCTATCAGGTTAGTCAGACATGACTCATCTTGACTCAGGCTAGATCTCATCTAGCTCTAAGACATGCCTTGTAAAACTTTGCAGTTGCCTAGTTCTGCTAGTCCTGCAGGGCTTAAAACTATTCATTATTTTACAAGCTTCCATTTTAATGTTCTCTTGAGTAGTTTATGGTAGAAGTGGCATTTTGCTACTGCACAGAGAATAGAAAGCAAGAAACCCAGGCAAGCATTACTTCACTGACAGAATTTGAACACGGAAACTGGGAAACCAATGGATCTGTCTGCTGCAAAGGTCAAGCAGGCTATAGTCCTGCACTGGGAATATCACAGGTCTTCAAAAAAAATTCTTTCCTGTGAGGGCTGTGAGACATTGGAACAAGTTGCTCAAGGAAGTTGTGGCTGCCCCCTCCCTGGGAGGGTTCAGGGCCAGGTTGGATGGGGCCTTGAGCAACCTGATCTAGTGGGAGGTGCCCCTGCCCGTGTAAGGGGGTCCATGATTCTTAAGGTCCCTTCTAACCCAAACCATTCTATGATTCTATGATTCAAGACCACATCAATTTCATGTATTTAATAACTGCAACCAGAGTAGTGCATAATTTTGCATGATTGCTCAGAATTTCTTTGCATGCAGACTGCATTCCTACAAGGGTCTTGATGGGCCCTTTCATTCTAGTTCTCTTTTAGAGACTCTGAATTTCACCCAGGTACGTGTAGCAATTAATGTGGCCTATTCCTACAGAAATAATTTGTGGCTGATACTGCCTAAACAGGTTTTAGTCATTCTATGATCTTACTGCCACATTAATCCAGTTCTTTAGCCATTTCAACTACAACAAAAGTTCATACATCTTGAATAGAAAAAGCATGATATTCTCGATATCATAAAACCTCGATATTCTTACAGAATAAACAGTAGGAGGTGTTACCTTCATTTTACATGTCACTCAAAACAAATTCCAATGTTGTTCATTTGGACCACCGACAAGACTGACCATCTGCTTCCTTTCCACCTTCATGCACTTTCTATTATGACTTAGCAACAATATTACTAGTAGTAAAATTTTGCAGCATTATTTTGGGTTTCCTTTGATTTTCTTAGTTTTCTCTTTATTATTTATCTGCCTGCTCCATGCACTCCAATAGGCTGACACAAAGTAAGGATGATTTAAGAATGTTTCTCCTCTGATCTTTTCTTGCTTTCTGCTTTATCTGCTCTTTAATTTAATAAGTCATGCCTAGTCATCAGTATTTTGCAGGAGATTGGGATGTGCTGACGAAGGGTCATGTGGCAGAATTTAGTGAATGGCCTGGGTGGAGAACATGCAGCAAGGCTGCCCAGAGAGTGCAGCAGGCTGAGCATTTTGCTAAAGAGCTCCTGTTTTGGGAGTGGGCAGAAATAATCACCACTGCTATATAGGGGGCCAGTGTCAGTGCTTGCCTTTTGCCCATAGGAGTTCCAAAAGTTCTTGTGGAGCTGGAACCATGCCATGGGACTGACAAGTGTCTACCATGATTTTTCTCTAGGAATAGTCCTGGGTTTTGTCAGGCATCCTGCTTTGCCAGGTGTTGCATGAGAGTGTTAGAATACTGATACCATATTTATGAAACACAGGAAAGATTTGTTCTTCATTACTTGTGAAGGCAGTAGAGCAACAATGTTAGTTATATATCTATTGATGAAAAGTATGGTTTCTAATAAAAAATACACATGTGCACCCAAGTAAATATCAAAATGAAAAAAAGAATCGTTATTTTAAATGTTCTTATCTAAATATTCAGTTTGTTTTTAACCAGGATAACTTGAACTTCTTTGGCTGTGAGTCGTGTGTTTTTTGGTTTTTTTCCTAACCTTCCTTTATGCTGGTTCCAACAGCTTTTTAAATTTAAAATGGCATGGCTTAGTCTTCAAAACTCAGAACAGACAAGATATGAATTAACCAGGTCTTTACTTCAGTCTCCCTGCATATATTCTTTTGAGATAGCAGCTATTACAATGTCATTATGTGGCTTAATAATATCATAGAATGGTTTGGATTGGAAGGAACCTTAAAAATCATCTAGTTTCAAAATCCCTGTCATGGGCAGGGACACTCCCCACTATACCAGGTTGTTCAAA
The DNA here is from genome assembly GCF_036169615.1 of Heliangelus exortis. Lineage (NCBI taxonomy): Eukaryota > Metazoa > Chordata > Aves > Apodiformes > Trochilidae > Heliangelus > Heliangelus exortis. The sequence continues at coordinate 47,492,969 of NC_092454.1, forward strand.
GCTCCATCCAATCTGGCCTTGAACACCTGCAGGAACGAGGACTCCACAGCTTCCCTGGGCAATGATCTCCAGTGTCCCACCACCCACATAGTGAAGAATTTCCTCCAAATGTCTAACCTAAAAATCTATCCCATTCCAGTTTAAAGCCATTTTCCCTCATTCTACTTCTACATGTCTTCCCCAGTATTCTTTCAGGTCCCACTGCAGATACTGGAAGGCTTCTGTAAGGTGTCTTCAGAGCCTTCTCTTCTCCAGACTGAGCAATCCCAGCTCGCTCAGGTTGTCTTTACAGGAGAGGTGCTCCAGACTTCTGATTATCTTCATGGCACTCCTCTGGACTCCTTCCAGGAGCTCCACCTCCTTGTTGTGTTGGGGAGTCCAGAACTGGACACAGTACTCCAGATGGGGTCTCTTGAGAGTGGAGTAGAGGAGAAGCATCACCTCCTTTGACCTGCTGGCCATTCTTCTTTTGATGCAGGCCAGGCTATGTAAAGCCTCTTCCTCCTCCCCGTTACTATGCAACTATAATTTTTCATATAAATTAATGATTTTTTCCCGCACTGAAATGCTGCTCTTTCTGCGGAAATACAAGTCATGTTGCACTCTGCTATAGGAAACAACATGAATACCCATTCCAACCAAAATCATGGAGTTACATTGCAAAGATAGAGTGTAATTTCAATTTTCTGATATTAATATAAAGGCTTTAGATGTTAGCAACATGTGGTCAGAGTTGTTTTTTCATGTTTCACTGAGAAAAACCAGGTTTTTCAAACCATAATTTGTTAAATCTCTAATAGGAAATAGATTTCTAATAAGCTGAGGGAACAGCGTTATTTATCTGGACATCTTCATCACAAGCACCGTGATGTGTTTGGAAGACTTTTACTGGGTAAATTCAGTCACAGTATCTTTTGTTGGGTCTGGGAAAAAAACAGCGAAACAATTCCTTATGACCCTCAGGACATCAAATATTTCATTTTTATACTCTGGCAAGCTCACATTCTATTTTTAACAGCACTAAAGTCACTGTAGGTTATTTGTTCAATGAAAAGTTTTGCTTATCTGTGGAGCAATCTCTGATTACCTTTTCATTTTCCAGCATCTCAAAGCTGTAGGCTCAGGCTTCCAGTGGGACCACAGCATTTGTCTTTGGTTATATTAGAGTCTCAATCTCATTTCATATCAACAGAGTCAGTGGGGAGTATAGAGCATCAATTCACAGCCAGTTTTATAGAAAACTTTAATAAGACCATGGTAGAAGGACTGGTAAAGCCGTATATAGAAGAAAACTGCTAAAACCACCATGTGGCACAAATGCTGAACAGTCATGAATAGAAAAAAAGATTGGGAAATGAAGTACAAAGGACACTGTGAAGGTATAACAAAATGGACAAAGAGCTGTTTTCTGTCTCAGAAATATTTTCCGGAGTCTAAGTTTGGGTTTTATGGTCCAAGCATGATCAGGGTTGCTGATAAGCTTTTTTGCCTTTAACTTTTCAGAAAGCCAAGTTAGGTGGCTAGAATGCTGGTCTGGCTCTGAAGGATTCACTGACTGGCAAAGCCCATGTTCTGCAAGCATTCAGCACAGGAAAGGGGTAAACATCAAGGACTGAAATACTTACTAAGAGCAAAAGTTTCTCACTAAGGACATCAAGAAAGACTTCTGTTCATTTTGACTGAGAAAGGTGGCTCAGATACTGTGCAACTTTTTGTAATAACAACTTAGTACATGCTTTACTGTAGGCACTGGGGAAAAAGTAGATTAAGAGAAAAGAAGTGACTAGCAAGAGGGCTATTGCACTGTCAATTGAATTTAGACAGTAATTTCATAGATAAGGTATGTGCAGCTGTAGGAAGAAGTCTGGACAGACATAGTAGGAATCTAAACAGATACTAAACCTAATCAGTTATCTTCCCATGTGCTTTGCTGAGAATCGGTGTCCCAAATGTGGGATGGAAATTCATCATCTGGGGAAGAAAAGGGGGAGGCTTGATTCTGGCATGATTCCCCTTCAGCCTCAGCCCTGCAAAATGCCCAAAGGGTAAGTCAAAGTCAAAAGAGTCACTTCATCCCCTCAGACCAGCAGAACAGATTTCTTGTAGCCATGGTCACCTGTGCTCTCCCTGTCAGAGCACAGGCCATGAAGTCAGCAGCTCTGGCATCTCCTGACTCTCAGCATCCCTGCAATAGCTCCCATTTTCTCCTCTGGAAACTGAAGAAAGGTGACCAATACTGACTGCACTCACTAACTGCCTTCAGTATTTTAAGACTGAGCAAAAAACTCCCCATAATTTTTATCCAGTTTCAGTCTTTGTCAAATATATGGACTGTCCTTAGGAGGTGTAAATTACCACAGTAAGAATTTAAACCTATGGACAACAGACAAGATTTTCTGAGCTGCCTTCTGTAATTCTTCCCCTGCACCTACAGACCCCACTGAGACACCTGATGTACTCAGCAGGACTGTTTGGCCAAAGCAGGGGCACAACATCACATCACAGCATTGCTACCCAGCGTGCAGCTCTTTAGCTTCTTTTCAGGCAGTGCCAAAATGCTCTGGCTCCAAGTCCAAAATCTAATGGGATGCTTTCATGAGTAAGCACTTTCCAGACTGAGTATACTGTGATTTATCTGAACTTTGCTTCTTTGGGGAGAAATTTTTCAAGATTGTTTGCAGACCCCTGCCTCTATCTCTCTCTGCTTTGTGCCACTGCTGGCTTGGCCAGCCCATCCACTGTTGCACCAGCAGCAATTGCACAAGGATTAATAAGGGGCATCTCACATGTCTCCAGATTGATGTCTGACCAGGGGTAGCCATTAAAATTTTCATTCCATGAGAATTGTTTTCCAGTGGCTTCTAGACAGATTTCCATTTAAAAGCTTTTTTTAGGGTTTTGTTTTGGTTTTTTTGCTGTTTTTTTCCTGAGCATGATCAGGAAATCATACACCAGAATCTAATAAACACTGAAAGCCAAGCTGAGTTATTTTGGGTTGGTGCATCGACAGTGATATTTTGTACTGAGAATATAATTAACAGTTCTTCTGAAGATAAATAAACCAGAATAAAATTCAGCTCACCTTCCAAGAGATGAATTTGTTCTCTACAGCTAATGGCAATAAAAATTAATAAAATCTTATTTTAGTGAGGGTACATTACACTCGGTAATTCTAAAAGAATAAGAAGAGCCCACCTGCCAAGAGAAACAATGTATTCCACATTTACCGCATAGATGTATCTATATTAAATTACGTATTTGACCTTCATTGTTGTCCTGCTTCATCATTTATAAACTGCAGATTTGCTTGGTTTTGGAAAGCTGTTTGAAATACCTAGGATAAAAGGTAGATATAAGAATTACTGGAGGTATCTTCTCTGGATTGTTGTTTACATTTGTTTTCTTCTGCTCCATTTTCTACATGTACGTTTTGCTGTTAAGGAATTTTCTGCTAAAGTTACTCAGTTTTTTGGCTGTTTTTTTTTAACCTCAAGCATTTATCCTTTTCATGTCACTGATTCCAAAAGCAGTGAGATGTTGTCACTATACAAATGAATGAAGGTAAGATTTCATAACATAGAGGATGATTATTTCCTTTTGCTTTCTCTTTTGATGTCCCCTAGCCTGGGCAATCTCCTCAACCACTCTCCAGATACATTTTAAGCATGCTGTGAAAACATTAACATTAAGGAGAATTGATTACATCAGAGAACTTTCTCATTCTCAGATAATTTAAGATCCAGGCACACAGAAGAAGAATGTACTGTAAAGTGCTATTTTTTTCCCTAAGCAAAATATAAGAGACTGAAAACTTTGCTGTGTTGCGGTAATAGTATATCCAGTACAATAAAGAAGTATAGTTCTTTTTGTACTTGTGATACAACACCTCAGGCTTAATCCAATCTCATTATGCAGCACAGCCTGTTTACTGAAATTCTGGAAGCTGATAACGATAATTAAGCAGTAAGACGTGACAAGTAGTATTTTATTGTGCAATCTCAGAATGCCCAGGTGAGTTTTTAGGCACAGGGCCAACTGCTTTGAAACACCTGGAAGAATTATTTTTACACATATCATAGATAGCAGTAGTAGTAGGGGATGATCTAATTTTCTTGTAGCTATGCAGTTCTCACAGCCTAATGACTGTGGTAAGACCTCCTCTGCTTAGTGACTAGACTGATACTGACTTAAGAAATGATGATCAGGTGAATGTTGCTGCTGCTTTAATGCTTGATGGGGATAAACACATGGGCCAAGGCATAGCAGTAGGCTCTTAGGCGCCAACCAGAGCCCTTAAATGCAAGCTGTGGGTGGTACTATACACTGAGACTGACTGCAGGTGTTTCAAGTTCAGAGGAAGGGTCAGAAAAAATCAACACTCTTGGGTAGGGCATAGATAAGGAAGAATGGGAAGAAACCATTTGATTTAAATGTATGCAAGCTGACCTGATTAGCTTCTAGGGGTTTGTTTGCTTGTTTGCTTTTAAATATGTAAGATTTTTACATTCAATTGACTTAACTTGTTCTGAAAGGTTCCATTTCCAGAATATGGGATATCCTTGATGTGGGCACTTCACGATCAGAGTCTAATCTGGGGCATAATGAAATCTCTGCTAAAATGTTATTTGTTTTAGTGGAATGAAAACTGAGGGTTTTTTATAGCTTCGGGATAGTAGTTGGTTAAAGTTTGTAGCATTTCTCTAGTTCAGACCGAGACAACTGCATCTCTTGTCTTCATTGCAGCCTTAATAACAGAATTCTTTGTTGTTGTGCATTAATATTTACGCTGCTAACATGTGCCTTGGGTAGCTATTACATCAGGATTGTCCACCTATAGCCATAACAGTTTAAGTTTTAAAACTGCACCATGAATGCTGGGAGCAATCAGGCTCTTTAAGAAATACAACAAACTTGGGTTTGTAAGTTAGGCAGAACATCTCGGCCTGTTCCCTGTATCATCAGGAGAGTATGAGATGTGTTCAAAACAACCCTAAATGGGGTCCAGTGAGCAGTAGCCTGGGGGAACACCCCTTTATCCTCTGCTTGTTTCAGTGGGGACTCTGGATGCTTAACGTTTTCATTTGGGGCACTAGGTTACTAGATGCCTAAAAAATTAGCTGGGGTAACTTAAGCTTATAATGTTAAGATTTTGTGTTGTGTACAGCAAGTGGCTGAATTTGAATGAAGGCTAAAGAAGTTTGGGAAGCTTAGCTGATAACAACATATTGGTTCTTGGAATATACAGAGTATGTATCGTTGGTGTGTAAAGGAACTTGTTCAGTGTTCTTATTGCTGAGTTTAATTTAAACTTATCCCCCCCCCAAATAAAAAGGTAGCTAATTAAATGACTGGAGATGAACCCCTTGATTCTGCTTCTTGACATACTCATTGACCGCCAGAATGCCCGGAGGAAAGAAGCATTGACGTATACTTTAGATGAAAGAAAGCTCATTTACTTTGCTTTTTTTCTCTGCCTCTGTGTCATATTGGTAGACATTGACCCATAACCTCATCTTACAATATTGATTTGTGTTTGCTCTCCCAGAGCATCACCTGGTTCTCTAGCAACACACACAGGTCACAGCCATTTTGTAATGCAGATCATTTCAGAGAAAGTTTGTTTTCTATTAGATAAGGTTCACTGGTAGTGAAATGGAATTTTAATGAAATAATAGATGGTGCCTCAGACATTCAAACAGTGACTGAATAATTCCCTCTTGCATTCATATCTCTTCCTTAAAAAATTCTTTCCCTCAGACATTCCAGCACTGCTATTTACTTATTCCTGTTTTCAAGATGGGGTCTGCACCAGTACACTGTAATTATTGCTGTGCATAGGACAAAAAGAGCAGCAAAAACATGACTTACATGTTCTTTGCAGTTGTTGAGGAGGTCATGGAGTGGAACTGAACTCTGCAAGAGCTCCCCTGACCTCCACCATTGTTGACTATACTGGAAGATAAGAAAGACAAGCCTTCTAAATGTAGTCCCTGATTTAAATTGGTGAATATCTACTGAGCAGTATGTAAATTATGCTGGATTTCTAAAAATCCTTATCTTGGAGCATGAAAAGCAAAGTTAGCTCAGTTCCAGGAGAGAAGGAGTTGTGCCATGCATTTTTACTTTCTTATGGAAAAAAGCTCATTGGGACTTCACTAAGCTTTCAGCTCTCTCTAGATCTGTACAGTAAACCAGTGAGTCACAGTACAAAGTCATGAATAATGCCATTATTCAGATGCTTACCGGTACTATCCAATAAGGGTTTTGAAGGAAAATTGATTTTCTGTTTTTAATAAGCCAAGCAGTTTTGCCTTGAGTGTTGCCTCTGGAACACTATTTTGTACTACTTTATCTATGCTTCAGAATGTAAATCCAGTAAATGCGTTAGCACAAAATTCTGTACATCTGTTACAAATACAGTTTATTTTCTTTAGAAATATTTCTAACTAAAACTGGAATGAAGCTGTGTTATAAATTAACACTGTTCATGGTTAAGCAAATTGCTGCAACTCATGTTCTTCTCCTCTCTACAGTGTTATTCCTTCAGGAAAAAGCTATCTTGCACTTTTCCCATTTTAATGCAAAGTGCTAAATGAGAGCAGAGGTCATCCTTACCCAGCAGGCCTGACTGGGTCCAGTATTGACATTAATCCTATTGTGAGTCTGTGGCTGGCAATGAATATGTGGGTTCCTTAAAACAATGTATTTATCAACCTGATGATAGGAACAGAGCATGATATAGAAAAAGAGAAAAGCTTCTAGACAAGCTAATTCTTGAAAGACCTTCCAGACAACTCTTATAAATTAGTCCCTTTTTACATGGCAAAGTCTTGTCCTGGCAGTTTTCTGCTTTTTACCCTGAAGTTCAGCACCTATTTCCTGAACTTCACAGGACGTCAAGCCAAGCCCTTTGGATCAGTCGTTCATCAAGTCGTCTTTGAGCAAATTGTCTAGAGCTTGTGAGAAGCTCTTTCATCCTCATTGCATCATTTTGCTTCATTATTTATATCCTGAGAGTCCTGCTGGCTAGCCCTAATATAGTTACATATTCCAAGATCATAATACAACATGAGTAAATTTCAGACTCTACAAACAAACTATAATTCAATATCCAGTCTCAGGCTAAAAGGGCTGTTATGCAAGCACAGTCACAAATACTCTAATTGTGAGGCTGTATTTCTTGGGAATATTTCACCTGTTTTATGTAAGGTTTTGGTTCCAGGCACAGTGTACCCATCTCTGTCCAGCCTTGGAACCCCAGTGCCAGATGGGGCCAACCTTGCTGATGCTGTCCCTTGGGTCTGCACACCCATGCCTTGATAAGGCAGGAGCCAGCAGCTTTGTGATGACACTTGGCTGAAACATCAGCTTGATGCCTACTCCCATGATCTGAGCCTCATACACAGGATGAGGGAAACAGTGTCTGCAGACAAGACACAAGTATGTGTGTGGACACCCCTAGATATGTGTGCACTGAGAGTATTTACTGTGGTTTCATGTCAGCATAAAACTGACAAGTTCTGCATACTATTCTCTAGCCATAACTATAAACATCAAGCATGACCACTCCTAGGAGTAGACACGGGCTGAGATATTCGGTTCAGCAAGAGCAGCTTGTTAGAAGAGACTTAGCTGAGAGTAAAATTACAAGATGTAAAATTTTCCCCATCCTGGCACAAACCAGGACACCAGAGAAGGGCAATGAAGCTGGTGAAAGTTTGGAGAACAAGTCTTACTAGAAGAGTCTGAGGGAACAGGAGTTTAGGGTAGAGAAAAGGAGGCTGAGGAGAGACCTGATCACTCTCTAAATCTAGCTAAAAGGAGGTTGATGCAAGGTGACAATCATTCTCTTGTCCCAAGTATAAGTGAGGAAACAAGAGAAAATGGTCTCAAGTTATTCCAGCAGATGTTTAGATCTGATATTGGGAAACATTTTTTTGCTGAAAGGGTTGTCAGGCAGTGGAAGAGGCTTCCCATGGAAGTGACTGAGTCACTACCCTTGGAGGTACTTAGAAGAGACATAGATGTGGTGCTTAGGGACATGGTTTAGTGGTGGACTTGGGATTGCTGGGTTAACAGTTGGATTCCATGATCTTAAAGGTCTTCTCTGACCTAAATATTTCTGTGATTCTATGATTCTAAAACAATTCCTAAATAAAATATAGAGAAATAAAATTTCCCACTCATTACACAATTCAGTGCAACTGAAGTTCCCACATCCCATCAGTTTCTTGGTCACGTATTCAACATAAACATCAGAGCATCTTTGCAGTCTCTCTCCATCTGATATGCACCCTTCCTGATATTCAACCCATAACACAACAAAATATATAAATATTTAGTTGCTGACTGGAGCCCTGGTTTTCTCATGTTCTCCGTGTGCTTAACTGTCTAGATGGTCAGTGAGGCTCAAGAGGCAAAACTCACCACGTGGCGAGGGCAGCACTAACAAACATCTGCACGGTCATTGCCATGAAGGGAGCATCAGTGAACAAGGGAACAACATTTTGTCTGTGGGGTTTGTGTGCTTGCAGTGTTTGGGTAATCTAACTCAACCATCTTCAAGATATCAATAAAAATTTTACATTTCAATAAGAATGTTAAAAGTAAACTATTTTTTTTCACTTCCTCTAAACTTTTATATACTTTGCTGTTACGGCTTTAAATTTTTAAACATACACAAAATCTATAAAAAACACACTTTTCAGCACCCTCTGTCTTCAATTAACACACTATTAATGTTGGAAAGCTTTGTAACTTTTAGGCAGCCCACATATAAGAAAAATATTTTTTCTAAAAATAAAGCAAAATGAAGGTTAAATATAGTAAAATATTGTTTCTATCTTTAGAGCCAAAATTCCCAATATTTTAGTTCATTAATATGTCACGGTTTAACACTGGCCCGGCAATTAAACCGAATGACAGATGCTCCCTATTAATCCCCCTCCCCTCCCTGATAAAGAAAGGAGAGAGAGTAAGGAGGAGAGACTTATGGATTAGAAACTAAACTACACAACTTTAATGAAAACAGTAATGATAAATAGGAAAAATTACTAAATATATACAAATATACAGGAAAATTGATACCACATTCCTCCCCTTTTTCCCCCAGTAACTCTCACATCACCACTGAGGCTGCAGGGCAGCCCTGGGAAAGTCCAGGCTGGACTCCTGGAGTCAGCAGCAGTTGGGAGCTGGAGGCAGGAACACATAGATTCAGGCTGGCAGGGATCAGGAGCACAGGCAGAGAAATGGACAGAATCCTCCCAGGATGCTGAAGCAAACAGGGATAGGCGAAGAAGAGAAAAGCAGGAAGGGAAGGAAGAGGTTTGACCTTCGTGATCCCTCAAATTTATACTGAGTATGATGTGTATGGGATGGAATACTCTGTTTGGTCAATTTTGGACATCTAACCTGTCCATTCCTCCCCAGAGGAGGGCTACAGGTGTGACTCCTTTCCTTACGGAGGGCAAAATGTTGCTCAAAACTGAGCAGTGTTCTTGGCTCTGCACACCAGTCTCTGGCTGTAACTATAAACATCAAGCATTATCAGTCCTAGAAGCAGACACGGTTTAAGAAACTTGCTGTTAATTTCAGCAAGTCCAGCTACTTACAAGAGACGTACCTAAAAGCAAAAGTACAAGACAGAAAATTACCCTTATCCTGGCCCAAACCAGGACACTATATACAGTACTTGGTAACTGTAAGCACTATGCTAGTATTTGATATGTAAGGTTTATTGACTTGGTTTCCCAACAACTCACAAAACTATTTTGGCTTTGATTTTTTATTTTATTTGTTTGTTTTTCTTGAAGAAACGTTTTCTGAGAAACAAACTCATTACTTGCTTTAAATTTTCCTTCTCATATGATGAGGTCCTTGAATGTCAACTATTCTATTTTTGTCACAGCACACAGATAGCAGGTTTCAGACCAAAGAAGTAAATGGGCAAACACCTGACTTGCAGGTGTGTTACCATTTTTAACAAAGCAATAAAGATCTTGTCTAATGAAGTTCAGACAAGCAGATCTACTTCATTAGGAATTTGTTCTGCCCTCCCACTCCAGATCAAGTAACTTTCTGGTTTTGTTTTGCTTTTTTAATTTTAATATGTTTTTTTAAACTTTACAGGTCTTGTTTTTAAATTTTTCTCATAAAACTTGCAGGCTAGAAATTGTTCTTAAATGAAAGTCTCATGTTCCTAGGATTGCAGGAGCAGGATTTTTTCTGTACTAGATGCTAGATATTCTAAGAAGAGTAATTTCATCAGCCTCTTTTGCCTCCTTTATTACAATCCTGCAACAATTAGCCTGGATTTCCTTCACTGTGTTTTCTGCAGTACTAACAGCCACTAAGCCTTGTCAAGTCTAACACATACAGGTGAGCAGGATACAGCCACAGGGTAGCCACAGACTACTGCCAAACAGTATATCATAACCATATTTTATTGCCATTCTCTGAAACAGGGATTCTAATTTGTCTCTCAAACCTGTAAGTAATGCTCATAATATGTGGAAGACTTAATTTTGTTTGCAACTTCATTTTTGCTTTGAAACTTGGTTGAAACCTGTCCGTAAGTCCAGAAGTCACAGGGAGGAGGAAGGAGGCAGGCAGGCAGACAGACAGTGTGATCACACTACCCCCGTACTCTTTGACACCCAGCTGGAAACACAGCCCAAATTCCACGGGTCCCTGCAGTTCACAATAACACAAAAGAGAATTCCTAACATGCAGTGTGATTTCAGTTGTCTGGCTGAGCAGCAGTCCAGTTTATGTGGCTGCTTGCTCTTGCACGTGCCCTGGTGAGGTGGAATTAAACAGAGGGACCATCTGGGGACAGAAGATGCTATGACCTGTGACCATATGGTATGTTGGTTTGCTTATATTGTCTGTTGGCCTTATGCTCTATGTAGCATTTGGTAAAATAATTACTTGGAAGAAGAAATCAGCATAACTGTGATCAATAATTGGTCTGCAGTAAAAATTGGTAAGTACCGCAAGCAGAGAGCTGTGAGCCCATACACAGGCTAGGAGAGTACAGTATTGACCTGTCATTAAATTCAGTGTTTTAAAAGAAAAAAATACCATCAAAGCTGACATTCTACCTTAGGAAATCAGGAACCTGCAAAATTTCTGTGTAGACATTAGTAAGGAGAGCATCTGAATTTATATTTACATGCCATATTAAACCTCTGCCTTAGAGAAAACACTTAGGAGAAATCTTTTGGCAGACTTAATTCATGCATGTTGTTGATTGCAGTGAAAGGGTGAGTGGCACAGGACATTGTCTCTATAGTAACACTGTCACCAGAGGCTTGTGAGTTGTGCAGAGCTGCACGACGTAAGTGGAGCTATCTCAGCTTCCCTTTTTCCCAGCTTTGGCCCTGCCCTGAATAGCTCTGCTGCCTCTTGCTTCTCTGGCAGCTTAGAAGCATCATAGCCTATGACTGTAGTGCTGCCAGACCAGCATGGTTTCCCCTTGCTATCAAAACATTCAGCGTGGTGTATAACACTGGAGAGCACAGACAGAAACAGCAACATCCTGTTTTAGCAACATGTTTTAAGTTTTAATTTGCAAGTGTAAGCCCAAGGGTAAATGCTATCAATGAAATTTGTCATAAAGAGTAAAAAGGGGAGTGGGAAAAAAAAAGAAGACAAGTGAAGATTTTCCCACTGTGCTACTGTCTTCTGTGGCATGATGGTCTCAAAAGCTGATTTACAACCAGACATCTGCAGGTGAATGCAGAAGATAACAGTCTGTACCACCAGACTCTGAAGAAAATTTGCAGTACGATTGCTTAGAAGGAAGTTGCCCTGAAAGGTGCTGTACCATCAGCAGCTGCTGCCAAATGTGCTCCTTTTCTGCAAGTTTCAGGCTTTTATCTCCAGGACCCCATCCAACTTGAGTCTCATCAGGGATGATAAAGCAAAGCTTACAATCAGCTAAGCTAGATGGAGAGTAGTCCTTCTGATGTATTCAAGGAAGGTTGCTTGTCTCAAGCAACAGTGCTTCAAATTTCCTTTGCATTTTTTGCTTTTCTTGCATTTTATTTGGACTAGTGAAAAAAGGAATCTTGAGGCTTCTCTTGCTTTGATGCTTTCTCTTGCTTTTGCTCTCATTCCAGCATCAGTCCTGTACAAAACAAGGAGATACATACTAGAATATTTTCAACCTTTGCCTCATAAAAGGATGTCACTATTTTCACCTCTTTCTGCTGTAGTCTTGCAGTCCTCACCCTTCATTAGTCCAAACTCCTATCTGAAGGCAATGCTGGCGGATGGCTGAACTCCCTCACACAGCACAGGGAGTTGTGCCAGAACAGATTGCAAGGAGAATGATGCAGCACAACTCAGCTCCCTCCTTCTCTCCTGAAGATAGAAACTGTGCTTTGGAAAAAAACAAGCCTTCCCACTAGGCATGCCCGGAAGCCAACCGTCATCATCTTATTACTGTCAGCATCCATTTATGGCCTGAAAGGTGAAACAAGAAGTCAAGCTTCAACCCATTTCTGAGGTACAACAGAGTGAATTCAATAGAGTGAATGTTTTTGTAGTCTTGAAAAATATTAATAGTTGATGAACCACAGACTACCATTGTCTCTGAACCCCTTTTCCTTCACTTTATGCATCACACCGGGACCAACCTAGAATCCGTCTCTGTACAATGATCACATATCAACCCCTATCAAATGTGCTGTTAAGCTAAATGCATTTAGGGGAATGCTAGATGGTAATTAAATTCCCATTATCCTATGCTTTGAATTTAAAAAGGCTGTGCTATTACTTATGTATTTTCTTCTGCAATTGCAAATTTCTTCAGAACTTTCTCTTGGATTTTTCAAATGTCATAATTTTCAGTGCTGTTGGTTTATTTCACCACTGGTAAAAAGTTCTGAGACATGCAACAGTTTTGGTAAATTTTATCATCTCCATTAGAGTATTGAAAGGATCTGAGACTGGACAAGTAGCCCCCAGGTTACTCCTGAACATAGCAGAGTGTCAAGTTGACAAAACAAAGGTAAGAGTAACTTGAAGGATTAGGTCACCAGTAGGTGTGCAAACAGAAATACCACATTCAGAGCATGGAAAAAATCTTAAATACCAACTAATTCACTGAAATTTTGAGGAAAGACTAAAGACTACTGAATTAAAAGAAACCAAATTTTTTTTCCTTCTAAATTTCTAATTCAATGAAGTTTTCTAAAGCAGCACTTAACCAAAGGGCTTTTTGAGAAGGTTTATTCAAGGAGATTATAGGTCTCTTGGAATCACCAGCAGACAGGAATATTGCACATTTATTTCAACATATGAAAAAAAAAATCAAAGCAATCCTGACATGAGGCTCATCATAAAAAGAAGATCTCCAAACAATTCAAACTATGTGGGTTTTGACAAAGAATATCCACAGAGCCTGATATTAAAGTTTGTTCTTTGTTTGTTGTACAGCTAAAACAATTCTCATGGTTTATCATACCACTTCACTGAAGAGAGTTTACTCTCCAGCTTTCAGTAGTCCCCTGTCACATTAAAAACTCTAGCTCAACATTGCTCTGTTATTCTATAAAATCAGGTATTCTACATCTTCACAGCTGGTGCATGCTTTGAGTCCTAATGGCCCTATTTAAATTATTGCAGCTAGCACAGGCAGAATCATTACAATATATCCCTGACAGAGCACACAGCCTGTGCCACGTACACAACATCAGCATCACTCGTGGACTGCCTCATATAGAACAGTCCCAAGACGGGATGTGAGCTTCACGCTGCTCCCAGGGAGGCACTTCACAGCTTCCAGTGCCCTAATCACAACAAAGAGGGCTCACAGATTCAAACTGAAAGAGGTAGATTTGGACTAGCTGCTAGGAAGACATTCTTTCCTTTGACAGTGGTGGGACACTGGAGCAGATTGCCCAGGGAAGCTGGGGATGCCCTTGTCTCTGGAAGTGTTCAAGACCAGGTTGGATGAGAATCTGAGCAATATGATCTAGTGGAAGGTGTACCTGCCCATTGCAAGGGTGTTGGAACTAGATGATATTTAAGGTCACTTCCAACCCTAGCCACTCTATTGTTCTATGATGCACAGTGTCTAGCAAAGGAGATGACTAAGGGACATCTGACACAGGAGGAGACATTGAGAGACCTGGGACAGTTCTGTGCTATGAAAGCACAGAAACCAGTTTGATGAATCAACTTTTGGCTAAGAATCAATGTCAGACAAATAACAACTCTGAGTTTCTGAACCAGTTCTTTCAGACTTGGGTAAGTACAACAATAGATGAGAACCAGAGCTATCCCCAGGTCCATTACTGATAACAGCAATAACAGCAATAACAGTGGAATTTTTTTGCTTCAGATGAAAATGATTTGGGATTGCAGAAGCACATTAACTGAAATGTGTTTTTTAATGAGATAAATGACAAGAGTGGTTTCTATACTGTTTTAGACGCATCTTTATTTCCTTCTATTTTCCAGTGTAATACCAAATGTATACCTTTATTTTCATTTGTGTAAGCACAGTATTTGATAATCAGAACACATGATATGCAGAATAGAGATTCAGTAGTCCACTTCTCACTACTAGCACCTGAAATAGAGAAGCAATATTCCATTCCTTCTTTTGCAAAGACTGCATTTAACAAACAAGAGGCATATGTCATAGATGTAATTTTGTCTTCACTTAAACCCATTATATTCATTACTCCCTCTCTTCCACTGAAGCAAAAATATAATAGATTATGCTGGCAATGGCTGAGCTAAAATATGGTTTAAGGCTGCTTGCATGCTTGATATGTGAGTACAGAAGCATTCAATGTTTGAAAAAAATAAAGTGACATAAAGTTTACTTTGTATAAGCTTTTAACACAAAACAATAGTCTAAGATTCTGTAAGATGTTTTCTGATGGCTCCCCTTTAATTTGCAACCTGGATGGTGGAGGTGGATGCTGGAGGTGCTGAATGGATGTCATCAGTACAACTCTGAAAATTATGATGCAGACCATTTTGATCTTGTCCTCAATCAGTTTAATGATGTCCCAGGAGGCTGATGATGGGATTTCTTATAGCTGTGGCATGCCACTCCTTACAGTTTCAATTTTTATACCCTGCAGTCATGAACTTTAGATCTAAAGTCCTGAAAAGGAACACTTCTACACTTCTGCCTTAGGTTCTATTTTTCTTTTATTTTAAGATAGAATCAAAGCCTTTGCATTGTCATTTAACTTTAATTTTTGCATGTAATATAACATTTTCTTACATATGTGAACTGGCATTGGTATATCTGGTGCCTGCCTATTCACAAAACACATAGCTCACAGATGTGGTGAAGATTCATTTGTGTTTGTTCATTTTTAGTGGTAACTTTTAAATACAATGATGCTTTATTATTTTTGACTTTTCCTTATTACTTTAATTATTGTCTTGTGGACTTTCCTTCACTCAAAAAAAGTCCTTTAACATAGACTCTTCAATTGTATGACTCCTAGTTCATTGCAGCATAGCAAAGTCTCAAAGTTGTTTGTTCATGTGAGTTTCCAAAACCCAGACACCTTCATTTCACCAGCATTCACATTTCTGCCCATCTAGCAATGCTGGAAATGCAATAGCAAAAAAAAAAAAAAAAAAAAAAAAAAAAGATACATATAGATATTTTTGTATAAGTAAGGTATATTCTTTTGATGTCAGTTATTTACTGAATATAGATATGAAGTTAAACTTTAAGGAAAAATCATATTTGGTGAAAAAAAATCACATAAAAGAGTAAAAGAGAGACATGCAGAATAAAAAATAGGGCTCACATAACAGTGAAACAGTAAAAATCAGACAAAAGCAGATTCTAATTAGAGAAAAACACATCCCAAGTTGTCAACATCCTGGCCTTGAGATAGGCCTGAAAGGCGGATGAAAGGGATGTGAAGGAGCACTCCCTACAACTTCCCACAACTTTTCTTCGTTACCGCCTTGAGCACTGGGTAGAAAAACATTAATTAATTGGATTCACTGTATTAGCATGCCATTAATATATTAACGAGCTATTAGCATACTAACATACCCACACACAGGCTAGAGAAACCTCTAATAACCAAAAGCCCCTTACTCTTTGAGCATGCACAGTGAAATTTTTGAGCATTGTTGCTATAAAATGAAGTGAGGATTTAGTTAACCAATCATGGGTGCAAATGGTAGCATAATGTTAGAGATTAAGTTCCTTCTTGTGATTTTTGAGTTCAAAAGTATCACTGGCATTTTTGGAAACTTATCTTGCTTTGTGGAATACCATCCTGCACCTCTTTCTGTGCAGGAATGGATATTAAAGACAATATTGCACGTGTGGTAACAGACCCCATGTTTGGGACAACACTTTGGTGGTCAGAATGGAAAATTATAGTATATTTTAATGATAAATGATGTTTAACTTTCAAATGTAATGCATGGGTATCCATATTATTATTTTTTTTTAGTGTTACAATTGGCAAAAGGGTTAAAAAAACAACTATAAAGAGTTATGTTTGCTTTCAAAGCACAGGCACATATGCTTTATATCACAGCAGGGACACACTGATTCACAGCAACTACAGCTTCTGCACCATGCTTCTGGACTGAAGTAACAGAAAATGAATGAAATGTTTCAGATGTTTGAGTTCCACATTGCTGGCCAGATCTCTTATTTATTCATCTGTGTACAAAACACTTGCTCTTCAGCAGATGCAGGAGGAGCCTGGTGGGTATTTGGATACACAAGGATGAAACACTAGGAGAGGAATTACAGTGCAGTCTTTCTTCTGTCAGAGAAAACATTGCCACTGTCTTATTGTCCAGAGCAAATCACATCAATGTGAAACTGGGCACTGCTTTCAAAAGACACTGCACTTATCAATACTGATTTATTAACCCCATCCCTTGAGCAGGCACAAACAGATGAAATTTACTATTATCAGAGTCAGAAAATTCATGGAGGAATCATGAGGGGGATGGACTTGATCATACTGTTTGCACCACTGGTCAAATTCTTATTCATGAAATAAGAAACAGGGCAGTTTCTGCTTTGTTGTGGTATTTGAAGACTACATGTACCTGCCAGAACTGGTTCAGCAAAGTTTAGGATATAGGGTAGATAAAACCCACCTGCCAGTACTTTTAAGAAGGGACTCTCAAGGGTGCTGAAGTGGTTTAGAGGTTTCCGAAGATCTGACTGATCCCTGCTCTTCAAAATTTAAGGCCCTCAGACAAGAATAACCTTATGAACCATCAACCAAGACAACATGCATTTAGCTGTCTGCTGTATTAAAATCTCCTCTTCTTTGGTAAGGAGCCTTTCCTACCCCTTGCCATCTCATCTCCACCCATCCCTTCCCCCCTGAGATGACCAAACCAAAACCAAACCAAACCAAACCAAACCAAACCACCAAGACCAAACAGTTTGAAGGTTGTGCTGCAGCAAGCACCTGGTTTTTGCTCTGATGCTAATTTCATTGCTCACTGTAGTCAGGGTCAGTGAGCCTGGTGTGGGTAGAGCAGGTCAACCTGACATGCTATCTAGGGCTGGCTTTTGCTGAGAAGCTTGCAGGGCAGATCGAAGTAGACACAGAGGTTCTGTCAAAGACAGATAATATTGCACACATGCAAAACCTGGGGCCAAGGCCATAGGATTGATTAGGATGGCTCTACTTAGCAACAGGAATCCAAATTCCAGTTTTAGCACATTAATAGTTAGTTATTATAACAAACATCTTGCCTGTAGGGAAAATTCCCTTTTTTGCAGAAATAATGGAAAATTAACAAGTGGATATACTTCATGCATGAGTTGCTTATTCATCTTTGTATCTGAAGGAAACAAACATATTGACTAACCCTTCTTAAAATTACATTTGCAAGGAATTGCTTAAAATAAAGCAGTGGCTAAAAATGTAACAGATTATGTAATTTTCACTTGTAGGGCTACAGTTCCTCTTTTTAACCTTCAGACCTGGACTGAAAGCCTTCTCCCTGGAGGAGCTGAACCCAGACCTCCTGTCTGTTCAGGGCATAAAAGCCCTTTCCTCTGAAAGCCATCTCCCCTCACCCACACACAGGTCTCATTCACACCCACAGAGCTTTTATAAAGGCTCATCTCTTTCAAGAGCTGAGAAGCATCCTCTAAGCTCTGAAATATGAATGAGCAGGAATGGTCATAGGCGTAACAGGGTCTCCTAGCCCTGCAGACGTCAAGCTTCAGATTTGCTTCCAATTGCAATTGCATTTCAACAGCAAAACTGACTTGACTTCATGAGTGCATGGTATCCCATCTCTCCATTCACTCTCATAGCTTTAGGGTTTTTTTAAGCTTTTGATGCTTTGCTACAGGTTTTGAAGGCAAAACATAGCGATGAATAATTCAGGCCCCATATGTTTATTAATTTCAGAAATTGCCCCATCTTTGTATTTGACTGCTAATTGACTCCACAGAACACATTTGACTTCTCAAATGTCCCACAAAGCACAAGGCAACACACTGTTCATAGTTTTTCTTAGCTATAAGCAATCAAGAATGTCCTGACCCTGGCACTCTTCCTTCCCTAGGGTATTCCTACATGCCCAAAATATCTCCTTTAAAAAACAAAGTGGGAAAAAATTCCAAGATCTGAAAGAACACAGGGGTTGCAGTACCTGCACAGGACCATATACATTTGGCAGAGCTCTGGGAGCTGGTCTCTTTGCTTATCACTTAACACAGGACAGGAACAGAGGAACATTGTTAGCAGAGAAATTCATAGAGGAGCTCTGTGACAGAGTGCAGACATGATATCCTCTGCTTCAGCATACTCCTTAATGGCTTCTGACTGCAGAAAAGCCTCAGGTTTTGTAAAAGCCACCTTGCCTACCTCAGTTACTTTCTTCTGTCTTGCTGTGACTGAGTTTTACTTCGTTCAGTCCATCAAAGATGCTTATCCTTTAAGTGCCACTTTCTTCTCTACCCCCCTTTCCCTTCTCTAACTAGACGCTTCCAAGATTCATTTTTTAAAATGGCCTTAGATACTGTCTACACCACAATTCCAACCACCATCTGCTACTCTGTATGCTTACAGAGAAGAGGAACACAAATAACTTTGTGATCAATTGTGGACTTTCAAAACTGATCAAACCTCTTCTAATTTTTTTTATATTATTTTAATATTACAATTTTGCTAGATGAGTTTTTAAACTTACTTTTTGCTGTCTGTGCTTTCTGATGACTTTATAATTGCCTAAAAATTGTACAGGAAATTTTCCATAATAAAGCTGGTGTCTGCTTGCTCCACACAGGCAGACATTTGCTAATAAGAGGGCATTAAAGTAATCAGCAACACAGCCCTCGGGAGTAATGCAAGGAACAGGAAACTTCAAGTCTCAGTTGATTTTTAATGAAATGATACCCTTCATGCAAGTGTTCTGTGTAAGAGGAACACCTGAGCACTACAAATCAGCAAAGGGGGCCCTATTTACATGAAAAGAAATCAACAGATAAACAGCATCTCAGGACAAGCTGCAAAAATAAATTAATGAAAAGGGAGGATTTTAAGCCTGTTAATGCAGCCTTTTCCAAGGTAAGAGCACTCTTACTGTAGGGCTTCAGTGACAACACTACTCAGTCAGCTCTCAGACACTGCTGGGATGAAGTGGCAGGAAAACAAGTCCTGTTGCCTACAATGTCCCCTGAAGTGTCTCAAATACTTTGTCCCTCTCATTACAACAGCGTTGTACTTAGCTTTTGATGTTCTGGGTTCTTTTTCCATCAAAGTACATAGTGTCATCTACCGCAATCTTTGGAGACTCTCAGGTTTGATCATATTCCATTGTTGTGGAGCCTCAAAACTGAGGATGATGTACTTAGAGTATTCCTCACAAGGACCCTTTGAAAGATAGCAGCAGCATTTAAATTTCAACATGCCTAAAGTTGCTTGATAAAAAATGTTTCTTTTTTTTCCATTTCTAATATTTACCAGGACACTGATACCTGCTTCAGGTATCAGATGCCATCTGCCATCACCCTGAAAGAACAGCTGCCACAAAAGTCAATGGGAGATTATTAGCATAACACTCAGTAACAGACATAGCACCTTGTGTCTCCAATACTGAATTTGCTTAAAGGGTTGTAAGATTTAATCACTGTTTATATCAAACCCTTTTGGCGAGTAATAGCATAACACAGAATTAAAAATTTGAAATTCATTACCCACTGAACCACCCAGAGTAATTTTTCTATCTCTCACCATTATACAAGTCAAATTAGGTACCACAGAAGTTGTTTTATGACTGTTCTGCAGTACTTTATAGTCATTACATAAAGTTGTCTCCAGCTTCCAGCCACTTCTGCCTATTTTAAGGTTCTCTTTTTCTACTTTTTAAACTCCTGCCTCTAAAATTGTATGTAAAGCTTACAGGCATGTATTTCTTTATGCAAGTGGATGTTATGTCATTCAAATTCATAAGTTTGTAGTTATACTTCCCAGTAGGCCTTTGCACACATACAGAAGTGCTAATTCTGAAAACTGAAATAAAGAAGGGCTCAGCATATGTACCCATGGACCCCAATATCAGTTTGAATCTCACTGGCATTTTGACCTTTACAGCTCACCAGCTCAAATTCAGAGGCAAGAATGTGTCAAAAGAGGGAGGCTCTGTTTTCATCCAAATTATGAGCAGCAAGTGACATTACTGAAATTGGGCAACCATTTAAACACTGACAGAGTGAAGCTGTTTGAGATTTATTTTGGAAGAAAGCACAAAGTGTTACCTGTCCCATCTGAAACACAGCAGACACAATTACCATTCATTTGGAGAGAGAAAACTGAAAATTTATCAACATTTTTTTACAGACCCAGGACAATTAATCATTCTACACTAAAGTTTTGCACATGAGCACAAATACTCACATCATATTGTCCAACCTTTAAGAAGCAGTGAATAACCTCTAGATCAAACATTACATAAACCCTAAACTTGGCAAGTGAGTGCAAATCAAAACTGGGGCCACTAACCAGGACCTCCACCACAAGCTTTCAGCTGTCATCTCTGGGCTGCTCCTTGGAAAGCTGAACAAGAAAAACAAGGACACACACACATATTCACACACATGCACACATACACACACATACACACGCACACACACACATACACACACATACACACACACACACACACACACACACACACAGGACATTTCCCTGGGGAAGTGCCCCTCCAGCACAATGCAGCAACAGCTGAAGGCAGGTCTAACTCTGAAGAGAGTGGCCTGCAAGCCCAATTCTAACTCACTACCTATTGTCCCACACAATTTCATCCTTATTTTCATGAAGATCATTGCTACACCTTCCATTCTATTTTACCTAACTGTTCAAAGAGGACATGGGGGAAAAAAAAATTTAAAACTGATGCCTTTAACTGTCCCTTATAGCATGAGGATGAAAGATGTCCTTTCTAAACAAGAACCCCTGCTGCTGCAATCTCAGACCATCAGAGAAAACAGAGGCTGACAGAACTCCCATAGCTACAGTTCTGTTGGAATTTTGCTAGCTGAAATGCTGCTTTTCCAGCTTTGTTATTGGACTTGAATCCACTGTTTACATTGCATTACCAATGTCTGCTCTGTATTGTTTCTGTCACAGTGATTCAGGTAGCATAAGTTTTCATTTTTATAGCTCTCCTGCTTCCCTTTAACTTATGACCTTTGTTGAAAATTAGTGCATTTGTCTGTAGACTGTGAGGCAAAATGTTGAATCACATGGGTCTGGCATCTGTGAAATGTTTTGCAATCCTCTGCAGCTGTACCGGGAAAGCAGTGATGGAAAACCATAAACTGCTTGAGATTTTCTTCATGTCTTTACTGCTCATGAAACTAAGTCCTCCTTGATGAACCTGAGGTGCTTGCACAAAATGTTTCAGAAGCTGAACAGGAGCTCCAGAACAAGGACTTGACCAGAGTACAGAGACATAACACATTACAAAACAGAGGCAAAAAGCTACTTTGCTTTAATTCAGTAATTCAACGAACCACATGTGCTCAGGATCTTACATTTGCATTATTCCCCAGAAAACTAAAGTATACTCCAGGTTTAAGAGATGCCTGCATGCTGCATTCATAGTGGAGCAGGATGAGCTCTGCAGCAGTGCCCCTGGCAAGGGAAGGGTTTCTCATGATTACCAGAAAGAAGATGCGACGGGGGTATGAGACTGTTTGTACGTTGTTTCTACAGATACTCCCTTAACAAAAGCCTCTTCACAACCACACTTGGAGATAAGAAAGTTTTACCTGCGAGTATCATTTAGGACACTGCACAGTTTTCCAAGCTTTTATGTAAAAGCTAACACAGGAATAAATAATTTGTGGAGAACCACCATATTCTGCTTGTTGTCCTCGACCCCACTGCTAATCCTTTGAAAGTGTGTACTAGTAAGGCCATGTGCAGTTGCCTCCATCCCAGGCCACAGATGGATATCTTGCACTTCTAGGTGCAGCAGAATGGAAACCTCATGGCAACTTCCCTTCCACAGGCACAGCCTTCAGAATGACAGAAGGCTGAAACATCAAAAAATGGGCAATGGCATCAATGGCATATACCTTCTTTTATTTACCCAGCTACTGAGCTGGTCCTTAGGGTCTCCTGCAAACTAAATGCCAGGCACTGATAAATCATACAGGTTCCAATGACCTTGGCACTGGTCAGAACAATGTGTCTTCACCAAACCTGAAGGTAAAAGGATTTGAGATTCTGTGATAGGTATGTTTGGAACCTGTTTCTGAAAGGGAAAAAAAAAAAATTGAAAAAAATCAAGAACCACAGAGAAGATGTTGACAGTGGCATTTTTCTGTGGCCCATGCAACTGAGAGTTAAGTTTGGATCCTACTAAAACATGTAGATTGTGCTTCCCAGGGTTTATTGGAGGCTGAGAGCAACACCAGTTCATTAAGGTTAAGCTGGAGTGGGGAGAGAGAGAAGAGAAGGGTGTCAATTGATATCCTTGAAAAGATATTCAGAATTTGGATGGACAGTATTATGGTTACAAAAGGAAGAGGAAAAAAAAAAGTGACAACACTGCTCAACCATTTGCTCATCACACACCATTGTTAAGGCAATTCCATATGATATGAGGTACCATGGAGGGTTACCATGTATAATAACTATTCCTATACTGCACTGTTTCCCATTGCAGTGAATTGATTTTTAGGCTGTAATATGGCACCTTACTGAAACAAAGAAATTGAACTAAAAAATGTATGGAGTGCTCAGCCCACTGTTCCAGTTGTTTATGCAAGTTCTAATTGTCTCACCAGTCTACCCAGAAAGTGGTCTGATCTATTTCCCCCCCCAAGGAAAAAAACCTAACTCACACTCCAAAACATAACAGACAATTATGATGTAACTTGCCTTAAAGGGACATGTATTCTCACTTCTCATATTCTGAGTTGCAGCTCTTGAGAATGAAGGGGAAATCTGGTAGAGACCTAGGTGAGTCTGGCCTCTTGGCAAACAAAGATTAGGACTGCAGCAGCAGACAGGATTTCTGAAATGTGTAAACTCTGTGGTTTTGTGGAAACTTTGTCCTCAGAACTCAGCTGTGATATTAGGTCCAGTCCTTGTCTTCCCTTAGAAAACTGCACCTCGTTTCTGGCACTGCATGGAAAAGGTGAGGCTGGGTTTTTTTGTTTTGTTTTGTTTGGAGTTTTTTTTGTGGCTTGTTTTTTTGTTTTTTTGTTTTTTTGTTTGGTTTGGTTTTGGTTTTTTGTTCCTATTTGTTTGTTTGGTTTGGGGTTTTTTTTTTATTTTGGTTAAAATACAATTATTTTTGTTTTATTTAAAGTGAGATATTTCAGTGCTATCTGCACTCAAAATTTTTGTTTGCAGTTAAACAAGATTGTTTGAAGGTTATGACATAGTTTGTGACATCTTGATCACCTCCTAGCAGAATTACTCACCATTTCTGAACTATAGCTGTTGTTCTTTGCTCTGCAGCTGAAATACCTAACCTTGTCTTCTCTTTTTTTTTTTTTTTTTTTTTTGGCCACTGCATAAATGATGTGCTTCTGGGCAGGCTTGTATCGATCTAAAAAGACATCATAAATTTTCCAAGTTGAGATTCAAGTTGCATTAGCTGGAAAAGGAAGATTACTGTAAAATGCAATATTCTCAAGAATCAATACATCTTGCCATTGGAACCAAAGAAGGTTTTTACCCCCCCCTCCAGTTCCCACTTTCCTCTTCAGAAGGAAGCAGGACATCTTGCTGTGCAGGAGGAACAGCCTCAAACTGAGTCCTCATCCACAGTACTGTTTTTTCCCATGGCAGCACCACTCTGGCCACTGAACTCAGGACACCTGCAGCAGCCAAGAGAAGGACTGGAGCTGGCATGTTAATTCAAGTCGCCTTTACAGAGCACTTTGGGCTTACCAATCACCTTGCTGACTTAATAGAATTGAGGGATATCAGGCCTGCATCCGCCACTCACCCAATTTTCTTAAGCATTCCTCTTTTTATCAGGGCTGAGTATTAAAATTTAATTATGTGTGTCAGTGTCTTCTAATTTAATTCCCCAAAAGGACTTTCTTTTCTTCCTTCAGGCATCAAGAACAACTGAGTATCATTTTGATTTTTATCCTTTTCTTGCATATTTTTTATTGTAAGATCACTACTGCAGACAATTGTTCGAAACAAAATGTCATAGCAAGACACATTGCTGCTTTAGAGTTTTTGCTGGCTGTTTTGCTGTGGACAGCTGGTCATGGAAATTTCATCCCATGCAGCACTTATTCCAGGGCATGGATCTATTTTCGTCAATTGGAAATGGAGTTCCCCTGCAGTTACTGCAGCTACTACAGTTCCACATCTTTTCACCCTACCAAGGATTCTTGTGAAGACAATTCTCAAAGCTACCGCAGCTGAAGTATCCTGGATAAACTGAAAAATTTTAACAGAACTGGTGGCCTGAAAGAGCAACTGGTCTGGGTGAAATCACCAGTTCAAGTGTCTGAACCCTACTTTTTTCACTTCAGGCTTTTAATCAAGACTGTCAAAGCTGCTTTTCTTTTATTCTTAACACAAGGAAAAAGTCAGATCTCATAACCTACTGGTGCCCTCAGGAAGAAGAGTTACATGTTTAGCTTCTGTTCCTTTGGTCCCAGTGACTAGAGAAGTGGATCTATAAGCATTTGCCTCTCTAAAAATTCAGGATAATTGCTTAGAAATCTTACCCCATTTATTCCTTTGCAAGTCCTATAATCAGCACCTACCCGTGAACATTCTTTGGGCATTCTTTTTTACATTTCTTTTGACAACTGAAAATGTTCAATTAAAACCAATGTCTGATTTTAATCTTGGGTTGCCTTTATCACCTGGGCTAAGGTTTGGCATAGTACAGTCCCAACAAGTGTTAATTGAGCAGCAGCAGAAGCAGAGCAGCAGCACAATTAACTCTGGCTAAGTGGCAGCCTGGTGGGACTCTCCCTTCCCCCAGCCATCCTGCTGATGCCTTTACTGGAGGAAGCACCCCTGCATCTTTGTTGCAGCTTTGTCACTCCAAGGAGCAGTAGGTTAACCTGCCCTGGACCTCCAGCCATGGTATGCCACTAGGGTTTTTCCCTATACATGGAAGTGGCCAATCTGATGAGGCAATGAAAAAGAACAAACTGGACTGTTGTGCCAGTATTTCAATGCTTGGGATGGAGACAAAGTGAGCAGATGGCTTGCAGCAACCCATCGAGTCTCAGTGGTATGCCATTTGTCTACATGGGAGCATTGCCTTTTTAAAAAACAAAAACAAAAACAAAAAACAAAAACAAAAACAAAACAAAAAAGCTTAGGCCTCAGCTTTCTAACCTGTAGGTAGGGTGCCTCAGTTTCCCTTGACTTGCTTTTAGAATATTCTGATGTGGTGTTTTTTTGTTTTGGTTTGTTTTTTTGTTGTTGTTGTTGTTTGGGGTTTTTTTTAATGAATAATCTAACTTTAGGTCTTTTTACTTTAACCTACTGTTTTCACCCCTCCACAGGCACTCCCTTTTCGTGGGGGAGGAGCTTGCATGCCCTTGTGAGGTTGTGAGCTCTGCTGGCAGGGGCATTGCCTCCTGTAGGATCTCCCATGCCAGACAGGTCACAACTGAAGGGTCAGACAAAGTGTGTCCATGGGCAGGATGGTGAAAACTGAATTGGACATAGCCCATTACTTTGGGAGAGATTCTGAAGGCCATACAGCAGCTGAAAACTGTCAAGGCAGCTGAGGTTCATGGAATCCCATCTGAAGTCTGGAAGCATGGAGGCCAAGCACTCCATGCTAAATTTCACAAGCTCCTTGTGAGTTGTTGTGAACAAGGTGTACTACCACCAGATCTCTGGGATGCAGTCATCATCACCGTGTACAAGAAGGAAGGAGAGAAGTCAAACTGCTCCAACTACTGAGGTATAACTCTGCTCTCCATTGCTAGAAAAGTCCTTACAAGAACACTTTTGAACAGATCAGTACCTCCTATAGCAGAGGAAGTTCTCCCTGAGAGCCAAGTGGTTTCAGAGCCAACAAGAGTACCACAGACATGGTATTTGTTCTCAGACAACTGCAAGAGAAGTGTAGGGAACAGAACAAAGGTCTTTATGTGACATCCATTGACCTCACTAAAGCTTTTGACATTGTGAGTAGAAAGGACCTGTGGCAAATCTTAGAATGATTAGGATGTCCCCAAAAGTTCCTCAAAATGATCATCCTGCTGCACAAGGACCAGTGGGACCAAGTCAGATATGGGAATGCACTCTCTGAATCCTTCCCAATAATCAATGGTGTGAAACAAGGCTGTGTTCTCACATGCACTCCATTCACAATCTTCTTTCAGAAGAGCATTCAGAAGACTTCACAAAAGAGTCTGGAGCAATAAACAGCTGAAGAAAAGTACAAAGATCAGTGTCTACAGAGCCATTGTACTGTCTAGTCTTTTATATGGGTCTGAATCATGGGTCGTCTACCACCACCACCTGCAACTCCTGGAACGCTTCCATCAGTGCTGCCTCCATACAATCCTAAACACCCATGGACTGACCCCGTGACCAATGTCCCTGTCCTTGAACAGGCAGGGGTCACCAGTATGGAGCCCATGATACTGAGGACACAGCTGTGCTGGGCAGGGCACGTCTCCAGGATGGAGGATCACCTCCTCCTTAAGATTGTGCTCTGTGGTGAACTTGCCACTGGCTGCTGCAACAGAGGAGCCCCAGAGAGGAGATCCAAGGACTCCCTGAAACAATCCCTCAGCTGTGGCCATACTGACTGCCAGCAGTGTCCACTCTGGCCCCCAGTCGGGAGACATGGAGACATCATCCATAACTGAGCTGTTACCTCCTTTGAGAACACATGTGGGATCAGTCTGGAGGAGAAAAGACAGAGCAGAAAGAGCCATGCCTTGGCTGTCCCCTCACAGGAGACTTTCTGCTGTGCCTTTTGCAGCCGCACTGCCTGTCCCGCATCGGCCTTTTCAGCCATCAGTGAGCTGGCAGCAAGCCTGGGGAGAGACCTTCTGAAATCTTCCTTCATGAAGCCAAACCATGACTGACTGACTGACTGTTTTCATCTCTGTTTTCATTTGTAGTCCTTGTATTTTTACTTTATAATCCTATTTATCCCTATTTAAATTTTCTGCTGGCTTGATAATTGGTCCCTAAAACCAGATGACAGGTGCACCTATCAAATCTGTTTATTTCTGTTTGTGGGAGAAATCAGGAGCAGATTTCACAGTATGAAAAAAAGACTCAGAAATTTCTGGGGAATGGCTAGCACCTCTGGAGTCCTCCGGTCCCACCTCCTGCTCCAACATGGTCAGAGGAAGCACATAACCCCAGAACATGTCCAGTTATTATTTTAATAACTCCAGCAATACACAACAATATTGTTTAATTGCTAAGAAAGTAGAAGTATCTTCATAGATCCCTAGTTAGCTATAAAACTTCCTTCCTAGTTCAGCATGCAAAAAAATGTGGATGCTTTATTAGCAGTGACAAATTATGAGCCACAATCTGGGAACCACCTCTTTGATACCAGGATATTTCCAGCTACTGCATCTTTCCATGTAATCCATGATTAATAGTTCTGCTGTTTTGTTCGGAAGAGGCAGTTTTCTGCAACTAAAATTAACTGGTTTTGTGAACAGGGCATTTTAACCACTCATGATGCAAATGTCATTGCAAGCACAGTTTCTTATAATACTGGGTACTTCTTTTATATTAGATATATCAGAGTTTCTTATAATACTTCAGGAAAGAGAGACTGCGGACATGATTTTTTTTTTTTTGTACCTGTATCTGAAGGATAGTCCCATATGCTACTTCCTACACACCCACTACTGGGGTAGCTGCAACATTTGATTCTGCATTTCCTCTGCCCTCACAACCACTCACATCTGAGATGCACCTGCAGCCCAGAAAAGTGCTCTTTTAATGAACTCTCCTCCCCCCATGAGATATACATCAGTCAAGGCAGTGTATACAACCTTCTCCTGCCCTTGCCGGAAGCAAGTGCTGCCTGTTTTGCATCCCATCTGACCTGCCTGTGAGGTCACTGTAACCTTATTGCCTCTGGTGAAGGGACATATTTGCACAGGGCAACCTGCAAAAGTGCATCTGGTAATGTGGAAAATCCTGTTATTATTTTTATCTCTTCTGGTTTCAGCTGATGACAAAACCTTGCTAGTGATTCAAATCTGAATTCTGCAACACAGAAACAAGTGAATTTTCATTGAAAGCAAACACCTGTGCTTGCAAAAAGAAGCATGAAAGATGCTATGATGCAATGGGAGAGGCATCACTTGAAGTGGACGAAGCAGACCCCAGACCAAGGGAGATGCGGGAGTTCAAAGTTGTTAGTGCTTCTCCCCTACGTGTTAGAAGTATGTAGATGCATTTTTCATCAGCCCAGCCAGCAAGATAAATGGTAAGATAAAAACTAGTCCAGTTCACTGTTTTCCTGGACAGCAGTGGGTGACAAGAGCACTAAGCTGTGTGAGAGGAACTGGGGCTAAGACCAGGAAGGCAATGAGCTGGGAAAGCCAAATCCTTATGGGGTCAGAAAGCGCTGAAACAGCAGCTTGCTCCCATGTAGCAGAGAGCATTAGGGCTACAGACCAGCAAGGTCTGTTACCGCACTTGTCTCCTGAGAAGACTGGATATATATTGTGAAGGTGATTTCTGAAATGAACATTTTCACTGTTTCACACAAAAAACACAAGTGCTTCTCCACCCTTTGTGTAAATCTCACAGCCGCATCTGTGCTCCAGCAAAATCAGCTGAGGGGATAAATGTTTCAATAAATCACATTGCTGACTTCTTTTTTAGCCTATTTGCTGTCTGCAAATAAACCCTGACAAGTAGTAAACCAGCAAAGTTTGGTATGAAATAATTTTTATATCTTCTGAACACCTTTACAATGACAGTAGAAAAGCCACAGAAATTATATGGGTCGCATTTTCTGTTGCTGCTGCAAAACAAGCCAGTTAATGTTAGCATAGGTGTTGAAATGACACTGTAGGTCTAGATTTTTAAAGTCAGCTTGCTGACTTGATTCTATGCCACAAAAGAAAATTAGGTCAACTCTGAGAAATACTGAAAATCCCAGCCATGAACAATGTTCCTCATACCCATAAAGTATATTCCCTGCTGAGAAGTCAGTAAGCTATTCCAGTTCAAAGCACCTCATACCAACCCATCTTTGGACACTGCCCTGTGAACAGTGACACCAGTGAGTATTGCAGCTCAGACCATGTACTGCAGACTGCTTTATGTTCACCAGGCTTCAAGGGCCTATTCAAAGTCTCAGAGAAAACCTGTGGCAAAGTCAGGTCTTAAAGTTATCTTTTCTAATTTATGGAGCACTGCTGCAACACTCATTTTACAATTTTGTCACCCTTTCTTCAGTACTTATATGGGGACACCATGATAACTTATGGTGCTTCTTTATGAAGTGTGTCACAGGTGCAAAAGAAAAATACCTCATCAGGATGATAAGGAATTACTGAAATCATCTAGTCCAGGACTCAATCTCTTCAATTTAAAGGCAGGTGAGATCTACTTTGATAACACACTACTTTTTAAAAAAATTTAGACATTAGGTAAGTGCATTTGATGTTAACAGCAGCAACAATTTTGATGATGCTTCTCTTGCCAAAGCCGACCCTAAAGCATCTCTTTTTCCTTTTCAAGGCTTTTTTTCTTAATCCACATTAGAATATTAATACATCAGAATGAGGATTGTCCTTCCAAAAGAACAGCATAATTGTTCTCAGTTTTAGCACCAGAACACCATTCAGCAACAATAAAAGTGATTACCACAAGAACAGTTCACAGTGTGCCAACTCATCTTAAAAAGCATCACTAGCAAAGGTATGCATGTATTTGTCTCTGACTATTCCTGAAATACACTCTTTCTTTTTCTCTCATTTCCCACAACTGCTGATGCAATTTTACTTTATTTCCATGATAACTGCAGAGAGCAAATTTTAAATTCATGGGTTTGGTACCCAAAACACCCCTCTCCAAACAGAAGTACCACCCAAGCCTTTGATTACAAGCTATATCCATCCAAAAAAGGCATGAAACCCAAAACACCACAGAGCAATGCTATATGATTGATGGTCCAGTGAACATGCTTCCAGTTTTTGGTATTGAATTCTCATATCAAAATATTTGCTATAAACCCAGAGTTCAGAAAGAAGGGGGAACTTTCACTGAGAAACTTAAGGATAGGAAATCAGTGTTGGATCACCACTAGTCTGTAAGCAGAAGGAGAGCTGAAGCAAATCAAATAAATCATGCACTGCTGAATTACTTATTCAGAACTATCCAGGACGTATTTGGAGCAGTATTGCTTTAGAAGTGAGACTAAACTCAACATTACTGCAGCCTGCACTGTCAGGTGAGTCATATTTCTTTGGACACTGAGTGGTTTGTGTGTTTTTTCCCCATGACTGAAGTGCTTATACCCACTTCTTGTCAATCAGCCACAGGGGATTGCCTGGCTGCTCTTGAAGTGTCAAGAGTGACAACATCAAGGGAGATATTGCTAATATAGTGGAAGAATCTGCATGGGTAAAAATTTTAACTTCTGCCTAATCTTGTGTCTGATTCTCATTTCTCTAGGAATTAGTGCTCAACAAGGCAGTCACAAAAATCAGCTGAAAACTTACAGCAGGAATCAAGCAGGTGATTTCACTCAGTCTTCTGCCATAAAATGCTCATATCACAAAGCAAAAAGATGTTACTCTTAAGCCCTCTCACATAAAAGTAGGGCAGAGATGTTGGAAAAGAACAAAGGGATTTAGGAAAAAAAAAAAAAAACTTTTCGTTTTCCTTGAACCTACCACCATGTGCCTCTCTCCCAAGGCCTGTAACTATGCTCCATCTCACCCCAGAACACAGACCAGAGTTTTTCAGCAAGCCCAAGTGTAAGACCTGGCTTCTGTAAATGTTCTTTATGTTATTCTGCTTGGTGAGCCTGAGACAGCTGCAATACCTCAGAGGAAGGGATGGCAGGTCTGGCAGGCAGTGGTTCCACCCGAGGGTCTTGTTGGAGCCAGCAAGATGCCAGACCACAAGCCAGTTCAGCTAGATGATTAATTTTCTGCTCTCTGCACCACCACTGAGCTGTTCCTGTGGCCTCTCCCTCCTTTCTGTCATGCAACAAAGGCTCTTTCACAGGGAAGAGCATTTCCAGTCCAAGGGTAGAAAATACGTATATTCAGGTTTTGTTTTGTTTTGTTTTTTTTGTTTTGGGGGATGGGGTGGTGGGAGAAGAAATGATTACACACACCTAAGCCAATTGTTCTGGTTTTGTCTGACTGCTTAGCGAACGTTCAGATAGAGTAGTCACTATAGAAACTGCCACATCATACAGCTGTTTACGTGGCTTCTGAGATACAGAATATAATTTTTAATAAAGCATTTGTATTTTTTTACTTTGCCTTTAGGAAAGGCTTTTGCAAATAGCAAATAGCTGGGCTTTTGTTTTCTAGGTCTGTGTATTCTTTTTTTTTAATTATTATTATAATTTCTTTCAGTTTGTTTTTTTGCCATTGAATGGGGGAAGATATGCAAGGCTTTGTTTGGAAATTCATTTCTACAAGTGATAAATGAACAATCATATCAAACTGTCTAAGCTTCATTCTAGCATCCACATGAATTCTTGTCACTGCGTAATAACTCCAGTTGCAGGATGAGTATTAAGAAAACCCAAACAAAACAAAGGCAAAACCAGATGTATTTAACCAATCAATTCACAGCTCACTGAGAACATGTGAAAAGAATACATGCACAAAAATCCATCAGGTCCCAGTCTGATGACCAGTAATTTGAAAATAAATGTCTACAGAGAAAAGAGCTCTGGGTGTATGCATTGGTTTTATAGGTAGCTGAGCTGCCACATAAAGGATAAGACATCACAAAAAACACTGATACATGCAAAATACCTGGAGCCAGTGAAGTTCTCAGTAAACATGTTATGAAAAACATAGTATGTGTAACTTCCCTGTGATCATTCCCTTTTAAATCATGGTGACCTATTTATATTTTATTATCTTCACCACAATAAAGCTGAGACGATAAGGATGATTTGATGGCACAAAATCATTGAACTTCCCCATATTTCAAATGCTCACCTCTCAATACCCAGTTCTAGTTTTTCTTTTATTTCTTCCCACTTAAAGGGTGGAGCACTTTTGTCTGAAGTATGTGCAACCTGGGCTTTCTCTCTCCAGCAGCAAATGCCTTTTTTCTCTCAAGAGTTCCTTGGGACATTTGCATTAATGACAATATTATGTATTCAGAGGTGCAAGATTTTTTTGTGAGATGCTCTCAGTGTTTTCTACTCCTTCAACACAACCACGAGCTCAGAACAACCCCAGCTTGTTCTCTTAGCCTCATGTCCTCCTGCTTCATCACACTGCCTCAAGCACTCTTGCTTACACTCAGATTGTATTCTCCCCATCCATATTAATACCTGTTTATCTTTCAGCTATTGTTCCTGCCTCAGAGCAGGCTTTTGCCTGCATAGCTCTGCCAGAGCAACCATGGCTTTACTTTTAGCAAGCCCTCTGCACCCTCTGTGCCTGGTGCACAAGGCAGGAGGACTAGGGAGAAGCATGCCTAGACCTCCCGGGCCAGGAACTTCATGCCCACAGTGTGGGGCTGGAGAGTAGAGGGGACAAAACTAAACACCCTCCTGGCCCCAGCCCTCTGGGTAAGAGCAGTCCCAGCAGCTATTCGAGCAGCTTGGATAAGTAGGTGTGAAAAACCAACTCACCCTACACAGCTGCCAAGAGCTGACCTAATTTGTGTCACTGTCCTGCACAGAGACACCAGGCTTCCAACCGAGGATCTTGTCTTTCCACTGCTTCTTTTCTTTTTGGGGGGGTTTTTTTTGGTTTGTTTTTTTTTGTAAGCATGCCTTCATAACATACCTGGTAGCTTAACTCCTGGAAAGATACTGTTAATCAGGCCACAGAGGACTGGCCATGGTCTGAAGATTGGGATGAATTATGAAGTATACAGATCCTGGATCTCTACCAAGCTTTACTTCAGCAGAGTTTTCAGTTCAGTTTTGAGTCAGGCACCTGATAAACCCTACCTACCAGTATGAACTTGACCAGAAGCTAACTTTGTATATTAGCTTGGAAGACCCATATTCAGATATGGGTCTTCTATGGGAGATCTAGCCTGCTGCTAGATCTCCAAGTTACAAAGGCAGATGATTAATAGAGGAACAGCACAGTGCTATCTGATCTATCTTCCTCTTGGTAATGATAAACATATGGAGGGGAAAGTTGGAAGATGAGGCAGACTGGTGAAACAGCTAATAGATTAGGTCATGACTACTGTCAGATCTGTATCCCAGTGGTAAGGCAATTGCATATTAACATGTTGCTTTTTGTCTATAGATATGCGAGTAGGAGTGAAGGCTATATAACACAAATACCATCACAGTTTGGAAAGTCAGAATTCAAAAAGGTTCAGAGTCAAGCAGGTTAATGCACTGACCCTGCCTGACAAAATAGCTAATAAGCACAGGACTGTGAACAGAAGTAGGGAGGTGTTACCCTGTGTACATGGCATTTGTACAGCCACTATGGAGCCCACTCTTCTGCCAGGAACCTTCATGACTGGCTCATTGAAGCACTGAAAAATGCCCAGAGGGAAAAAAGTAGGAGGTACAGGAAAAGCTAATTTCCAGAAGAACACAGTTTAGTCAGTTTACCAAGGAAAGGTTAAGAGCTGACTTGCTCCCTGTCCAGGAGTAGCTGCATGTGGAAGTGATTACTGCTAGCAGTGAGCTCTTCAGCATTGAGAGACTTAACAAAATGAAACGGCCAGAAGATAGCTGAATTTATAGTTAAAAAAAGACTCCTTTAATCCTTTATAAGATTCAGTAAAAGTAATTAACTAGGAGAGCAATTTTCTATGCCAGAACTCTCACCTCTGTGTTTTAAATCAAAACGCTTCATCTTTCTCTAAAGATGTCTCAGGAGTTAAGCTCTTGAGGTAGGAATAACCCAGTTACCTTTTATGGCTCATTTACAAAATCATGACAGCAGCTGCTGCAGGTCTGAATTAAAGGTCCATGTAATTCACCTCTTCCAGGAGAGGACAGTGCAGGTGCCCATGGAGGGCTATGAGGGCACAGACACAGCTCAGTGCTCTCTCAGGACAGGCTCCCCAGTCTCTGTGGCTGGCAGTGCTATGAACTACCCTGCAGAGAGCTGCACATCCTTGGGCAAGTTGCTAGCCTCTGTTGCACCACAAGATGAGGCATAGTGACAAACCTGCTGGAAAACAGCACGGTGAACTGCCTGGTTCTGAAATGCCACCAGGAGAAACACCAAACCAGCTATCCTACGAATATCATACAAAGGCAGTGAGAAGCCTAGGAAAGAATACCCTCCTCCTGGGGCCTTGAACCAAGGGCATTGAACAGCTCAGAAACTTTCTTCCTCTTGAGGCCACCTGCCACTCCATGGTCACCAACTATTCCCTTAGGTCCTGTCTACCCACTGGCATCACTCAAGACACCCAGCTGCTTTGAAGATGACAGATCATGTCCTGATCCTACGTCATTGCTTCCCTCTTCCCTGATTCATGTTAGCAGTCATTATGTATCAGCTCTGCTTTATCAGGTCTCTGCCTGCTTCTTAACACTGTCCTCCCTCATCTTCCCAGTTTTCCTCCTTTTCCCCACACCTCTTTGAAATGTGCAGAGTGATGAAGACTCCAGCATGCAAATTCTTAAGCACAGGTTTTCCCTGTTTTGTGGCCAGCAGCAGCACATGGATGCCTGTTGGACAAAGTCACGTTCCTTCAAGAATCTGGAGTGTTTCCAATGTGAGTCTTCCCAGCAGGGACTTCTGGCAAGGTGACATCTTAGCTCAGAGCTTCTAAAAAAAATAATGTAACAAATGCCATGAAAATACACAAAACAAAAACAGAGTAAACATCTGGAATAAAGAACAATTATCCAGTGCTGTAAGAAAAAAAAAAAAAAAAAAAGAAAACAAAAATCACAGAAAAAAAAAGGTTTTGAAACAAATGCTATGTGAGGTAAAAAGAGATAAGGTTCAGCAAGTAAACAAGAGGAAACAGAGACTTGAAATAAAAGTAAAAATGTCTGCTGTAGGTAAATGGAAAACTGTAGCAGTTACCAGAACTGTGGACCCTGTCACACAACATATCTGGGAGATGTTACAGCTGAATGCCCTACTTCACTAGGGAAGCTGAATGTTGTCACTGTCTGTATATAAACCCATCAGCTATTCAGAACAATGATTGCTTGTATGTAAACATGAAGCACTACTGGGATTCAGTAATTAACCAAAGTAACAAAATGTTCTCCACAGCTGCTCAAAGAGCAGGTAACTGCACCATAGAGTCCTCTAGAAATAGTTCCATTTGTGCATCATTGTTTCTTGCAAAATGTTAAGAGAAGAAAATTCCACCCCCATTAGGAAGAAGAAAAATTCATCTTCTGTTCATGACTGGCAGTTTTCTGTGTTTGGTTCAGAAGTGCATCAAGACTGTAGATCTCATCGACCAGACCACCAGCCCATAGCTTTCTGCTTCTCTGGACAGTGTCCACCAGGCCTCACATAAGCAATGAATCCTGACAGCCACCGCCAAGGTTTTCATCATTGATCTTCACTTTCAAACCTGGATGGTGTTTACAAAAGAATCTTTCACAGATCACCTCACTGCAGTAAACCACAAGGAGTTTGTTAGTTGGGATCCTTGGTCATCTCCACACCTGCTCGAGTGACCTGTGCTACAGTCACCATGGGATGGATTCCCACTGGAGCCTGTCCATGTGGAGAAGCAACAACAATCTCAACTCTTTGCAGCCCTGCAGTTAAAATCCATGTGCTATCCTACAGCAATTAAAATGGGTGCCCCTGTTTCTTGTCATCTGTGACAGCAGAATGCTTTCTATAGACGGATGACAGGAGGCGGTTTACAGTGCAATTTGTGTTCCACTTCACCAGTCACAGAGGCTTTTAATTGCAGGCTGTGAACCACAGGGGATGCCTTGCCTCTCCCCTTGGTGAGGCAGGTGCTGTTTACCCTGCTAACCCTCCCTTAGGATTTTTCCTGAAGGAAAATAACTCTCAATCTCCTTGAGCAAAGCCATAGGCAACATGTTGGTGAGGATATGAGCATGTGAACCTGCCTATTTTCCCTCTTACCAGTCTGAGGAATGCTTTAGCTGAATCCAGCAACATACAGTTTATAGCTACCCACAGCTGCATCCAGCTGGGTTCCATAACTGCATGTGAGATCCTGGAATCGAGAAGAAGTTTTGATTCAATGGGCTACACATGATTTCTCATTTCGTCAGATTTGTATCTTTTCCATTTTACAACCATCAGTGCAAAATTCTTGACCGGGTATCCTGTAAGTTTAACTTTTTAACAATAATATAAACCCTGTTTACACAGTTGTTGGTTTCATGGTTATGCCTTATGTTTGTATGCCTGAGGGGCAGTTCAGCGAGTAGCAGTTCCTGGCATGTGCATTGAAAGAACAGAGCACTTTCAAGGGGGAATGGTTTATTTGTATTTCCTCTACAGCCCTTTGTGTGGAAACTTCTCTTTCGAAGAAATGATTAAACAATTTTTAATAGACTTTAAAACACAAATGTTTCGGAATAGAGAAGTCTCCTACATGCCTGATAGAGCATCTCACATAATCCCACTCAGATGGGTTACAAAGCATCTGCCTAATACTAAGGAAAAATGTGCAAAAAATAATTTCTAAGCTTTAATTCAGGTTTAATATCAGCTATTATTTATCTATATGCTTTGAAACTTGCTTGTTATTTGAAATTTGGTTTCCCTTCAGAAAACTTAACACTTTCTGCTGAGGAAGCATCAAAACAAAGCACTTAAAGAATTTCAGAATGTTGTTGCATAGAGGTGCTACAGCACTTTAGTGCAAATCTTCATCTCACCTTCTGTCCCATGGCTGGCAGCTGCCAAAAGCCAGTGCTTGGGGCAGGGTAGAGTGACTGTGACATGCAGCTGCCTCTGAATGCTGCCTCAGCAGCAGCAAACAGCCCAGCACTTCCTCAGCCAGGACACCAGGTTTGTAGCTAGCAACTCACAGTGGCTTTTGCTCTGAGAAGCTCAGTGCCTTTTATATCACTGAGGGATTTTAGCACCTCCTTCTATCCTGCACCCGTGAGTTCCTTGGCTCAGCCACAGGTTACATAAAGATCTGTGTCCCTGTGGCACAGCATGTGATGGGAAAGGCACTGAACTACTGTTCCCTACCCTCTGCAACCACAGCTCTCAGGTGCCTGCAGGGCCCTCTCACCTCCACCCTGTTAGCTCCTCTCTGAGTTAAAACCCTCTCACTCCTTGGGCAAAGACTGTATTTGCTTCTGATCATGATCTGCCCATGATGGGGCTTTTCTGACCTCTGCCATTACACCTCTGAGACACAGAAAGAGAATTGTAGGCCATCCAGCATGTGGGTACACCAGGCATTTATACAGCATCACAAGTCCTATCCTCTGTCTGTAATTCAATTTGTTTTCTGGCCTGCTCCTGTTTTTTATGCTTTCACAGATCTAATCCAATATCACAATCTCCTTTTCAAGTGGACATTGCTGTAGCATCTTCTGTCCAGAAACTAAAGGAAACTGCTCCTTCCCCACAAAAAGTGGATTTGACAATCCACAAGAAATTAATAAAAAAGGGCAAGCTTTGTGGAAAAAAATTCCCAGCTGGCTCAGGGAAGTAAGCTCAGTCTTCCACAGGCATTAGGCTAAGCTATGAAGGTTGCTGCCACCTGACTTTCACAATTCTAGTTTCAACCTGAAGCAGAGCTGACTGAAAGAGGTGTGCTTCTCTCAGCATTGCTGAGCAAAATGGTTCCTTATGCAGGGGCACATCCTCCCTCTCTCCCTACTAACACATCTCTCCTCCTGGCACTAATTAGCCCACAGCATGATTAGCCAGTCAGACAGATCAACATACTGTAAATTGAGTTCTAGAGGCTGTTAAACCCAAATATTTGGGTCAACCTTTAGTTAAAATCTTTATAAGCACAAAACATCCTCTCTCAACAAACTGCACAAGTCAGGACATGGAAAACAAAAGCTGAGGATTAAGAAACAGTGATAAACACAAGCAAGGAAAGAAGAGCAAAGAAGATGACGTTTTTGTGGTAGCCTGTCCTTAGTTTATGGTTAGGAGACATCAAGAGGAATGCTGCAGCATCACCACAAGTCTGTCACTTTTGCTGTAAAAGGTGAAAACAGTAAGTACAGTTCAGCATATAGGTCAAGAGAAAACAAATACATTTGAATGTGTAAGTGAAAAGAGTAACCCAGAGCATGTCTAAAAATACTA
Source organism: Heliangelus exortis (assembly GCF_036169615.1). Classification (NCBI taxonomy): domain Eukaryota; kingdom Metazoa; phylum Chordata; class Aves; order Apodiformes; family Trochilidae; genus Heliangelus; species Heliangelus exortis. Next base: position 47,531,835 of record NC_092454.1, read on the forward strand.
CTGACGCTAATAGAAAGACATGAGCTAGCAGTTTAGCAACAGACAGGGAAGTCAGCAGGTCCTCATTTCCAGCCCCAGTATCTTTGTGGTCTTCAGCAAGCCAAGCTCAGTATTGATCTGAGGCATTTATAAGACTCTGCCATTAAGTCCTTTCCATATAAATCAACAAGTTTTAGCAAAGTCCCTCATGCACCTTCAGGACGTTTTGGCACACCTTCATTTTGGGTAAAAACAGCAGACCACTTCAATGGGCATTTTTTGAATTTTGCTTATTTCAGTTTTGTAAATGAGAAGCATTGTTTGTTCCTGGCAGTTTTGTTGCTGTTGATAGAGAAGTAAAAAGGAAATTACTAAATACATAGCTGTCATTATTTGGGGACTGTGTCTTGCTGAAGAGCTCTTGCTGCTCATCACCTTGTCAGATGCACGCTTAATGAAAGTTTGTGTATTTTTCTAAGCTGTGGCAGAGATGACAAATACAGTTCAGGTTGTATCTGACCTCTGCTATAAAGGCAATGTCATAAGGTAAGGAACAAGTGCTGCCCTTGCATGTGTCCCAGGCTATACTGTACTTTTTGCAAGTGTGGGTGGGTGGACCTGGCCTGGTGGAGTCAATCCTCATCAGTTCACCAGCTGGGCTGACACAATGGATCAGTTTGACCCTGCCTTCATTCTGTCTTTGACTGGAAGTTTGCAGGTGTATTTTATTCAAAAAACTCAGGCCAGATACCCAGACAAACAATATTGAGCAAAGGGCTGGACATGTGGCTCATCAGTTGTTGTCCATCAACCAGCTACATATTCGTACCTCTTACTCTAAGTGCAAGCTGCCTTAGATCTACCACAACCCTTACATATGTCTGCCACTGCTAAAATCTCTCTGAGGTTTGTAATAATTTCTAAAAGCATCTATTTATAGCTGAAAAATAATCTCCATATTTTTAGAGACACATTTGCTGGACCCTTTTAGTGACAGCAGTCAGAGCTAAAATAGCCATCCACTTAAAAAGACAGTTTTTTACGTACCTCTCAAAAGAGACAGTATTTTTTGCACATATTGAAATTCCATCTTGAGAGCACACACTGTGCAGAAACTGTAGGTGTCTCATTTCAATCACATCCCTGCAAAAAGGGCTGTGCCATCTCCTGCTCTGAAGGTAGCTGTGGACAAGTGGTGTGATCAAAAGCTGGAGACAAAAGTGTCCCATGGGTAAAGAGTAACTTAGGATAAAAACAAGGTTAAAGCTGAATTGTCTCCATAGTAACATCTGGGTCACCTCTTACTTTACAAAGGGAAATTGCAGTAAATTTTGTCACCAAAGCCTGAGCTGTGAGTCTGTGTGTGTTAGCTTGTGAAAGGTGATGACACAGTTTTTCTGAGAAAAGTGTGAATTCTAAGCAGTAGTCTAGAATTTTCTAACATTTAATCTTGCAGACAATAACAGGGATAGAAAAGGCTAGATAAATGGCTGATTATATTAGCAGAGATAAAGTATGGGGAAAGGATGTTTTTTTCTTTTTTTTCTGGAGTTTCCTGCTGAACTGGCTGGAGTTTCTGACGATAGTTACCTGTTTAAGTGCAGATGGAGTTGCAGGAGTCCACCTGCATTATGCATGAAAAAAATGGACAGATTTTAATAATGATAGGTTGTTGTTGTCTTTCTTTGTGAGGTATTTGTATTTTTAATGTTAAGTTATAGAGAAGAAGTATTTTACTTGAATTTATTCCTACTGAAAAAGATGGAAGTCAAGAGATTACTTGGATCTAATTTGAAATATTTATGCTTATTAACAATTAGCAAGAAAAAATTACAATAAAGACGACACAGTCTAGAAACACTAGCAAACAAGACGGGTAGGAAACAACCACATTGGTTTAGGAAGTAACTGAAAAGCAGCACCAAAAATAGAAACTAAGTAAGATGGGAGATTCTTAAGTGACTGTAAATTACCTTAGAGTGTTAGGCAGTGACAATCTTAAAGTTAAGTCAGTTATATATACTATATGTCCTATACTTATATACTACAGTCCTATGTACATATGTGAAGGGATGCTTTTTACTTCCTGTGTCTTTGCCACAGGTTTTTCTCTTCCCTCTCACCACTGCTATGCTAATAAGACACAAGCTACCATCACTTTATTCCTGTCACTGATTCTGACCCTTATTCTTGTACGCAATGTATTTAATTTGATAGAATTAATCCCTTTTTACAGTGGTACCTGAAATATTGCCCATTGAGGATTACTTCTGCTTTACCTCTTTCATTATAAGCTCATCTAACATGGTTGGAGAGGACTTTCCCATGACAGATAAAGGTCACAAAAATATGAAAGTATGGATGGAGAGATTCACATGCAGATAAACTCCATGGCTTGTCTTTTTTATGTGGTTCATGCCAATGGCAGCTGCAAAAACTGAGTGATTGAAAGGAGAGGGATATTTAGCAGTCAAGGTATAGGCATTAGGTGGACCAATTTCAGGTGTAATTATGATGTTGCTATGAAGGCATCATTGCTAGATGATTGACAGATAAATAGGCAGATAAAAATAGACATATAGATACTCCTTCTGTGCTAGTACTTGAGGTACTTCCATCTGTGGTATGATCTTTGTTCTTCACTTCACCTCTACATGAATTTCTGCATGTCAGGAAGCTTGAACAGACATGTTTTCATGAAGTCTCTGTCAAAAAGAGACAGAAAGCCTACTACATGATTCTCCACTGTTTCACAATACTATTTTCATGCTCTCTTGGGGATATCTGCTTCCTTATTACACACAAAAATTCAGTCCTGCTTTACAAACCCAGGACTATTGCCTTCATCTCATAGCTGCATGAATTCTCAGATTGAAAAAGCAAAGTAAAACTTTTAATGCTGCTGCTGACACATCTATCTACTGCAGATATGTGCTTGCTCTGAAGCAAAAATTGCACCTATGCTGTACTCATGGTTTGTCTCCAGCTGCACTAGAAGTTTTGAAGTCCAGCTCCACAGACCTCTGGTAGATCAGAGACCGAATAAGCCTTGCATGAACTGCAAACCTCATCATCAGGAAACCTCTCTGTCAGAGATATATATTTATATGTACATAGTTCTGGGGAGGGGCAGGAGGATTGGTTTGCTGTACATGTCCTGGATTGTGGAGCAATGAGAAGAAAACATGTGTGACTTTGATTTTTAAATAAGGAAGCAAAGTATTTTGTGTGTCTAATATCGGAATCACAGTGGAATAGTTCATAGATTCAGGTATTAGAGAATCATGGAATTCTTGGCTGGGATGGCACACTGGAGACCTTTTTTTTAACTTCCCACTTGAGGCAGGACTTTCTCTGGCTGAGTGGTTGCTGAGGCTTTGCCTAGCCATGCCTTGAAAGTCCACAACCTTGTCTGTCACTTCTTGCAAAACTGGAGGCCACTCCTACAGTGTACTTTAGGTTCTTCCTGTAGACCAAGGAAGCCCAGGTCCCTTGACCTCTTTGTGTGGATCTGAAGTCTCAGGAGGTCTCTGCTGGACCCTCACCAGATTCCTTACCTGAATCTTGAGCAGGTACCCAATACCTCAGGTGCAGCCTCACTCAGGTCCATACCCTCACTGGGGTCATATCCAGCACTGGCCATGCTACTCAGTATGTGTCACACGTTCATCACTTAGTGCCCACTGGAAAGCACAGAAGGAAAAACCTGAAATGAAAAATGAAATTAAAAAAAACATATTTAGCAGGATTAAAAGTTATTTTCATGAAAGTGATATTTGCTGATGATCACATCTTCAGTTGCAGTTACCTACTTTCCTCCCAAAGTTCATCAAGCACAGGACAAAGACAGCAAACTGCCTTTACAGAAGTGATTAGGAGTGTGAGAATGTACACAGTCCTCTCAGCCTGTGAGAATCACAGGCAGAAAAATCCAAAGGTATCTTCTTTCTGTTGCATTTTTAAATCACTGTGGAGCATGCACTGACATGACTTCTAAAACCCAAAATCCATGCCACCTGCAGTTGTTTTTAAAAACTTGGTGTAGGAAAGGCATTTATACATTCCTCTAATAAATGACTGGTGAATGACTTCAAACACAGAGACTGGGAATTTTGGAGGAGAATAGAAGGAGCTTGTGAAGCAATGTTTGAAATGCTTAGTCCCATGGAGGTGAAGGAGGTTGCTGTTCTCCAAGGCACAGCTAGAGCTACCACGTGTATGCATTGGTGCTGGACATGCACAAACCCAGCATCTCTCCTCATAGTGTACAGTGGTACAGATGATAGAGAAAGACAGTGTTATTTAATTTTCTTCAGCAGGAGCTCATGAAGATTCCTGTGATAACAGTGCTATGCCTGGGCACTTCTGATAGTTCTTTGTGGTTGCCAGGCAGAAGCACCAGCCCTGATCAATGTACAGTTGCTATGCAAATGGGATGCAACCACAGTATTTGTCGTTATGGAAGACCTGGTATAAAACATTGATATTATTTTTCAGGCATGCACTGATTCTAAGTGTTTCAGCATGCACCCACACCCCCCCACTGGAGAAAAGCCTCACCATCAAAAAGCAATTCATCAGGACAGAAAACAAACAGTTCCTTCAATCCTCACTCCAGCAGAATGTGGATGTGATGTCAGCTGCCTGGACCCAGATGTGAGCATGTCATATTTGCTCTGTATCCAGTCTGTTAATACCTGTTGGAAATGAAAGGCTGTCGGGTGATTCTTTGAGTGATTATGTGTGCATGTGTGGTGTACGTGTACACACACATATGCAAACGTTCTCTAGACATGTACATAGGTCAAATTTATCTGCCTACCAGGAATGATTTCAGGGCAGAAAGAAAGGTATTTTCACTTGAAATCTTCATCTTCATGCGTATGCAACTTTCTGAATGAAGTGTAATATTCAGCATGAATTCATTCAAAGCCTCACTTGGGTGGTTTTCTTTTCCCTCCAGACATGTCAGTAAAATTTCACACAGCTGAGAAAATGAGTTTGCACCATTTAAGCAGGTTCTTCGGATTATTTTTTCCAGTTGACTTCAGCTAAATTTAGATCATAACCTCCTTTCTAAAACACCATTGCTCCTTGGTTGTTGAGAATGAAGCAGGGCTTATCAATGCTTCTATGAGTGAAGTCTCCATCCCTTTTGAGAAGGCTACAACAGATTCCTTAAAGTCGGTGTTTATTTAAAAGATCTATTTATTCCCAAGGAGAGGCCGCTAAAAAACAGGAAAGAAAAGAAAACTGGGTGAGCCATGCGGAAGGAACACCCAAAACTAACTGCCAGCACTCAGGAGCTATTGCCTGTAATGGGAAATTGGGCAACAACTAAGGGCAGCATGGGCTTGACTCACTGTGGGCACACCAAGAGCTGTATGCAGACGATGATGAGCCCAGCAGGTTGAATACCTGTTCTCCACTGCATGGAAAAAACAGGATTATCTGCTTGGATGAAATTCACATTTAGTACACTGTAAAATATCTTGGGGCTTCAAAAAATAGTTTTAAGCTGGGGTTTTGTGATTCAAGGAAGACAGGCAAGGGCACTTCAAATTTTGGTATGGTAAAAAAAAAAAATATAGTGCTTGCTGCTGTCTCTAAAAGACAGTTCCACATAGACATACAGTATTTTTGTAAAACCTTCGTCCTGAATTCACAACATTTTCAAGTTAGTGCAAAGGACGTTGTCAGCAGCATCATTTAGGTACAACATGTGGGCTCCATACCATGGTGGATACCTTGTGAAGAAGAGAAAGATCCTGACAGGATTAACTCCTGTAAGGAGAGGAGATCAGGCCAAGCTGCTTGTGTGAATTTACTTTATGTAGAATGAAAACTTGTAATATATGTTAATGAATTTGTATTCATAACCAGTAAAATTCAGGGTTAAACTGAGAAAGAAGTGAACAAAGCAGCGGAGACAAGTCATTTTCCACTAGAACAATGTAACCAATAGAAGGCCCTGACGGGATTAACTTCTGTCTGGGAGATAACTAAAAGTGTAAGTCTTATTCTTAAAACAAGACACTGCCAAGGCCAACTAGGCAGCGAGGGGATTAACTTCTGTAGGTCTTGATCTGAAAACAAGGCACTGCCAAGGCTAGCTAGGCACTGGGGGAGTGCGAACACCTGCATGGAGACAGGATGAGGATGCCACAACCAGCAGATAAGGGAGAAATTATCGCAAGGGTCCAATTTCTCTCTGTAACAAGAGGATGAAGTCATCGAAACCAGGAGAGATAAAGAGTTCAAGTTTCGAGAAAGATTTCTTACTTCATCCAGAGACCCCCCCCGACATCGCCCAGACTGCGCCTGTCATGAATATTATAATTCTATGTTGCAAACTTATGAATATGTATGTAACCTCCCCTTTTACTGTATAAATACCCTAGCCCTTTCCCTTAACCCTGGGAACTCTTTGTCCAGCGAGAACTGGGAGTTCCCCAGATCTGCAAATAAATACCTTTTACTGTTTAAAGGCTTCAAACTCTGTCTCTAAACAGTTTTGCTTGGCCTTTTTGGGCTTCACTTGCAGAAATCATGGCTTCACTGATCTATATGGGCAAACATAGATTTTTATCTCCTGTGACGGGCTTCATGTTGTCAGGCCAGAGAACAGCTTGTGCATTGACATAACATTCATCCCCCCATGAATTACCAAACTGATTAATTGGCAGACTGTTAAATAAATTTAAATTTAAGATAGAATTGTGATTTAGATTTTATTTTACTAGTGCACTTTTGTTGCTACACTTTTAGAAGCTTCAATTTTCATTTTATCAAAGAAAAAAACTATGCTCCCACCTGGAATTCCTTACAGAACAGTGTACAAAGGTGCAAGGGCACACTAAATTACACAGCCAACATGAGGATGGTGAAGCCACATGATCCCCAAAATGCTTTCAGGGGATGTGAGTTCTGAGTCCTGAGATGCGGTAAGGAGCAAAGGAATGGAGCAGGAATATTTGCAGGTTTCTCACAGGCAAGCATCCACCTTTCTAGAAGCAAGGTGCCAACAGACACAACGTGATTCCAGGCAAGAGCTAAACAATCACATCTGAGGTCTCATTTCTCTGTAACGAATAATATTCTCTACATTCTACTTTAGACATATGCATAAATTTATGAGTAAAATGGAGATTTTTAAAATGGGTGCAATCTCCTTAACACAAATGAGATACGTCCTACTCTGTGCAAAGCCTGGCATAGTGCAGGGGTATAGGGTTTACCTCAAAGTGGGGAAAGAGAGCCCATGTATGTATCAGTGGAAAAATATCAGACATTTTGTCAGAGGTCAATAAAGCACAGCCCAGCTCAATAGAATGAAGCCCAACAAACTATCAGAACAATACTTAAAAATAAAAAGCCAGATAAATAGTACCATGATGCACAATGACAAGAACTGTATAAACTTAGTTTTCTTTTACTAATAAAGGGTATTTCTGAATAACAACCTTTAAGCTGCCTGCTATACCTATGCACATTCAGATCAGTGATCATGAAGCTATTTTCCCAGCAGGTGGCTTTTCAGTAAGTCTTTTATGTGTGAAATCTCACTTGTGAATGAGGAACTGGATCTATATGACCATAAATTTGACGGAAAACAAATTGCTGGAGGTGTTTTTCTGGTGGTTGGTCTCCCTGTGCAGCCCTGGTATGTGACAAAGCATGACAGATCGCTTATAGATCTAGTGCAATAAAGCATAAATAATTGAAAGCTTTTTTTATATTATCCTGTCTTCTTTTAGAGACAGAAAGTCCTTCTTTAGACCTGGGGAAAGTGAACACACATTCAGAGGGTGGCAAACGTGTCAGCAAGGGGTGGACAGCTTTGCAGGATTAGGATACCCAGCAATGCCACAGGGCAGTCCTTTACTAACCTGCAAGGCCCTGGCTGTGGGCTGCTGACATTGAACACCAAACTGTGAGGAGACTTTGAGTCAGCAGTAACTCTAAACTCATTGCCATTTATTACAGAAATAAAATCTGATTTTACATTGCAAATGATCTCTGGGCTTGAAAAGCAAAATAAGTTCTGATTGCACACTCAGAATGTAAATGAAAAAAAACCCCACACAAACCAAGCCACAAACAATAAACCCTGTGATGTTCACAGTGCTCATAAAATGATATTTGATAAACAATTTCCACATGTACAATGAAAAATACAATAGATATTGCAGGTGTTGCAAAACAGTCTGGCTGTGGCCAAAACAAATGATCTGGATATGCATCTCCAAGAGCTACAGCAAGGCCACACTTTCCAGCTGCCCTCTGATTTAACCTTAGGCAAGTAACTTAATTCCCTTGCACCTCAGATAGACAGCCATAAAATTACACTCTCATTCTAAATCCTCTACTGACCTTGTTTATTTATACTGTAAATTTGTCAGAACAGGTGCTGTTACTTACTATGTCTGTGCAGCAGGTAGCAGACAGCCTGACCTTGTCTGGAGGTCACACCTGACCCACCATGTTGTGATGAACTAAGAGCTGCAGGTATATCTTCTCAGCAGAAAATTAAAAAAAAAAAAAAAAAAATCTTTCTCTCATCTCTGACTTCTACACTAACAAATTCAAAACTGTACACAAAAGAGTTCAACAGCATATTAACTGTGCACAAATCTTTTTTTCTGAATTTCTTCATTTGCCTCTTAACATGGAGAATGGAAAATAATGGCTTTGACTTCTTGAGTACCAGAGGTAATTTATTACTCTCACTTCTTCCACTTCAACAGCATCTTCAGTTTGGCATGAATCCTCTATTATATGCCTTGACTAAGTTCAAAGAGCTGTAATGCACTAGTACTCCAGATCCTTGTTCTAAATTTAGAGGGTATACTCAATACTGTATTGCTGTTGTCTTGTCAAATACAGGAAATTAAAATTCCCATTTAAAGCTGAATATTACCATGCCTGTGCCTGCTAGTTCAACTAAGGATGCAGGCAGTGAGTGGCTTCAGGCAAAGGACAGCAGTGGGACAGTGGGTGGCAGAGTAGTTTACAGCTCCAGAAAAGCAAGTCCCAGCACTGCACAGTGAAGAGTTTCATGTAGTTTCATGCTTAGTTATTGTCTAATAACTAGCAGTTATTAGACAATATTAAGACTGTACCAGAGTGCTCATAGCACTGTGTTGATTAGCACAGGTAACAAACCCCTTTCTCAACTGCAGAATCTGCAGAGTGCTGCAGGCAGCGTGTCCTGGCCTAAGTGCTGCTTCTCCTTTGCTGATAAACCTATGCTGTTGTCACACCTGGATGCACTATGCACACACCTAGAAATTCATCCATTCTTGTTTCTTCTATGAATTTTAGCAGTTATGTTCCCTAATGGTATTTTTTATTACTTGTATATGCCATATATGAGCAGTTCCAGTGTCAGAGCAATCCCCAGGTAGATCTCAAACTCACAGCAGCAGGCAAAATCTTTAACTAACATGGAAGGTAAAATCTTTACCTTCCTTCTACAGCCATATAGCAAAGCCCTGCTGTGACCCAGGAATGGACAGGAGAATCAGGGAGAGACACAGAGTTGCTCAGGAAACAGCTGTGCATTGAGTGCAGTAAGGATTAACTTAGATCCAGCATTATGGAAGCGGCAAGAAAATGCTGGAGAGTCTGGAAAGCAAAGCACTGCAGGACATGGGCAAGATCTCTCCAGTGTAAAAAATAATTCTAAAATAAAATACTGGAAACAGTGTAAGTTGGTTCACTAGAGCTGGCAGTTGAAATTTCCATGCCGCAGGTTTTGAGGCATGCAATCTGAGATATGCAAAGCAGGTCAATTTGAGATGCTGAGCATTCTCACTGCAGTTAGTGGCTGCCAGTGGTGTTTACCATCCACTTTCTACAAGGACAACCAATCCTTCTCCCTCCCTTCATCAGTAGAGAGTTGAGTTTTGTGGCTACAATGAAAATTCCCCTCCTTTCTGGAATAATGAAAAAAACCCAAAAACCTAACACCCAAAATTCAGCATACAGCCCCACCCTGGCCAAGTACCCTAGCTATGCTTGAAAAATTTATGCCTGAGTACCACATGGTGGTGCTTGAGTCAGGAGTGACTCCGGCAGTGAGTGAAAACTGTCAGACCTGGGGCCAGACAGGATTAAACCCCTTCCTCTCTTCTCACACCGTGCCTTGGCTCCATTGCTCTGCACTCTGCTGAGCAGGGGACACTGCTGGAGCTCTCATTCTACCATGGGTCTTCTCCTGTCTGGAGAAATCACAGAGACTGAGAAAAGTCACAGCTCCCTCTGCCAGGGCATCCTGCTTTTTAAACAGTCTTCACTGTTAACAAAGCCATTGGCTGAAGGGAACTTGTAAGTTTGCTGCCAGCTCTATCTGAAAGACAGTACATCTCCACTCAGAGGCTCAGCTTTGCCTCCCTTTTGCTTCACAGAGCTTTGAATATTGCCATTCAAGGCTTCCCAGCTAAGTATGAATGTTCAGTTTCTGTAAACTCTTGCCACCAGCTGTACCTTATGGAGTATTTCTTCTGAGGAGAGGATATTCTAATGTCACCGCGGTCTGGCTTGGAAGGCAAACTTCATGTTTATTGGTGGCCACCTTCAGAGTAGTGCCCCATATCACAGAAGGATCAATACAGGTATTTCTTTGAAATTCAGGGGAACCAGACTGTGTGGGAAATACAGAAAATAACAACGAATGTGACCATGGGTCTGATTCTTGCAGAGATAAGAACAGCAGTCAGGAGGAAACGCTGGGAGAGACAGCGTGGGCAGTAGGGCTGCAGACAGCCTTGCTGGGGAACAGAGGCTGCCCCATCCCTGCCACTTGTCCCCACAAGCAGCTGGCTCCTTTGGCAGCACGTGGACACAGGAGGGTGTCCCGGAAGCCCTGGCTCCTTGCAACCAGAGGCAAAGGCTCGTGAAATAAGACCATGCAGCTGAAAGGCAATTACTCTGCTGTGTTTAGTTTTTCTGAAGAAAAAAAGGGTATCAGTCTACAAGATGAATACTTCTGTACCGTGCTGGCAGCGCTTCTTGTAGATGACCTTAGCACTTACTCATTCTGACATCACTGTCAGGACCAATATAGTTCAGGCTGGTGGCCTGTGAAATGCCCCTTAGGCAAATTTACAAGAGAAATAAGGGCATGTGCCCTTCTGGGCAGCCAGGCACTATTTGTTTATTTCCAAATGGTTAACAGTAATGAGGAAGGTTTGATAGATTCCTTTTCATTCATCAAAGGGTTTCCTGCTGATTATTTCCTTTAAGAAATGAAGGAAGGGCCAGATCATGAGGCTTTCATATTATTAACAGTCTTTTTTTTTTTTCCTTCTGCTAATTATGGAGCACAGATACTTAAATAATCTCAAAGAAGTTTTCACCTTGGGAAGAATTAAAAGTTGCTCGAAAATAAATAAAATAAAAATAAAAAATAAATGTTGGTTGAAAAAGCTGATAGAAACGGCTTCATAAAAATCAGAGCACTTGATTTTTTCTGAAATGAGAGGGAGTGACCTGAGCTCTATACCTCACTTTAAATCTCAAGGAGAGCCTTATCCCTTTTTGAGAAATCCCATCTTCTCAGAAAAGTTTCCAGCCTTGTCTGAGTGAGCATTATATCATAGAAGAAATGAGGACATCAGAAGCTGGACCAAACTAATTCTTACTGTAGAGCAAACATACTGCATGATTGTGCTATGCCAAGTTAGCAGAAGATAAGCATTTATAATATTAATAGGAACTGTCATGCACTTTTTTATATCAAGTACCAAACACAGCACGGCACTGTACCTTCATTTTAGACAATATGAAAACACTAATACAAAGTTGCAATTCTGTGGCATTCAGCTGAAAAATCACATTGTCTAGATCCCAAGGACTGCATCCTCCCAGTAACTCTGCAAAACCTAAGACTGTAAAACTCAGTTCTGCAGATATGCTCACGAATACTGTGCTTACTTATTGTAATCATACAAGAAGCAGTTGAGACCAAGCACTGTCCTTATTTGCCAAAAGACTTGGAGGACATCTTTTTCCATTATTTGAGTATTTCTAGTTCTGGTTCAGATCTGATTTTTTAAGCTTATGAAGGATATATTTTATTTTCCTTATCTCACCTGTAATCTGTGTAATTCAAGCTTGAATTACATCCTATTGTTTAAATATCTGAAGGGAAAGAATGGGCAACCAACAGTATTTAATGCTGAGAGGTATGTGTTTATAGCCCAGGCACAGTAGCAGTGCCCTCTACACAGAATCAGAAATCCCAATTTGGTCCATTCCTACATCACTCCAATTGAAAGTGTTACAGTAAGTGATTTGTTTCTGAGCTGAAGGGGAAAGGGTAAAACCTACTGTACTTCAGACATGACAGAGACAAATGTACATCCTCACTTGCTGCCCAGCCCTGGCATCACCGTGTATCAGTGCAGGTTTGGCAAACAACCAAGAGCTCCCAAATAATTTATCCAAGTGTTATCAGATGCTGACAGTGCCCAGGAGCAACTCTAGCAGCTGACATGCTTTCCATTTGCCTGCTGGTTTGCCACAGAGATGCAGGGCAGGGGCATCTTCTGTGGGACACCCAGTAACCTTTAGAGTTGAGTGAGAGTCTATTCTGAACATAAATGAATATTCTGAACATAAATGAAAGCCTCTTTGTGACAAAGTATGGTTACTCAGTGGCTTACTGAAAATTTCCATGCAAAGTTTTTAGCTATACTCTTCTAGGGCTATTGGTCTGTTTGTATTCCAGTGAAGACTGTTTAAAAGATCTGACATCTGGGAAAATAAAAGGTTTCAAGCACACTTTGGAGATGCACAGAAAACTCTTCAATCTTCACAGAAAACTCTTCAATCTTCACAGAAAACTCTTCAATTCTGCTTCCCTACTTACTTCTCTTTGGAGAGAGCAGAGCTCATTGAGACAGAATGTTTCAGAGAGGTTTTCATCTATCCCCACCATCCCTGCAAGTTATCAATATCCCTTCTTGCTGCAGCTACGCCTGCTTGTGCCTGACATGCCACTTCTCTTATTACAAAATAGGGTACATCAAAGAATGGATGTCAATGGAAAACAACTCTCAGAAGCAAACTCATGCCCTCAATCTGCAGAAAATCTTTTTGCTCAAGCTTGGGTCCAGCAAGCACTGGCTCAATGCCAACTCCAAGTCACCAACCTACCAGTAAAAGCCTAAACCTCTTGGAAATGTCTTAGACATTGTTATAATACCTTTCATATCAATCAGTAGATAAGATTTAACCTCTTGCCATTACAGTAAATATCACATTTGCAAATGATCTTTGATTTTGAAACTAGTCTAGTAAGGCTTTCTCTCCAAACTTCTGATGTATTTGATAGTGCAGAGACACACAGTCATTTATTGTACTTCAAATGTAGCTTTCCATTGCCTATAATAAGGTGATTATAAGTAATCATGTAGGAGCAGCACTGCACCATGGACAATCTGAAGCAACTCTGTAATTATAGGTTCCATGTTAAGGACATGCTGATTTTATTTGCTGATGTCACCCCAAGCAACAGAAACCCCCACACTGGCAAAGATGATCTGGAAAGCCACAACTACAAGTTCTTTGCAATGCAGAATAAAAGCAGCTGTTCCAAATAAGAGTAAGTACACATTTAAATCATGCCCAACATAAACCAACACAGTAACACAAGGAAAACCCCTGTTGGACTGCAGTGGTAAAATTCTGGTGCCAGTATGACTGTGGAATCAGCAAAATTCCACACCAGTTGGACTAATGCCAGCACATTGAGTAATTCTCACTTTTGAATTCAAGCATTTTCCCTTGACTGAATGGGCTGAGGTGAGAAGAACAAGTATCTGCAAAGCTTGCAGAATTCACACACCATTGCTTGACAAATTTGCTTTTATGTTTCCTTTCATTCACCCAGATTAAAAGAGGGAAGAAGAGAGGTGACTGGGTGATTCTTGGCCTGCCTCCTAGCTGAATACTGGGAGCACAGATGCTGTCCTTTATAAATTTCAGACCTGTTCCACCTACAGCATGCTGAGTATGGTAAACATCCAGATTGTTGAGGCAGTGACACACAAAAGAGTTTCTCCACTCCTCATCCCCAGAGGCAGCAAGGGAGGACCAGATTACCTGATTAAGGGAATTGCCTAACTGGGGACAACAGTGACTGTAAGAAAAATGGCTTGATTGGGAGAGGAGACGTGTTTTCAAGAATGAACAAGATGTCATTAGGCAAAGAGATAAAAAAATCTAGAAGAATAATTCCAGACAGCTTAGACCTTTTTGACCTATGCCCAAGGCATCTTCTGGAGCTTTAAGACAACTGTGTTTCTTGTGCTGGCTAAAATGTTGAATGAGTGGGTTAGAAAGTCTTGGAAAGCCCTTCCATTTTATGCTTCAGTTAGCATAAGCTGTTGAACTAAAAATACAAACTGAAACTGTACTTCCACAGTACCTGGTGAAGTACAAAGACAAAATGAAAGCCTGAAACTGGCAGTGCAGACTTAGATTTCCTATTTGGGTGGTGATCACAGAATGTTCACCAAGCATCTCAGTTCTTCAACATGAGACTCAAGACAGCTCAAATGGAAACGGAAAACCCCACCTTGCACTTCTACTTGCCCAAGCATCCTCAGGAGAGGCACACATACCTTTGCAGAAACACCTCTGAGCAGTACCAAGAAGACCAGAGAGCTTCTGTACCTGGCTACCACAGAAGGAGCAGATAGGATTTCTAAGCATCTTGACCTCAACATCACTCAGTCTGCCAGAGGCTGGTTTGGCTGGGAGGTGCCTTTCTTTCTGGTCCCTGGTTTTGTGTTGCACAGGCCCCACTGTAGCATGTGTGCCATGCAGGGTGCTGCAGAAGGAGTCCGGCAGCCCTGTCATGCTTCTCAAGGGTGCTGGTAAGCTTGTGGTTGAAGAAAATAGTGCAGATATCTTATATTTGGGGTTTCATAAAGCCTTTGATGGGATTTCACAGCAAAGGTTATTAAATAGGCTGTATTATCAAGAATGGGAGGAAATGCCCTTCTAGGGATTAAAAGTTTATTAAAGGGTAAGAAACAAAGAGCAAGGCCACATGTCAAACCTCGGGATGAAGAAGAGTCAGTGTTGGTAATGCATGGAGGATGAAGCTGGAATAATTTTTATTCAACATTTTCATAGGTGACCTACAGAATGGGTTGAACAATGAAACACTTAGATTTGCAGAAGGCAACTGAGCTCCTTCAGTCACCAGCTATGCTGGCAGTGAGATTCTGCAGAATGGCTTTAGGCAAACTAATGTGTGGTCAAATGGCCATATTTGTGGAAAAATGTAAGGTTGGTAGATGTGAATAATGTCTACATAACACTGAACCTGGATCTGGTGCTTACTATTTAGGCAAAGGGTCTTGGAGTTGTCATGGGCAGCCCTTTGAAATCTTTAGCTCAGTCTTCAGGGGGAACTAAAATAGCCAACAAAAGCACAGGTCATCACAAAGAAGTGTACTGAGACCAAGAAAGAAGGTGCAATTTTCCTTCTACATGAAACACTGGTGCATTCACTTCTTAACTTCTATACAAATGCACACAGAATGAGGAACAAACAGGAGGAGTAGAAGCCTTGGCCCAATACCAATTACTGGCATTAATGAAACCTGGTGGGATGAGTCCTGTGACTGGTGTGCCATGATGGATGGTTACAGGATTTTCAGGAGGGACAGACAGGGCAGCAGAGGTGGGGAAGTGGCACTCTATATGGTGAAAGGGCTGGAATGAGTGGAGCTTGCAGTTGGCCAGAGCCTCTGGGTGTGGATCAAGGGGCAAGCATTTAAAACTGATGTCATCATGGGAGTTTACTATAAACCACCCAATCAGGATGAGGAACCCAATCAGGATGAGGAACCCAATTAGGATGAGGAAACTGTTGAGTCATTCTTTATGGAACTATGGGATGCCTCCAAGTCCTCTGAACTCTTCCTCACTGGGGACTTCAATTTACCTGATACCAGCTGGGAACACTACATTAGCTGGTACAAGCAGGTCCAGAAGATTCCTAAACCATTTGGGTGATAATACTATAGTACAAGTGTTGAATGAACCAACCAGGAAAGGTTCCTTCCTTGGTTTTTACTTGTAAAACAGGGATGGTCTTCTGAGTCAAGAGGCAATTGGAGTCTGCCTTGGCCACAGTGACATGAAGCAGTCAAATTTAACACGTATGGTAACAGGACGAAAAGAGACCTCAGCTCTGGACATGAGGAAAGCAGACTTCAGGTTGACTGAGGAACTGCTTGGTAAGATCTTCTGGAAAAAAGCTCCTCAGAGTGCTGGAGTCCTTTTTAAGGACCACCTCCTAAGAGCTGGATGCTGGATGTTTTATTTAGAAGGCTAGAGATCAGGTGATTCCAAAATGCTGAAAGTCAAGCAGGCAAGGTAGAAGTAGTACCCCAGCTGAGTAGAGATCTTCTACTAGAATTAAGGTACAAAAGGAAGGTGTATGGCCAGTGAAAGGAAGAACAGACAACAGGGATGACTATAGGGATGCTGTTTGCCACTGTAGGGCAGAAATCTGTGCAGCTAAAGCTCAGCTAGATTTGAAGCTTCCCTGCACTGTGAAGCATAATAAAAAAGGCTTTTAAAAATATGTTGATGGCAAAAGGCAGACCAGAAACAACATTGGTCTGTTACTTGATGGTCATGGACACCTCATAAGTAGGGATATAGACAAAATAGAGAATTAAATGCTTTCTTCACATCAGTCTTCAACATTGATATGGGCTTAAGCACTCCCAGAGCCTTGGGCTAGAGAACAATGACTATGCAAATGATAATCTCCCAGTTAGCCAGGAAGCTGTGTGGGATTTGCAGTTCCAGCTTATAATTCCATAGGGCCTGATGGGATCCACCCAAAGATACTTAGAGAGCTGGTGGAGGTCATAGCGAAATCCCTCAATGATTTTTCAGTATTCTTTGGAATCCAGAGAGGTACCAGTTGACTGGAAGATGATAAACGTCCCAATTTTCAAGAAAGCAGCAGGGATGACCTTGCTAACTACAGGCCTATTAGTCTCACCTCATTGCCTGGTAAGATTATGGAGAAAATTATTCTGGGAGCTATTGAAAAACACCTAAAAAACAACACAGTTATTGGTCCCAGCCAAAATGGGTTCATTAGGGGAAGGTCCTGCTTAACTAACTTGATTTCTTTCTATGACAAGGTAACCCACCTAGCTAACCAAGGGAAGACAGTGGATGTAATCTTTCTGGATTTCAGAAAGCCTTTGGTATTGTCTCTAACAGTATCCTTCTAAATAAAACATCCAGCATCCAGCTGGACAAGCACATAATGTGATGGGTGACCAATTGGCTGATGGTTCAAGCTCAAAGGGTCATAGTAAATGGGGTCACATCAGGATGGTAACTGGTAACTAGCAGGGTTCCACAGGGATCCACTTTAGGGCCAGTTCTCTGTAATACATTCATAAATTATTTAGATGCAGGACTTAAAGACTTACCAATTAGGTTTGCAGGTGACACCAAATCAGGGGGAGTGGTTGACACTCCTGAGGGCAGAGAGTCCCTGCAGAGGGATCTAGACAGATTAGAGTGCTGGGCAATTGCCACTCATACGAAGCTTTACAAAAAGTGATGGATCTTGCAGCTGGGACATGTTACCCCTGGATATTCATACACCCTGGGGAGCAAGAGGCTGGAGAGCAGCCCTGAGAAAAGGGATCTGGGGATTCTGGTCGCTGGCAAGTTGAACATGAGCCAACAGTGTGCCCTGGCAGCCAGGAGGGCCAACAGGGTCCTGGGGTCCATCAAGCACAGCACTGTTAGCAGGTCAAGGGAGGTTATTGTCCCACTTTACTCTGCACTGGTGCAGCCCCATCTTGAGGACTGTGTGCAGTATCCAGAGTATCCTGACTAGGGAAGGGGGAGTAGAAGGCATTGACCTCTTCTCCCTAGCTACTGACGATAAGACCTAAGGGAATGCTAGGAAGATGTGCTGGGGGAAGTTTAGGTTAGATATAAGGAGAATTTTTTTCACCCAGAGAGTGGATGAGCAGTGGAACAGGCTCCCCAGGGAAGCAGTTATGGTACTGAGCCTGCCTGAGTTCCAGAAGTGTTTGGATGACGCTCTCAGGAGCCTGGTGTGATACTGGGGGTGCCCTACACAGGGACAGGAGCTGGACTTGATGATCCTGATGAGTCCCTTCCAACTCTGCAGATTCTATGATAACAGCTCTATTTTCAGCATGTCAAGAAGGAGCTTCAGCAGCTGAGGGAAGTAAAGAGAAAGAAGAATACAGGAAGCAAGGGGTGGTGCAGCTGTCTATGAGGGACAGCAGAATGACTGCAACCCTTCAGGGAGAAGGCTGGGTGGAATATGATCTATGTTTCCACAACAGTGATGGGGTAGGCTGATGGGAAACTGCTGTTCACTAAAGCCTGCAGTCAGGCAATTAATGGGCACGGAATTGTATCGGTATGAGGTAAGCCTAAACCATAAAAAAATAAAGTCCTTCCTGACTCATCAAGTAGTAATTTTGGTGATTTGCTGCCATGGGGGTCTGGGGCAGAGAGTATCAATGTGGTTAGAAATTATTTAGATGAACGCATGTACCTCAGTTCTACAAATAGATCTGGATGGGACTGTTCAGAGATGTATTCGTCAACATACCAATTCAAGTGCTAGGGTTGTTGCATCGCAGAAGGAAAAGAGGTATCAAAGAGGGATGGAGCCTACATTTGTGCCTCCAAAATCTGTCCTGCTGCTGTGGCTGGAGACAGACTCCATAGCAAAGTGTTGCCAGACAACCAGGAGCTCCTTGTATCCTTAATACAGCCCCATGCCTCTGTGCAACAAGACTAATCACATCTGTGTCTCACATGGGCTGCTGGAAGATTTCTTTATCTGGTTCCCAAGGCAATAGCTTCCAAGTGCCTCACATACATCCTCTTAATCCTCCTAGGGCATCAGAACATAATAGGCATCACTTTGCAAACAAAGCATTGAAGGAGAGGAGAGTGAGTCTCTCACCCTGAGGACATGCAATCTCTTTCCAGTCTTGCTTGGAACTGAGCTCCTGTACCTATATTTAAGTGCCTCATTTTTCAGACTATTAACATTAAAAGGCTATTTTTCTGCCTAGATTGGATCTGGGATACAACAACCTCTAGCAGAGGGTGAAAAGTTTATGAGGAAAAATAGGGGATATAAATATCAACAACACACCATGATATTACATGCACTGAAAGCCACATACTCTGATACACAGGCCAATAGTCACGTCTACCAGAAGCCAACAACAGACTGTGCTAGACAGAATTCCCACCAATCTGAGGTTCTACATCACAACCCATTTTCTCTAATGGAGAATTTTTCCATCAGAGTGCCTGAACAGACAGAGCAAAAGAAGGTAGTGGTTTTCATAAGGGTACTCTCAGAATATTTACATATATGTATACAGCATGGAGCAAAAAAATGCAGCACTGTGATATGGCGATGACCCACCATTGGCCTTCTTGGAAGAAGTATCAGCTCTTGCTGCACACACTGCAGGATCAGATCAGTGGCTGGGCACAACCAGACATGTCTCAGGACTGTCAGATTCAGCAGCTGTCAATGCAGCAGGTCATATGTCAGTGGCAAAGGGCTGTCACTCTGCATCTTACATGGCAATAGAGAGGGGAATGTGTGTGATCCACATGATGGCTGGAACACTCAGCTGTTAATCACATGGGTATATAGAGCTCCCAGGATAGGAGTGAAATTACACACATTGCAGTTGTGCAGGAGAAGGGCTGTATCCTTTTTTTTTTTTCTGTCTGTCATACCATTTGTGGTCTTCTGAAATCTGCCTTCCAACACTCACCTTACTCTGCAGTAGCTATAACTGTACTGCAGAAGAACAATGCTGCCTGGTAGTGTGGCAGGAGCTCACTCCTGATATGGGAAACTCTGGCACTGACTTTGGGTGGATTTTGTCTCATGGGCGGTCAAGTCCATATCTGACCTCTCTGAGTGGATACAGAATGCTCATCTTGTTTACCTATGAGGATTAGTGTGTTAGTCTTGCTCAAAAAAGCCTGTCTTTTAAACTTAACACATGCCTGCCCTATACAAAACCAGACCTCTGCAACACATAGGGATGGGCCACTTGATGTACCCAAAATCTCGAGCCATTTGTCAGAGTTTGTATTAGTGCTGACTCATTTGATCCCAGTGTATCTGCATCAAGACAGAAACCAGAGCTGTGGGCAGAAGCTCAACTACTCCCACAGCTTCCTGTGGTGATCTCTGCAGAAGGAAGTTTCCAGAAGCTTTTGCAGTTCCAGCAGCCTGGCTTTTAAAACCAGGTATCACTGGTATCTTAATGCTTTGGCCTCCTAACAGCTTCCCTTAGTATTTCTTCATTCATTTGTTCAATTAGTCATTACTTTGTTCAAATAGTAATCAGTGCAACAACTGCCTTGTTGAATCTCCATAGTCTTCTGTTTAACCTGCTTAGATTTTTTTCACAGAGAAAATTGACGTGACTCCCAGAAAGATACAAAACTAAGGACTGATTTCTATTGTAACATGAGAAGTTGTCCATTTAAATTATAAATCAAGAAAGCCTAATACAAGGGTGACATGATGATGATGATGTTCACAATGAGATGAGATGAGATGAGATGAAAGGAGGTGAGATGAGACTCATCTCATGATGAGAGAGACATCATGATCTGCTCACAGATGAGACTGTTCACAATAAGTGCTTCAGTCTGGAGAGACATAGACCATCATGAGAATGCAAAACTATAATAAACACAAAAGATTTATTTCTGTAACAATGGGGCTCCAACTGGAATATTCTTGCTAAAGATGGCTACTCTACCAGAAATGCAATAACAGCTACACAGCTTTCAAGGACCTAAGAGATGAGTGAAGTATTCTACCACCATTAGCTCAGTTCTTCCCTCAAGTACTATGTACCTCGCTCCCTGTTCTGCAATTGTTTCCACATGAAATCTTATCTTTGCTTGTGTAGGTTTTAAGTGCATATTAACAAGTCAAAGATGAAACATCACAGTGAGGCTATAGTTAGCTACATTCTAGAACCTTACAAACCAAATAGGAAGGACATTGTACTGACGAATATTGATTTTGTACCAGAAAACCTGTACTAACCAGATTAAAAAAAAAAAAGATGATTAATAAGTTGACAAGTGAAGAATTATCATCAGCTGGTCCATAAATATTAGTTACTACAATAATAAGAATATCTTTCTAGAATATTTTTAAGATCTACCGTCATTCAGTCATTACAAGCCTTGAAAAAAGAAACGGCTGGTAGCTGGCTCAGGTAGTAAACATGTTAGAGCAAATATAAAAATAAAAGATCCCAAAGCCAAAACTAAAGCTCTGCTAAGATAGATACCTTCTGCTACCAAAGGTAATGGTACCTCATAGCCCAGTGGACAAAAGGGAAAGGATGTGGGCACTTCCACCATTCTCCCATCACCTATTGTGTATCCCAGCCAGGAAGCAGAGGACTGGGTGACGGCATTCTCCCTCATCTGTTTTTTTTAATATCAGGAAACTTTTTTTTTTTAACAGCTCCTCCTGGCAGCTGCATGCTGTCTGAGCTGTCAGGCTGTGGGCGAAGGTGCCCAGCTGCTCAGTGGGGATGCCAGGTGGGGAGCAGCCCTGGACCTGAGGAGAGCTGGGGAGTCAGCTGCTTGCTGGGAGTGGGGGCTGTGGAGGAAGAAAACAAAGGAGCAGCAGCTGATCCTGACAGGAGGCTCCTGGCAACAAAATATCTAGGGCACAATGAGAGGTCCTAGTAATAAGACAGTCATTATCAATTTCCATGTGATTAGCTTATTATTTACAAAAAACTGTTGACGCTGTTTTCTGCTTTAAGAGAAATAATACAGTCTCTTATTTATCAGCCTTTTTTTTAAACATATTTTCCCTTATTTCTGACTGCCCACTCTAAGAGACTACATGCAGTCAGGATTCATGCCAAGAAAGAGGATAGCTGCCCCACACTGGATTGCATATAAAAAGCTGACGCAGGGAAGGGCAGCAAAGCTCACCACCACCGTCAATGTACAGTGGACACTTACTTTGAATATTGGTGTGAAATAAAGAAGCATTATTGGAAACATAAATTCCAATGATAAATTTCTCACCTGCACCTCAAGAATTCCCAAATATTGTTATGCTGGAGCTTTTTGAACCTGGTTTCTCTTTACCCCACCCTGAAACGATAAGTTTAGCCGCTGCAATCTTTCTCTCTGGACTTCGGATAAGTTCATGGACATTTTTTGATTCAGACTCTGCCTCCTAATTCACCTCAACTGAAATGGATGAAACATAGAATGATAGAATCATCATGACTGGAAAGCGCCTTCAAGATCATTGAGTCCAACTGCCAGTCCTTAACCATTAAATTGCCACCATTAACTGCCACCTTAACCATTAAATCATCTCAAAGATAATTTTTCCTAATATCTAATCTGAACCTCACGTGGTGCTACTTGAGCTGCTCAATAGAGAGAAGAGGCCGACACCCACCTCTTTACAACCTCCTTTCAGGCATTTGTAGAGAGCAATAAGGTTTCCCCTCAACCTCCTCTTCTACTGGCTGAGCAGCCTCATCTCCTTCAGCCTCTCAACTTAAGACCTGTTCTCCAGACCCCTGACCCCTCATCAGCCTGGCTGCCCTTCCCTGCACCCTCTCCAGCACCTCAATGTCCTTCCTATACTGTGGTGCCGAAAACTGGACACAGTACTTGAGCTGCAGCCTCACCAAGGCTGAGTACAAGGGTAAAATCACCTCCCTGGCCCTGCTGGTCACACTGTTCCTGATACAGGCCAGGATGCTGTTTGCCTTCTTGGCCACCTGGACACACTGTTGGCTCATGTTCAGCTGTCACTCAGCACCCCCAGGCCCCCCTCTGTTGGGCAGCTCTCCAGCCACTCCTCCCCAAGCCTGTGGTGCTGCTGGGGGTTGTTGTGGCTGAAGTGCAGGACCCAACATTTGACTTTGTTAAAACTCATATGGTTGGCCTCAGCTCATCGATCAAGCCTGTTGAGATCCCTCTGCAGAGCCTCCCTACCCTCAGGAAGATGGATGCTTCCATCCAGGTTAGCGTCATCTGCAAACTTAGTGAGCGTGCAAAACATCTCATATTTGGTCTGGATTTTAGCAGAAATACAAGTTTTTGCACATCTCAGATTTGTTTAATTTGCAGTCTCCTGCTGATGCAATAGTATATGTAACCAGAAATTCCTTTTTAAAAATTATTCCCTCAGTCAATAAATGTCACCGCACAAGATATCCCAAGTTCAACACAAAATTTGAAAAAATTAGCAAGTTCTCACCAACCATGGCTAACTGACTGATGGTGTTTGGGACTATGGCCATAAAAACACCAGTGGTACAAGCCCTCTGTGCCGAACAAGCAGAGGACCTCTGCCCTGAGAGACTCTCCAAAGGCTACTTGACTTCCACCTGGGGCACACCTATTCCCTGAAACCCAGCAGTTCCCCACAATCTCCACCTGGACAGTGGATGTGGCACTTAACACAATGTAGGGGGTTGACCCTGGTTGGCCACCAGGCACCTGCCAAGCACCATAGTCACTCCTCTCCTCAGCAGGACAGAGGAGAGAAAATATAATGAAAGGGCTGTGGGTTGAGGGAAGGGAGTCTCTGCTTTCATGCCTGGAGCATCTCCTTCCCCTCCTTGGTGTATGCAGAGTTTTTTTCTCTCACATTCTCACTCCTCTCTCCATCTGCAGGTTGTTGCATAGGGGTTTTTTTCCTCATTCTTAACTATGTTATCACAGAGGTGCTACCACCATTGCTAATGGGCTGGGCCTTGACCACTTGTGAGTCTGACTTGGAGCTTGTTGGAACTGACACTATCAGACTTTTGGGATTCTGCAGGCAGCTTCTTACAAGAAGCCACCCCTGTAGGCCCCTGCTACCAAAACCTTACCATACAAACTCAATACACATAAAGAGTGATCAAAGATGCAGCCAGGGGCAGCATGCAAGCATGAAGTGCTCTGTAGGAGGCATGATTGTGCCACAATTTCTATTGTTTCCTACAACTGGAGCTATTAAATATTATCTAAGTAACACAAAAGGACTGTATTTCAAAGTTCATTTGTTATTGTCAGGGAGGCAAGATTGCCAATGTACCATATATTTTTCTGCAAACACAAGATAAAATGTATGAAGTAAAAACCAGCTTTTCGAATTTATGAAAGCAGATAAATCAAAACCAACTGAGCAAGGAAGAACTGCAAGCAGTTTTTAAAATAGAGCAGCAGCCTTAGCATCTGAAAACATTTAATGTCATTAGTGACCAGGTTACTACCACAAGTTATAGTATCTTGGGAACAAAATGCCAAAGAAAACAATAAGCTGTTGCTGATGAGAGATTTTGCAATAAATACAGCTACATATCTGTGACTTGTACTTTTGCATATTTTCTAGTACTATAAAAAGCTAGTTGCTCCACCAGCTTTGCAATTTTAGGTCTTTGACAGTTCTGGCTATATCCAATCCCACTCTCTTCCTCAATTGCTGGGAGCTTAAGAGAGTACTTCAAGATCAGCCTGAACACAGCTGTCAGCAACTAAAAACAATAAATATTTTGAAATACGGAGATTTTGTTAGCAGTAGCAGGTATTTTAATAAGAATACTGCAAGGTCATAGTCATATGATCATATTATTTCTAATAATTCATCAATATAGTATTGCAGAAATATCAAAGTAATGAATTACCAGACTATTTTTTACCTTATACTAATGTGTGAATACAAAAATACTTGTGTTACAAGTGCAGACTGTTCCTGTGCAAAGTAAGCAGACAACAGACTAACATGCATTTTTAAGTCTCATGGGTGCAAGTATAGGTATCAATATGCAGAATGGACTACTGAAATATATTACTAAAATGCTATTTTTGGTTACTTGATGTTTGTGATTTAAAACAAGGTATCTAATAAAACCTGACATTGCCGTTATTTGCTTTGTTATGGATGTAATCCAAGGAATGAATAGAACAGTGTGCTATGGATCCAGGCCTAGGCTTCCTCATTACAACCCTGTTAGAAAATAGACAAAGGAAAATAATGAATATGCATGAATAAAATGGTACTTTGGTGTGTTGCAGTAAATGCATGTTTCAGAAACTCTGGGTGGTCAGCTTGCATGCTTATGTAACCCTTTGTCTGCCATTGCTCAAAGAATTTACTTCTCTTTTAATCAAGGGCCTGATTTTCTTAATTTCTGGTAATATGGAAACATTGGAGTCTTGCTTGTTTGGTACATTCAAGCATCTTTATATCCTGACAAGATGAGATGGGAGAAAATCCTCAGACAAATTCTTTGTAAATAGGAACAAGAACCTTGCTTCAAGTTTTTACATGTAATTCAAGTGGTGTAGATGAGGAAGTCTTTTTGAACATTTCATATCTCCCACTGAAAAATACTTTTATAATGAGACAAAATGCTATGTCACAGTTTTAGATTAGTGGCCTCAGTTCGGTATGATACTTTGACACAAGACTAACTTTAAATATGTGAGTAATCCTCTTAAATTAATTATTCAAATATCTGAATTAGATATGCACATAAATAATGAGTCCACATTAAGATTACCAAAGAAATTAAATCAATCACTGGCAACCAATCCAGTCTCCACACAACTTAGATACAGTCTACATCTTTTTTCCACATTTCATTCATAATTGTAAGACATATTCCAAGTTTATGAATAAAATGTAATACAAATACATTAATCAGATGCAAAAGTAGTAACAGAAGACAAATCATCAAGTGCTATCTAGTTCCATTTTCCCTTAAAAAAAATCGTTCAAAACAAAAACATTTTATGGCAGCTTTATTAAACAAATTAAAATCCTAAGGGGAAAATTTCTAACTATGCCTGGTCATGCTTTGCAATGATAGATGACTACATGAAGTGTGCTCTTCATGAACATGAGCATCCTGTTAGATTTTCATTAGCATAAATATTACAGTCATGCCAAACTCCCCTCTTCCTGAAAGGGGATTAGTTATATCTTGAGCTGTATTAGAAGTCTCACATTACAGATCTTTTATTCCATGATTTAAGAATTCTATTCTATGCCATCCAGAGGGGCCTTGACAGGCTCCAGCAGTGGAACCAAATTGCATGAAGTTCAACAAGGCTAAGTAGCAACATTCTGCACCTGGGTCGAGGTAATTCCATGCACAAATACAGGCTGGGAGGAGAAAGTACTGAGGAGAAGGACTTGGGGATGATGGTGGACCAGAAGTTTCACATGTGCACTTGCATCCCAGAAAGCCAGCTGGGTCCTGGGTGCATTAACAGGAGCACAGACAGCCAGTTGAGAGAGGTGATTCTCCCCCTCTGCTCTGTTCTTGTAAGACCCCACCTAGAGTACTGTGTCCAGTCTGGAGTTCCCAGCATAAGAAGCTGGGGACACAGAGCTTCTGGAACAAATCCAGAGGAGAGACACTAAAATGATCAGAGTGTGTCCGCCATGAATACAGGCTGAAGAAGTTGGAGTTCTCCAGCCCAGAGAAGAGGAGGCTTTAGGGTGACTTTATAGAAGCTTTCCAATAGCTGAAGGGGGACTACAAGAAAGCTGGAGTAGGCTTTTCACACGGGTGTGTAGTGAGAGGACAAGGGGCGATGGCTTAATACTTAAAGAAAGGAGATTTAGGTCAGCCATTAGGAAAAAATTCTTTAGTGTGAGGATGGTGAGACACTGGCACAGGTTGCCCAGGGATGTTATGGCTGCTCTCTCTCTGGCAGTGTTCAAACCATGCTGGATGGGGCCTTGAGCAGACTGATCTAGTGGGAGGCATCCCTGCCCATGGCAGAGCAGATTTCTGTGATTCTGTGCTTTCAAAAAGACTTCAGACAGAGATACAGATTTTTCTCACATTTTTTCCAAGTTCGGTATTGTGCATAAGCAACACAGTCACACATAAAACCAGACTGTGTCCTCAAAATTTTGCATTTAAAGGGAAGAACAAGTATTCAAAGGTCAGCCAGCTACAATCTATTCTGAAATGGGTTCAAAAAAATGAATCTGGCTGGAAAAGGTGATAAATTATTACCATGCATCAGATGCTTACACATGAAGGATACTTGGCTCCCAGTAAGCAGATGTAGAGCCTTCCTTCCCGACTTTTTCTGTTGCTGCTTAATATTGATAAAACATTAGCTCTTGGGTCAAGCCCAAGGACTGGAGGCAATGTATCAATATACAGTAAACAGCCGAAAATTTTCAGTCCTAAGGCTAATTTAAGGTACCTCTAATAGAAAAGATTTTTGATCTCTTTGCATTTGCTTTTCAAAGGTTTCGCTTGTTTGCCTCATTATAAAATGACAGGGTGAAAGCTAAGACCTCTTTCTGCCTTTTTTTATAAACATCTTGTTCATCACATGCTCATCACAGTTTTAACTGATTGTAGGTGAGTGTTTATCTGTCTGGTTGTTAAACTGGCTACCTGACTGCATGAACCCCGTAGCACTCTGCCTCACCACCATCAGTCTTTGTATCAATCTCTTCCTGCTGTGCTGATTCTCATGGGTGAGAATTCTTTTCTTCAAAATCAGTAAACAGAGGCAGATCCTGCCCCTGCACCACATTGCTGGTCATCAGTATTGGCCATGAGTGTGCCTCATTCTGCTTGATAATCCATAACTTGATTTCTGCATTGGATTGCAGTGCACCTGGGAACCACTTAGTGAGAGGGAGGTGACAAGAGTGGGACATCAGGCAAAAGCTTATGAACAGCTGGGAGAAAGCAATTATCTTGAAATTTATTATTTATTTTATTTATTATTGTTTTTACTCTTGCCAATAAGCTATGCACAGAATTATATTAGAATAAGCACACAGAATATAAATTTTAAAAAATGAAATAATCCAAGAGAATTACAGACAGGTATACACACTCTGTGAGCACTTAACATTTTCATTTATTCATTAAAATATTCATCTTCCAGAAGACAAACACCCATGCATCACACATTGCCCTTAGCTAATGCACACCAGGACTTCAGATAAACTTGCAGTGTTTTTAAACAGTAGCTAAGCATCCCACAGCATAACCCAGCCATGACACAGTGAAGGCTGCACACAAGTAGAGGGAGGTGGTAAGATCAGACAGCACAGCCCCCAGCAGAGCTACAGCAAGCAAAAATCAAGAGATACTTCCAGTGAGAGCAAATACATTAAATTGCAACAGGACAGCAAAGGAAGAGTGACAATGGGCTCAGCAACAGGGTGAAAATATGACAGGGATGCCTAAGAGCAGGGGGAAAATCCCTGCTTGGGTCGTTGGAAGAGAAGGGCCAAGAAAGCACAGAAGGGAAAGAGAGGAAAGTAGGGAAGGAATTTCGCAGCTCTGGTGTGTGTCTTGGTACAGTTCCAGGAGCATGGCAAAAGTTTCCCTCATTTGTCTGTTTTCAGCCTTTGAGACAAATGGGAATGTTAAAATCTTGGGGTTTTGTAAAGATTGAGCATTAAGTCATTAATGCCCTGGGCTAAGCCTGTTCATACGGTGGAAGGGTACTCCCCGGGGTCTTTTCTCTACCTACCCAAATGTGAGGTGGTGTACAGCACTGAAGTGTATGCCAAGACTTTTTGGTGCCAGCTTGTTAATTTTTGCACACACTGTGATCACAGAGTCATTTCCCTCTGGTCTACAACCAGTATTTATCAGCAAATACTCATGCAAAACTGGAAAAGGGCAGGTGATGTGGGGAAAGAGTGTGTAATGCATTTAATATTGATCCCACCGTGCCAGGAGACTGCAGATCACTTGCTAGTTTATGAAAAGTCTAACAGGCAGAGCCTGAAATTAGGAAAGAGGAAAGTAGAGCAAATAGTATTAGAAACAAACATCAACTCAGAAAATCTGTTTGGCCTCCCAAACTGCAAAAAAATTGGAGTATTATCTGAATGCTGCTCTGGTCTAATATATCTTTGCAAATGGAGGATTATTATTTTGTTAATGCAAAAAAATAGCAACACATCTAATTCAGGGCTTTGAGCATATTTGCCTCTACATTTCTGAAACAGCAAGGAAACCTTTCTCAATGTGAGTCCATGAAATGTATTGACTTATACCTCCTACTTTGGTCTAGTGAAGTCAATATCCAAAAATAATGTAACACCATATTCTGCAGCATAACAAGCCAAATTTTCACATGAAATCAAAAGGTCATTTGGAAAAAAGTATAGAACAATTACGTGGCTAATCTTTTTTTCGGTTACCTTAACAGCACCAATAACATAGCAGGTTATTTCGCTTCCAAATAAGCAATTATGTATCACACAGATACAGAAATGCAACTGATTTTATATTCTCTATAGCTCTTAGAGATCTGGTGCCTTTCTGATAACTAGACACAAAAGGCACAAAACCCCCCTGTCTAGCTACTCCTTCTTTACTGTAAAAGCTGAGCATGACTTTATCATTTTGAATTTCTTCTGAAATTAGGTTTGGCTCTGGTGGTTCCTACCAGGCATTTAATTGAAATAAGAATTTAATCCAATAAGATTTCATTTCTCAGCCTACTGAAATTACTTTCAGGTAAGTATTGTCACCTGTGTGCTTTTATGCAGAACCTTCTTCCTTTGCTCTGAAAGAGTTTCTGTGTTTTTGCTTGATACCCATTGATTAGAGCGGTATTGGATCTTACAAAAAACTTGTAGGTAGTTCTGCATATTGCTGAGCAACCTCTTCCAGTACAGTAACTCTAATAGCCCTGCAGCTGCTGCTGCAGATGCAGTTCACACTCACCAAGCAAGGTTTTCTTAAAAAGCTGTGAAGGCACATGAGGACAGCAAGACTCCCTCTCCTTGCCTCAGGCGGGCAGCGGTGCTCCAGGCCCTTGGTACCCTCTGTGCCCTGCTGGCTTCTCCTGAGCCTTCTGGTTCTGTTATCCTCACCCTCACTCAGTACAAGGGTGTTATATATCTGCCAGGGAGTACTGGAAGTCACCTCCTTCTGAGAAATAACACTTTTCAAGTCAAGTTAGAAGCCATCAGAAGAGTTTTGTTTCTGCCTCAGTTGCACTCCATTCACCCCAGGGCCCCTGGGCATTGCTGCAGAGTCAGGCCCTCACATTGTGCATCCTTCCTGCACCACCTCCAGCCTCTCCAGGCTGCAGTAACTTCCTGGATGCTAATGGCACAGCCTAGATTAGGAGATCCTCTCACCGAATATATTTTTATATTTTGAACAAGCAGAATTGGCCCATTTTCTCAGGATAAAGCAACACTCCACTCATTGTCGATACGGCATTTGCAACACCAGATCAGTGGGTCAGTAAGTCAGCTGTACTCTTTCCTCCCAGTCAGCTCATTTACAGTTAATTTATAATGCGAGGGCCAAGATGAATCAGAGGTTCTCACAGCTTCTCTACCTGTCCGTAGAACCTGTGCATACCTGTCCCTTGAGGGGAGGAGGGCAACAGCAGAGCACAGGTGAAGGCGGGCACTGAGGACAGGGAGGAAACACTGGTGCAGCATTGGGCTGGTCTGATGGCTGCTGGCATGGAGCACACCACAGGAACAGAGTCAGAGCTTGGCCCAGAAGCAGGTTTTGCCCTTCTGTCAGAAAAGCACTCAGCTTTAGTTATAGGAAAACCTTTTGAAGATTTCCCGGGAATTAAATACATAAATAATGTACAGCAGTAGATTATCAGAGCAGGTGGTAGACACATAATAAAGATCTGACAAAACCCACTTCTACATTTGCTGGGGCTTCATTAAAAATATTCTTTCTTCCTCCAGTATTTCAGAATTGCCTTGTTATGGTCCTTTCTTCACAGAGTTGACACATTCCCCTGATATTGAAAGGGACAAAATAATTTTTTTTCTGCTCACCCTCTCTGGTACCAGCCATTTGGAGGCCCGACAGTTTTCAGGGGCAGAAGCACAGAGAAGATGAAGCTTACAATTGGTAATTGATGCAGACAGAGTTAGTAAAATACATTGAAAGTCTAAGTGGTAATATTACAAACCCTGCACTGCCCTGTCTCTTGCTGCTGCAGTTCAAGTCATCTGGAGCACCCATCTATATGGCAGCCAAGAGAGAAAGCAGAGTCCTGGGAGTTAGAGGAAAGATAAGGAATTTTACACTTGGGTGTGAGGCAGAGGTGGGAGATGGTGACCATCACATTACTCTGAAAGCAGTCACTTTTATGTGGTTTTACAGTCTTTGATAGATTTTTTTTTTCTGCATTATCAAATCTTTACAGCAACAAGATTTTGCCAATAGTGTGTGTCTTGGGTTAGTGCTGTGGTGTTTTGAAAGCATCAGGGCCCACAGGGATGGCTCCTGTGAGAAGCTGCTGGAAGCTCCCCTGGTTCCAATCCCTGCCCCACCTCTACCCAAGGCCAAGCAGATATGGGAATCTGGATGAACCTCTGAGAGTAACATATTCAAGAGAGGGAAACAAAACTACAAAAAATATGAAATAAGAGACCTGCAAAGCCGGGGAAAGAAGGAGGTTGTAGAGTAATGCCAGAGAAAAAACACCAAGTTCAGTGAAGAGGGAGGGGGAAAGGTGCCCAAACAGAAAGTTCCCCATAGTTCATGGTGAGATGTCAGCTGTGCCCTGGAGCCCATCAAGGAGCACCGTGGGACATGCCTTGAAGGAGCACGGTAGGGTAAATGTGGATTTGTAGCCCCTGAAGTGTCACAGGTGGGCAGATGTGAAGCAGCAGGCTGTGCAGGATCATGAAAAGGGGCAGATGTGGATCTGCAGCCATGGAGGACCCCGTGCCAGAGGAGGTGACTGCTCCTGAAGCAGCCGTGACCCTGTGTGCAGCCCAGGCTGGAGCAGTCTGTGCCTGAGGGACTGCACCTGTGGGAGGGACTCATGTCAGAGGGGTTCCTGAAGGACTCTCCCGTGAGAGGGACCCCTCATTGGAGCAGAGGGAGAGTGTGAGGAGAACTCACCCTGAGGAGGAAGGAGCGGCAGAAACACCGTGTGGGGAACTGAACCCTAAACCCCCCCTGCCCCTCCCCTGTGCCCTGAGGGGGAGGTGGCAGGGTAGGGACCCAGGACTGGGAAGAAGGGAGGGATGGGGGAAGGTATTAAGTTCTAGCCATATTTCTCTTTCTCCCCTTTTTTTCTTCCTAAGTTGAACCTGCCTGTTTTTTTGTCTGTTATCATAACTGGGGTATGCAAACCTCCCTGTCCTTGTCTCCAGTAAGGAGCCTTTGGGTGGATTTTCTCCTCCCTGTCCCACAGTGGGGATGGGAGGTGAGTGGGCAGAGGCCTGGTTGGTACCAGCTGGGCCTAAGCCATGGCAGTGTGTGATACCAAAGCAGACAGACAGCTCTGCCAGAGGGTTTGCTGGAAGGCAAAAGGAAGAAGGAGGTCAGTGTTCCTCAATTTTATGTCTCAGGATGAGCATTTTATAAGGTCTGCATATTTTAGATACCTTGTGTTTTTTCCTGCATAATTCCAGCCTTGCTTTGGAGGCAAATATGTGACTAATCATCTCCATTATGTTCAAAAAGTTTCCAGTTCTTGACACTAGACGACATTTTGTGAATTATTTACAGTGAGACACTGCAGCATGCATTATATCCCTCCTAAAAGTTTAACTCTCCAAGGCCACTCTCTGTCTCTCCTGACACTGAAACAACGCATCCAAAGACAGAATACAGCAGCCAGATTCCCCCAATGGCTCCTGAAACCAGTTGCTGACATTTAATCCATCTGTAGTGACTCAGACAATGTAATAAAGCACACCGAGCCTCTCAAAATGAGTGAAGTTAAAAGACTACATTTTTCTGAGGAGCATGGTCAGGAAACTGTCAAGATCACAGTGGGAACCTCCAAAAGATGTATATAACTGTGCTTTGAACACTTGCCTCACTGGCTGCAAAGCTTTGAAACTGCCAGAGAAGACACAGCCCAGTTCAGCATATCCCACAGTCAGGCTGGTAATTGACTTCCAGGGAAAGATATTGAGCTCCTCTGGGAGACATGGACAGCATGGCCACATGAGGCACCAGAATGCCTGTCAAATCATTAAAGGAACACAAAGCTTGCATGCTGAGACACAGCACAGAGTAAAGACATCTACCAATGGGGTAGGTAGGCTTTGCAGGCTTGAATCCCTGTTCCTAACATCTCTGGCTGGCTGGCTCTGGGCCAAGTCTCTGGGTAAGCTGATTTCCCCATTCCTATTCCCAACAACTCTCCCATTGGCTCAACATGAGTATTACCCTGGCAAAGGTGACTGCTCAGGTCCAAGTGTTTCTAACCAGCATGAACCATAAATAAAGAGCCCTTTGCCTTTGTGCTGTTTTCAGCAATGGTTAGGAAAGTTTTGCACAAGACAGGATTTGCTGTTAACATTTTCTCTTGGACAAGAGAAAACATACAAGGTTAATGCCCAGGCACGCCTGACTTGAAGCACATGTTGGTGCACTTAAGCACAGATTTTCATGTTCAGTGGGAGATTCAAGCTCAAAGAAGACTGCTGAGCATATTTGATTTTCCCCAGGTCAGCCAGAAAATGGGAGACAGCTGGGAGCTGGACAGCGAGCTACTAGGTCTTTATGGACATACAGAACTCTTCTATTCTAAATGCATGTGAAATTTTAGATGAAAGCCCATTTTCATGCACATGTTTTAGAGATACAATATTTTATAATCACTTTGCATTATATGTTGATCATTTTAAAATTTCTATGCCCTCAAGATGATGTGCTATGCAATGCAGGAGCAGCAAACAGTAATATAGTGATTTTTTTTTTTTAAAATCATTTAGGACACCATGAGTAGCAACACCGAAGACAGTCACTTACTTTCCCTGGTCTTGCTGTGCTACTAGACCAGTAGATCAGACAAAAGTATCGGTGGATTGATGTCCTCATCCCTTTGGGGTAAAGATGAAGGCTGAAGCAGAAGCTTCCTCTGTACTTATTGCCTGCCACATATGAGAACATGGGAAATCAAGCCACATCAAGCACATTTGAGAGCATTCCTTCTTTGAATAAGGCTGTGCTTTGATAAATCCTCAGCCTGTTAGGCTAGTGTGATGGGAAATACTGTGCTCAGTGTGCATAACTACTCACCTTGCACCATCTTTAAGTAAACAGCATAGAAATTGTAATCAAGAATGTTCTTTATAACCAGTATAATATGAACAACAGTGTTAGCCATCTGTCTTGTAAAGACTACAAATTATTCTCTTCCCTGCCTAAAATGTGTGCATAGCCACTGTCACCACATCTGATGGCCCTCACAATACTGTGCCATGGCTTTGTCCTCTTGAACAACCAAGAGGAACTGAGGCATAGAAAATCCTCAGCTACAAAGGAATATCATGCACTGAGCTTCTACTTTGAACACAAAGTTTAAATAGAAAGTTATATCCTTTGTGCATAGGCCTTTGTCTCATTGGAAGCCACCTCTTTGGATAACAGAAATGCAGGGGCCTTTTTCAAATGTTGCCATCAGTGCTTTTCATAGAATCATAGAATCATAGAATGCTAGAGGTTGGAAGGGACCTCGAAAGATCATCTAGTCCAACCCCCCCTGCCAGAGCAGGGCTACCTAGAGTACATCGCATAGGAACGTGTCCAGGCGGGTTTTGATGTCTCCAGTGAAGGAGACTCCACAACCCCCCTGGGCAGCCTGTTCCAGGGCTCCGTCACCCTTACAGTAAAAAAATTTTTTCTGATATTCAACTTGAACCTCCTATGCTCCAATTTACACCCATTAAGTGAGACCACCTTTACACTGTGAGACCACCTTTTCTCACAGTGATGCAGAAAATCAGTCATGACACAGCAGTTTGAACCTGCAGCTGTCTGAAGATGCAGGATACCACTTAACTCCAAGGCCTCCCCTTCCTTTCTTTTCAGAATGCATCTGTTTTCCAGCTGATAGCACTTGCTTAAGTCCCAGTTTGTGGTGACTAAGAGGTTTAATGGCTGAAAAATGGCCTCAGGGTCAGAAATCTCCAGCTCAGTTCAGTCCTGGGTCACCCCATTGATCAGAAACTGTGGACAGAGACTGACCTCTCCTAGCTGTTTTATGGCCTGTAGCAAGTATTGTAATGGATGCATTGCTTAGAAATGTAATTGATTTTAAAGAGCTTGGAGCCTCTCAGATGAAGCCAGTAATAGCAAGCAAAGATATTTTTGCCATCTGAAAAACTGCTGAAACAAAAGTAATGCTATGAAGAGCAAAGCCCTACCTGGTGTTCTAACTAAAGGTTATTTTTCAACACTCAGATTTTGAAAACATACATGAAAAACTATTAAAGTTATACCCTGCTCCAATGAATCAAGTAATACTTTGAGGCTATCCTGCCAACAGAAAGTGAACATTGCCCTGTATTGACTCAGAAGAGTACATATGTGTGTGTACATGCATATTATCTGTGTACCTTAACATGCAGAAAAACAAGGTAAATGAACATAAAGCATTCAGCACAGGTTGGATACAAAGCTTTGCACATGTATGTCTGCAAAAAAAAAAAAATTTGCTTCCACCGTTTTCACAAGATTTGCTGCATATATCCTTTCAGAGTAACAGCTGAAAAATATCTTTTCTGTAACCACGCAATAGCATGCAAGCACTCCACACAGCAGAGAGGAGGCAGTCCAGGAGATTCCTAGAGTGTATAGAAGATAATTTCCTGCTCCAGCTGGTAAATGAGCCTACCAGGGATGGAACCCCCTTGACCTTCTTTTCACAAACAGAGAGGGGCTGGTGGGAGATGTGGTGGTCGGTGGACGCCTGGGACTCAGCGATCATGAAATAATAGAGTTTTCAATATTCAGGGATACAAGGAGGGTCATCAATAAAACCTCTATATTGGACTTCCGGAGGGCAGATTTTGGCCTATTCAGAAGACTAGTTCAGAGTATACCCTGGGAAACAGCCCTTGAAAACAAAGGGGCCCAGGAGGGATGGACCTACTTCAAGGAGCAAGTTTTGAAAGCACAGGAGCAGGCTGTCCCAGTGTGCTGAAAGGCGAGCCGGCGGGGAAGACGACTGGTCTGGCTGAACAGGGAGACTTTGAAAGAAATTAGGGTTTAGAAGAGGGCCTACCAATTATGGAAAAAAGGGCTAACTACTCAGGAGGAATTTAGGAATATAGTTAGGTTGTGTAGAAAGAAAATTAGAGAGACAAAGGCACAACTTGAACTGAATCTCGCCACCTCTGTGAAGGATAACAAGAAGTCCTTCTACAGATACATCAATGGCAAAAGGACGGGCAAGGAAAACATCCATTCTTTACTGGACATGGGCAGGAATATAGTTGTCAAAGATGAAGAAAAGGCTGAGGTATTTAACACCTTCTTTGCTTCAGTTTTCAACAGTAAGACAGGTTATCCTGAGGACAGCTGGCTTCTGGAGCTTATAGAAGGTGACAAGAATATAACAGCCCCCCTGTAATCCTGAAGGACACAGTCAGCGATCTATTGAACTGCTTGGATCCCCACAAGTCTATGGGACCAGATGGGATCCACCCAAGGGTGGTGAGAGAGCTGGCAGAAGAGCTCACCAAGCCTCTCACTATCATCTACCAACAGTCCTGGCTCACTGGGGACATCCCAGATGATTGGAAGTTGGCGAATGTCACGCCAATCCACAAAAAGGGCCAGAAGGAGAACCCGGAAAACTACAGGCCCGTCAGCCTGACCTCAGTGCCTGGCAGGGTTATGGAACAAATCATCCTCAGTGCAATCACACAGCACCTGCAGGATGGGCAAGGAATCAGACCCAGCCACCACGGGTTTAGGAAGGGCAGGTCCTGTCTGAGCAACCTGATCTCCTTTTATGATCAGGTGACCCACCTGGTGGATGAGGGGAAGGCTGTGGATGTGGTCTACCTGGACTTCAGCAAAGCCTTTGACACCGTCTCCCACAGCATTCTCCTGAAAAAGCTGTCAGCCCACAGCTTGGACAGGAGCACCCTGTGCTGGGTTAGGACCTGGCTGGAGGGCTGGGCCCAGAGAGTGGTGCTGAATGGTGCTGCATCCAGTTGGTGGCCGGTCACTAGTGGTGTCCCCCAGGGATCAGTGTTGGGCCCAGGTCTGTTCAGTATCTTTATTGATGATTTAGATGAGGGGATTGAGTCCATCATCAGCAAATTTGCAGATGACACTAAGCTGGGGGGAAGTGTCGATCAGCTGGAAGGCAGGAGGGCTCTGCAGAGGGACCTGGACAGACTGGAGAGTTGGGCTGATTCCAACAGGATGAGGTTCAACAAGGCCAAGTGCCGGGTCCTGCACTTTGGCCACAACAACCCCATGGGAAGCTACAGGCTGGGGACAGAGTGGTTGGAGAGCAGCCAGGTAGAAAGGGACCTGGGAGTCTGGATTGACAGGAAGCTGAACATGAGCCAGCAGTGTGCCCAGGTGGCCAAGAAGGCCAATGGCATCCTGGCCTGTATCAGGAACAGCGTGGCCAGCAGGTCCAAGGAAGTGATTCTGCCCCTGTACTCAGCCCTGGTGAGGCCACACCTTGAGTACTGTGTCCAGTTCTGGGCCCCTCAGTTTAGGAAGGATATTAAGGTCCTGAAGCAGGTCCAAAGGAGGGCAACTAGGCTGGTGAAGGGACTCGAGCACAGATCCTATGAGGGGAGGCTGAGGGAGCTGGGGCTGTTCAGCCTGGAGAAGAGGAGGCTCAGGGGAGACCTCATCACTCTCTACAACTCCCTGAAAGGAGGTTGGAGCCAGGTGGGGGTTGGTCTCTTTTCCCAGGCAACCCTCAGCAAGACAAGAGGGCACGGTCTCAAGTTGTGCCGGGGGAGGTTTAGGTTGGACATTAGAAGGAATTTCTTTACTGAGAGGGTGATCAAGCATTGGAATGGGCCGCCCCGGGAAGTGGTGGATTCTCCATTCCTGGAGATATTTAAAAAGAGACTGGATGTGGCACTCGGTGCCATGGCCTGGTAACTGCAGTGGTAGTGGATCAAGGGTTGGACTTGATGATCTCAGAGGTCCCTCCCAACCCAGCCAATTCTATGATTCTATGATAAAATGGAAAAGGAAAAGAGTATTAAAGAACACCAAGCTAATTGTTGTTCTTTAAGTAAAACATGCTGTGGTCTGTCTGGCAGCCTTTCAGAGAGGAACAGAACTGGTATAATTGGTCAGCCTTCCACACAGAGCTATAACAGCATTTTTTGTTGTTTAATTACAGTATCTAGCACGTCATCTGTAGACCAGCTTTTTTCTGATGGAGCACAAGAAGTGAGAGACTCATATTTTATGCATGGTAAATCTCTTGTCTTCCTGCAAATCTATCCATAGATAGATGGTATAAACTAATGGCTATGTGGAGGGAAGTCTTGGCTCTTGTATTAATCACAGAAGAAAATATAAAATCTTTGGAAACTGGACATGGACAAAATACAGCAATGCAGAACAGGAAAAATCACAGCATTAAAACCAAGCATGTATGAGGATGAAAAAAACATTTTTCCCTAAAATAATTTTTCCTACCATCTCATTCGGCACACAGCCAGAGACCATCTCGTATCTTTATATTCTCAACAGCACAAATATATTTCATGTGCAAAATCCTGGGGATAAATTGTTAGAGAGAAACTCCATAGAGTTATAATCTTACCACATGGCTTTATGAGCTGCTGAAGTGACTTTTCCCAACATTGCCCCCCATGAGCTGTCAGATACAGGTTTAATGGCCCAAGCCCCAGCTACTGCCACTCATGAGAACAGGGCTGGGGCCCTGCACATGTAATGGAAGATGCTGCAGGCCCCGGCACCTCACTCCCAGACAGCCAACCTAGATAAAGGAGCCCTATGTTTAGGGCAACTCACTAAAAAAATAAGGTTTGCTGACAAAGGCAGTCATGAATTTTTTTTTTCCTTGCAGAAGAGATACCGGTAAAGTGTAATGTTTTGACAACACTGTTAAAGAGCTGCTTTAAAGCAACTGTCTATTCCACAGGCTGCTAGGCCTGGAAAGAGAAAAATATGCCTGCAGTTTTTTTGTACTGGTAGCTTATGGCCTGAGCCTAGCAGTCATTGAAGAGCACTGTGTTGGTACTACAGGGCTAAGCCTTAGCACTTGAGACACACCCAAACACTTTACTGAGAAACACAAATGAGCAGCCCACAATAATATTGATTTCTAATGCCAATAACAACATCACTAATTACTAATACAAGTGGCAGCATGCAGAAGTTGCCAAGCATCTCAGAAATAATTCATGCTGACAATAATTTGCTAGTGCTGCCACAGTATGCCAGAGGAAATATTTGAGGGGCCCGGAGCTGGCACAGAGGGGCTGGGGACATTGCTCCCCCACAGTGGCTGTGCCACCAGCTGCCAACATTGCCACAGCATATTTCTGGAGAATTAATGCCTTTTTTCTCTTCAGGCTACATGATCATGGGCTTTCAGGGTCTGCCACTGAGACAGGGAAAATGAAAACACACTGTGGGGAAAAAACCCTCTCACAAACATAGAGGTTTCTCCAAATTGTAAAAGGCCACCTGTACAACTCAGATTACAAATCAGGTAGTGTCATTGATAAGTACAGCAAAAGTTGAAAAGTACATTGAAGAATGGCCTTAGATGCACAAAAACATGTATTTTTGTCCATACGGGTCTCAGAGTTTTTACTATGTCTATTGTTAGTTATATATATATAATAGCTGCTGGAACATTAGGAAAGCTGTGTTTATTTACTCTGCTGTTTGCTGAGTTCGTTACGTTTGTTTTGTAGGTTTTTTGCCCCAGTGTCTGACTTAACAGCATCTCAGTTGCCAAAGGTTCTTCTGAGAGTAGCAGCAATGCTTCTGCAATAGCATCGAATGTGACCAGTAATGGTTTTAATCTCATAGAATAGCACTTGACTGCTGCAGTGCCCTTTAAATCATCATACTGGGTACATTCATTAATACTTAATATAGAAAAGCAATATAAAAATGTGGCAATGCTGCACAGAAATAAACGCATTTAATTCAGTACAGTTACACTAGGGCTGAAATTGGCCCGCTGTATTGACCTTTGCAGTTAAGAACAGAGGCACAGATAACCCAGTTGCTGAAAGAAAGAAACAAAGCAAATATGTTGCCCAGAGGAAAATATACCCAAATAGTCTGAAATAAAAACTGTACGAAAGAACAGGTTAAAATCTGAAATATAAACACATATTTTTTGCCTAGGATAAGCATTTATAAAGTGTTCATGTGATGCTATGACAGTATTCCCCCTACAGAAATATGTATTTTGAAGAAAGTAGGCAAAACACAGCTTGTGGTAAGCTGGGTGAATCTCAGCAATGATGAGGTCCTCTGCAGTGAGGTACACCCAGCAGTTTTGGGGCTTTTGTTTCAATAAGCTCTCTGACCTTGGAGTTTTCACAAGTGCTTATAAATTAGGTTTGCACCACTTTGTTGTGTAAGGACAGGCTGTGTGCACATCTACTGCTCGCATAATGAATGTCAGAAAAGCAAAATTCAAATTCATGCTGCAGCCAACTAAAACTGGACTGGAAGACATGCCAGAGGACTGTGGAGCAGCCACAGCTCCCCACTGGTTACTGGAGAAACCTTTCACCCCTGCCCTGTGCTTTCAGCTCTGCACGAATCCCAGAGCAGACACGCCGTACATGGAGTGTCTTCCCCACCAGGCCTCACCAAGGGCTGGCTCTGCCAAGTGCTCAGAGGAAGCGCAGAGCACAGTGCAGCTGAGGCACAAAATAATTTCTGGATAAGATGTTCCCAGCCCACGAGCATTTCCCGCTTGCTCAGACACTCAGCCCCAAGAGAGAAATCCTGTAAAAAGCAGTGTGCAATGAGACAAAGCCAACTCAAACAACTCAAACCTAAAATGCGTTGTAGTAAGTGTGTTCAAAAATAACATGTCTCTAGCTTCTTGGACATATTTAGGCCCTTATCACTCCCCTGCATCACCATTCATCTTAATTTCCTTTTTTAATACTTGTGACCAGGCTCCAGTTTAGAAACAGTGAATTACTGTGAGACAGAAATCCTTTCGCCAGTCAGGAAATCAAATATCCATATCCAACAGCTATATTACAGTTTCCTACAAATCTAATAACCCCTCAATGTCAGTTGCATGTGTAAGCTTCCGATACCGCCTTTCCTTGCCCCTTCCCCAGACACCATGCACCACAAACAAAACAAATATTCCAGCTTCTCAAAAATATTCAGAAGTCAACTCAGAAGAGGCACTGGGGTCTTTGCCCTTCATGCTGGGTCTTTTCTCCCAGGGTGCTAAAATGTTCACAGACAGACGAGAGCAGAATTGCAAAACTGAGCAGCAGCAAACATAAACCAATCAGTGAAGATGACACAGAAAGCAGAATCTCTTTTAAGACTAATTTGATCAAAATGAAAGATCTTCTCTCCCCAGATGTAACAGTTGATCAAGATGGCATTATGCATTTGGATCACACTAGGATGAGGGAGGGGACTGCTAAGGACTAAACATCCCTTTCACTATGTACATTTGGTATAGACATTTCTTCTTTTACATCTATATTTTGCAATGGTCCAACTGGTGTTGCACAGGCTGTTTTTCTAAGGAAGGAAATATCAGTGGTCAAAACAGTAAGGAAGAACCCAGGGAAACCAATGTACTTATAATTTCTGATTTCATATAATTTCTGCATTATGATTCAATATTTCCCAGGAGACAGCCTAGTGATGCCTTACCCTGTGGCACAGGAGCAGTGATATCTTATGCTCAATGACAGCTGCGAAAGTAAAATTTGCATCTCTTTCATTAATGGCAGCCAAGAGGAATTACATGCAAATGGATAAAGGCCCCCTCCGCCTGATATTGGAGGCTAACATGTCATTATTGTTTGCCTATATAATCTCCTATCTCCATAAAATACCATCATAGACTAATATCTATATCCAGATCAAACAGAAGTTTCTCCATGTTTGTAATGCTGGGCATTGCTCTTCAGCAGGTGTTAATAGGGAGTGAAATAATGTAGTATTGATACCTGGGAAACACAAAGAGGGTGTCCAAAATACTGCTTGAGGCTGCTGAGAAAGGATACCAATCAGAGGATGAGAACTGCCTTTCTGCAGGCTACTGTTCCAGGAAGAAGAGGGCATTAGTCACTGCAGTCAAGTGGTTTTTCTCTATCGTCCATGAAATTTAAAAAATTCCCTTACTCAGGAGCGACCACTGGGCTTGGGGTGGCATGGTGGTGGCAGAGGTGGTGCCTCAGCACAAGGTTTCCAATCTTCCGCCTGCCCTGACTGAAATGGAGGACTAGAGCATTCACTGTGAGATGAGAGAAAATCCAGAAGTGATGTGGTGCCCACCCATGCACAGCTGTGAGGTGAAGGCTCCAGTTTTCCTAGGACTCTGGGAATGCCTAGAGGAATGTTCTTGCTTCATCATCTGCAAAAAAAATAATATTTTCATCCCAATCTTCACACCTCTCAGCAGCAGTTTTGCTGCAAAAGCAAAGGCTCTTTCTGGTCCTGTTCTATTCCCACAACTTCTCTTCCAGTTTAGGACTTCTACGTGTGGCCTTCATGAAGTCCCTTGATGGAACTACTGGAAGAGGCAACAGACCTGGGACCAGGATGGTCTGTGTGGTCTCACCAGGTTTGTCATCACGGTAGGATGCTGGGACTGGCTTGCAGATTTTCAAACAGAACTGGAATGAAGTTTGCACATCACAGCTGAACCATGAGGAGCAGTTAATATATTAGCCATGTGAAAATAATATCATTGGTTTCCACACTAAAGTTTGTTTTCATAACTTCTGCAGCTCCATATTGCTACAGAAATAATGTCTTCATCCTGAGCCAACAAGGAGGTCAGATGCCTAACTTCTTCCATGGGCCCTCTCACCAGGAGGAGCTGCACTGCTGTACTCAGGACCCTCAGGCCCCCACGCACTCCACTGTGCTTTGGACAAACTTCCCAGAGCAGCAACACACAGGCTTCCTACCACAGGCAGGGATGGAGGTTTTCAGTTATTGTTTCCCTTGATGCTTTCCCAGATCCAAAGTTACTGTACTTTTGTCCTGTCACGTGTGGTGACCCATACTAACCTCCTTCATGCAAATCAATCATCTACTTATTCGCCTCCTCATGTGCTTTCTTCAACAGATTGACAGTGAGGACATTTAGACAGACAGAAGCCACAGGTTTAGGTCTTCACCTCAGAGGGCACTGTAGTATATGGCTCTTCATCCCTTTGTCTGCATTCTTTCACATGGCGTTTCTCAAGGATAAAGAAAAAGGAAAGGAGAGGCAGAGGAAAAGACTGTCTTCCTGAAAACTGGACCATGGAGGAGTTTTTATGCTAAGGCTCAGATCTAGCTGTCACATATAGTTGCTTGGGTTAGGCCTGTCCACTACAGCTTAATAATCTCCCAAACTGTTTCGTGCTGCAGGGTCATGAAGCCTGGAGCCTGTAGGCTGGACATGCTTGAGCACACACACATTGGGAGTTTCTTATTTTAAATACGCTTTTGTCTTCAGAAAAGAAAACAAAGAAAGTTGTCTGTCATGGGAATGAAGTTTCAAAAAGAAATATTTTAGAGGCAGAAGAGTCAGAGGGCATAGGGAAAGTTAATGAGGTGTGTGAGGCAGCAGAAAGAATCTTCTATTTTTCCCTAGTGATAGCTGGCCATTTGCACTGAAGGGAGTGAATAAATTCAAAATGAATAAAGCATTAGGTACCAGACATTAAGTCAGAATTACAGTGCTGGAGAATGAAATATCATACAAGTTAACCATTTTATTGCCATCAGTGCAGAGCACTGATTCTTCACACAATTTCTCTTTGCAGCAATGAACTTTTCATTCACAGGTTGTATAATTCAGCCTTTCTGCCAATGGGAAATGGTCTCACACTCTCACTTATTTTAATGCACAAACTTACACTCCTCTGGCAAGGCAGTGGGGGCCAAAGAAAGCACAGCTATTGCTGCACAATCGGGCACAATGTCCTCATGCCAGCATGGGTGATGCA
This sequence comes from Heliangelus exortis, assembly GCF_036169615.1. NCBI lineage: Eukaryota > Metazoa > Chordata > Aves > Apodiformes > Trochilidae > Heliangelus > Heliangelus exortis. The sequence continues at coordinate 47,575,810 of NC_092454.1, forward strand.
TTGCCTCAGTGGCTTTCCTCATTGCTCACAGCTTTTGTCTCCAGTGGCACCTACTGATCCCAAAGGCAGGTGCACTAGATGTCTGCACACCTACACTAAATATCTGGGAAGGGGTCAGTCAATGCCAGGGCACAGGACCTGCTGCATCATTGAAGTGGACAATGTAAGACATCTCCTCTCCTGCCTCTCATTGTTTGAGCCCTGCTACAGGTCTACTGACAAGCAGTGGCACCTGCAGTCCAGATCCACAGCCTGGCACAGCCAAATACATCCAGCAGACTCAACGTGGAGCATACATTTAAGCACTTCACTGAGCCAAGACCCACATGCTCATAGTAAATGTGGTCCCTCAACAGCCTGCATCTCATCACAGAAACTCACCTGATCCCACATACTGCAAACCATTTTACTTAGAGATTTACTTTAAACGCAAGATGAGAGCTTATACCTCCCCTTAGGGCAAGGAAGATACTGAAAAACTAAATATACAGCTCAGTAGCACAGAAGAATTGAGAAATACTAAACCATATTTGATGGCAATATACATATTTGTTTAACACCTGTCACCAAAGATTTATCGTATCAGGAAAAGAGGAAGAAGAATGTATCAGGAAACAACTTCATGCCATAAATACCTAAACGATAAGAGCTAAGTGGTTCACAAATACCATCTCTCTTTAATGCCATTAACAAGAATTCAAGGACTCCTCTACAATATGAGTAACTCATGGAGCAATTTCTGCACATTATCTATGTTCTCACAAAGAGTTTGTAAAAGATTTTAAACTGTTTTACTCTGTTTTATCTGGCTAATGAGCCCAAATAATTTGTTTGGTCATGCCAAGATTTAGAGTGCTGGAGCTAGGTTTAAAAAATTGCTGGAGCAAATTCATTCATCTAATGAATTCAAAGATAATTTCCCTGTACTCTTGCAATACATTGGCATAACCCCTGCACATCTGCAGTGAAGAGCATAACCTCTATTTTCAGAGCCAAACAGTTCTGCTTAGGACCACTAGGGAGAAGAGCATAACCTCTTTTTTCAGAGCCAAACAGTTCTGCTTAGGACCACTAGGGAGAAGCTACAGCAGCCCATCTCAAAACCCCACAGCCTGACTGTTGCTGCCCCACCCTGGGGACCTCACCCACATGGAGCTGCTGTAGCCAAACAGAGGGAAGATGTTGCCAGTGATGTGTTGCCCAGCTGATCCCTGACCAGAGACCCCAAAGCTCATCCAGTATTCAGAAAATAAGAAAAACAACTCACACTCATGTTCCATGTCCATCTATCACCAAACAAGAAAGCCCAAAGAACAGATGCTCAGCTCAGGGAACACTTACGAGACCCACAACTTGTGGCTGTAGGGTGTCTCAGGGCCAAGCTGAGAAAGAGTGAGACACTGCTCAGATCTTCCTGGCCTCTGATTATTAGAGGGACAAATACAGGGCAGGATCATTCACAAGAGAGACCCAAACATGGCAGTAACACAAGGATTCTAACACTTCTGTGGGTGCCTTTGGCAGTAACCTAATTCTCTATGTTTTATAGAATCATAGAATGCGTTGGGTTGGAAGCCACCTTTATAGGTCATCTAGTCTGACCCCAGTTATATAAGATCATGATGAAAATCTCAGGAAAAATACATGAAAACCTGACTGGTCATAAGAAAGTACGAAAGGCAGGTTAAAAAAAATTGTGTATGTATGATTTTCTGCTTATTCCCCCATAGCCTTTACCTTGTGAAACCATTTCTTAATGGTCTTAACCATTTCTCGGTTTAACTCTGAAATAATAATAACTCTGAAAGAAAATAATTGGAGAGTTTAAGTTTAAAAAGGAGAATATTTTAACTATAGTGGAATTGTTTTGAAAATTCCTGGAAACAAACATTATCTAGAAGTTATGTATTCCTCTGCCACTTAAATGAAGAGCTTTGCAGGATCCAGAATGATAGCTGAATGACATTGTGAACTAAGATAAAACTTGCAGTTATAGTAAAACATTTAATTTAAAGAGCTATGAGTTTTGACAATATGATAAGCTTTCATTTTTCAGGGCACAGTCAAAATTCCCATCAAATGAGATTATACAGAAACTTCTCTCCTAGTCTGCTTAATTTATGGTTGCCCACTTTCATCTGGATTTCAAAGCTTCCTCAGTCATCACTGAATCCTGGGTTAGATGGACAACTTATCCACTATGGCAATTTCTAAACTCCTATTCCAAGCAAGTACTTCAAGAGAGAATGCAAAACATACTTAGATTCTGATGGAAAAAAAAAAAAAAAAAAAAAAAAAATCAGACACATTTAACAGATCAGGTGAATTTTGACATAATAACCATATACTCAGCAAAAAAATTCTTGTCCCTTTGTCCTGAAAGTATGTCCATCCTTATTCCCTATCAAGGAAGTGACCTACAAGATATTAGTCAACGCTGAAATGTCCATTTCAACTGAAGTTACTTTGGTAGCTTAACAAGGTAACCATATGATAATTCCTGCCTTTATTGAAGTTCTTGAAAAATGTTTGCCTAGGCCATTTGAATCAGGGGGAATGTGTGAGAGCATTCAATGTGCTTAAGTCTTCAATTCTGTGGGAATTTGGAAAATGCGCAATAGGAAAATCACACTTTCTTTGATACTTGAGAATTAAACACTGCACCCACAAAATTCTACTGACAAAAATGCATAGTCATCCGATCAGTTCACACACAACAGGATGTCTTTATTAATGTAACTCATCACACATAAATATTCAAACTGAATATATAGTCCTCTGAAGAGAGCCTCTGTATAAAGCCTTCATAAGCAATTTCCAGTGCTTCTATATGCTTCTATCATACAAAGCATTTATTAATGCACTTGCATACATCAGATATTTAGAAGACCTTTTCACTTTCGCAGAACACCATTTCTGTACGAGCATAATTATAACAGAAAATGTTGCTTACTTATTTTCCTACATGCTTAGCATAGCTGGTTTGAAATTTCACAGAGTAAAACACCCTCAGTGTCCATTTGAACTCATTAATGTTACCCTCAAAACAGACGACTTCTTTCAGTTCATATTCTCCTTGTTCTGAAGTATTTATGGATGAATTTTTTAAAAATGTCTCTCTTTTTAAAGTTTTCATTCTTGAACTGGTACATGCATTTTACACATTTCTAGCCATTAAGTTCCTCTTTATTGATGAAGGCTCTCCTTCATAGCAGTAATTTTTTTCTCCATCAGTATTGTGGTGTGGAGGCGGTTCTGGTTTTGATGATGAGCCATGTACAGTTGTGATACTGAGCACGAGTCAGCTACAGCATTGGTCCTTCTGGTGCTAGGGTACACATGAGCTTCACTGTTACCTGCTTCAGGGAGGCTCCAGCTTCCATTATACTGCAATAGCAGGGAAAACACAGCTACAGGGATTGCTGGGGTGAGCCCTCCATAATATTGAGAGGTGCTGGAGGAGCAAGAAAAGAAGGAAAATTCCTTGCGGAAGTTAATGAGGTATCTGGACTGCGTTTTATTGTTTGCAGCATAGCTGTTGTAATTATCTTTTTAACTTGGTCATCAAAAGTTTAAACCTTTGCCCTGATTGCATAAAATTGTGCCCTTATTGCAAATTCATTTTGTGCATGTCCACATAGGGGAGCCTGAAAGGAAGATAGTTTTCTACAGCACCGCTGGCAAACATTACATTTGGAAATGGGGATGTGTTAGACCTGAGCTGACAATGGGTCTGTTTGAAGGATGCTGGTGGCAAGTCCTTAGAAGGCAAATGAGTTGTCCCTTAACTTGATTGATTATCTATTTATTTCTAAGGGTGAAAAACCTTCACTGATTGACTCTCAGAGCAGAGCTAAATTGCACATCTGGCATGAAGGTTTCATATTTGTGATTTTGGCTATTAAAATGTTGTACCTCTGCTCTAGTGCCTGTGATGCTTGTAATGAGAAAGTATGCAGAAAAGCAGAATTCTGGTGTCCACCTGGTGGTGCCAGTCCCTGCTGGCAATGCAAGTACCAGGGACCTGTGGATATGGGCACTCAGTTGAAATGACTCAGCAAGAAGGGTGCCAGGCAGGACTCTGAACACTGCTGCAGCCACCTGCTTCCATCAAGGCTTACAAGGTTTTGGGGAGAGACACTCCCAAAGGTAAATGCAAACATTTTTCTGGGTGCAGCAGCCCAAGAGCAGGGGAGAGCTGGTGCCAGAGGGGCTCACTGTGTGACTGACCTGTTACACTGCTGTCACACCCATGGGCTGCAAGGGCAAACTGGGAGCAGAAGGAGGAGGCTTTCAGTTTCTGTGGAGGTCTCTGGTGAGGTTCAGGATGGTGCTGAGGTCACAAGAAACTGGAGGGCATTCTTTTTACAGAAATACCTTCAATCTCCAAAACAAAAACAAAAACAAACCAAACATCTGAAAAGTATTTTCCAAATAGTTCCTCCCTGCATAAAATAAATACCTGAGGACTAGCCTATATAATTCCACCTTTTGGTATCTCAGGCTAGTTATATCCCATACCCTGATCCCAAACTAACTACTGCTTGAATTTAGCCAGTTAGTCTGGTATGGTCAATGTAGAGACCAGACAGAGTGAGAACAACCTCATGTTTAACATAAATTATATTTATAATTTTTCTAGAGATCAAGTTAATCTGCACGTACATCTTGAGTGTGACAGTCACTAATTTGCCACAGCATTTCAAACCAACCCCCTTAAAGGAGAGACAAGATTTCTGGGAAGGAGCAGAGAAGTGATTCTGCACAGATCTGTGAAGATATGAATAACTGCCATAAAGCTTTACAGTAACTTGTCAACCCTAAGGCATTGTGCAAATGGAGCAGATCATAAAAGACATTCCAGACTAGCTTCTAGCAAAGCTTGTGAATGGGTTCTTGCTAAGAAATGTGAAAAGTGACTAAAGCAGAAAGAGTGGATTATAATGTGGTTCACAGTCATTCCCCTAGTGACAAATAAAGTAATTTTTTTCAAGATTTGCACCTAGCTGTATGATACATGCCGATAATAATAATAAAAAAATATGTATTGCTTGTAATATAGTGCTCTCTCTTTCAGCTGAAGATAAAACTTTTCTCTGGTACACAGAAATGCCTCTGTGGGCATAGTTGTCTGGAACTCTGGAAGAAATGAAGGTTTTTCCCAGCTGTTTCTTACTACAGTGTTAAAAAGGTAATAAACCAAGGCGGTGTTTGGGTTTTTTTGTTTTGTTTTGGGGTTTTTTTGTTTGGGTGTCTTGTGTTTTTTTGTTTTGTTTTTACACAGGAGTACTACATTATGAACTTCTGCATATGCAAAACGTGTGCTACAGTTTGAACCTTGACAACATACTATATTTTGCAGACTATTTTGGAACATAGCAAGGGAAAACACTTGCCATTTACACATTAATAGTAAAGTGGAGTGAAATTTGCTTCTAGTTGACTGTTCAGTTCAGATACTAAATTATGCAGCAAAATATACCATAGATAGGTGTAATTTGATTCTAAAGTCTACAACAAATTCTGAATAGCTTTTATTAATCTGTCAGAAGTTCCAGTATTGCACAAATAACAAAACATCCTCTCACAAGACAGTTGTGCCAATATCCTCTGCTGAAAGACTAAACATTCTCATCATTTATTATAATTAACTTCTGAATATCAGGCCAAGTAGGAAAATCCAATCTTACCTTCACTAGGGTATACAAACAATATACTCTCTAAAGAAAAAGCTGGAGCCCAGAGTTTGCTTCTGCAAATTTGTTCTATTTTCAAGAAAGTATTTCTCTGTAAATACTTTTGTAGTCAGGAAGAGAACTGGAAAGTGATTTCACCCCATCATATATTCCATCTCAGGCCTGACTGGAAATACAAAACTGAATTAGAAATTGAAGCCGGCTAATCTTGTTCTGCTCCATCCTACATTTTATTTTTTCAGAAAAAAAATGCTACAATTCAAGGTCTCAGCGGAAGGCTAGGTAGCATTTCTTTATATCAACAAAATTTTAGGCTGAGAAGCACAGTAGTTTTGGACAGGCCAAAGTATACTTTCGTAAGAGATACTCCGAAACAGACAGCAGTGGAGAATTAAGAATTCACCATAGAACCCATGACATATAAAATATATGCATTCATCCCACCACATTCAACGTGCATGGGTACCTGTCAGACCATCCTTTCCTCTGGTCCTATTTCACCTGCCTTATTTGACACCCAGGGCAGATATAGTTTGAATTCTAACAGTCCACAGTATGCTCATGAAAAGCCCTCTCTAAAGTAAAGGGGTCAGGTCGTGATCCCTTTCCTTGCCCCAGAACTATCACCTTTATTCTGTGTCCGGGATATATGGCCCTTCCTCCTCGAGGCAGACTGCAAACCCAGGGGCTCCTGCTCAGTTATGAATGCTTCCCATTTTTCCTTTCCAGTCAGCCTCCTGCTGGGACACCTGGGATCCATGGAATACCTGCAAACTGTTGTCTCAGAGCATCCCCAGGCCCATAGAGACCTTCCTTTATTGCATCAGTTGTGCTCAGGTGCCATGTTCCTACTTTTCTCTTAAACCTTGTGGAATAGACACCAGCCTTTGGAATGGAAGATACTGCACTAATTGCACAGTGACAGCAGCTGAAGCACTGAAGCACTGTAGTGGGTGATGGCTGGATCCTGAGAACTAGAACTGGTAGAAAATATTGCTCAGTGTTTACCTCAAAGAGAGCTCAATAAAGTCTAAATTACAATGTGGATCTGGCTTCTGTGCTTTGTGCCCGCACCTTTATCTTTCTCCCAGATGGTACAAGTAGATTTTTGCCCTCTACAAGCATTATTTCTTTCAAAAAATTTTGCTTCAACTGTTTGCTTTCTAAATACAAAATCATGCACACATGATAAGAATCAGACAGAAGCTTGCACAAGGAAGACATTACACTCCAGGTCTGCTCTGCAGGGCACAAAGCGCCCTTCTCTTTCTGAAGTAACACTGCTTGTGGCCAATAGACAAAGTGCATTCGTTTAAGACTTTTCTAGACATAGGGATATTTTCCTGTGCAAACATTACTATGAGAGGTTTTTTCCCCCAGCTCTTCATGAGTTTTATTCCTGTCAGCCATCAGTGATGCTCACTGCCACAGCAATCACAACCACAGTCACTCATCATTTTCCCAGACTGAATTTTCAAAATATGACCCTGAAGGGGATGTTTCAGATTAGCTTAGTCACAATTTAATTCATCAATTCATCTTTGACCCTGGAACATGGATTACTTGAGTCAGCAAGTCTGCAGTGACCATGTTTCTACAGACTTCTTCACTTAAACAAAAGTCACTGACAGTTTGATGCTTGAAAGAGTGATTTAAACATGATATTAGGACATTCTGCTTCATTTATAAGGAAACAGCTTGGCAAAGACCAAAGCTGATGTAGCAGTTGCCTTATTTGCTCTCTCTAAGGTTAAACCAGAAATTTGGGCCTTCCTTTTCTGTTTCAAATGTAATGTCATTTTAGAAAAGATGCTCCTTTTGTGGCAGAAGCACAATGGATCAAAAGATCAATTTATTTTCCTCACTGGTTTCTGTTACACCTAATTGAAAATTGAATTTTTATCTAAAAAGTATCTTACCAGAGCAAAGAGAGGAGGGCTTTTTAAGCTGGGTAGTTTTTTTATCTGCTCTTGCTATTCCCTACAACCCAGTAATCAGAAGCTCACTGTAGCCAGTTCCAAGCACCACAGACAAGCAAAATCTGTCCTTTTGTTGCTTCTGTGCCACTTGTATTTTGAGCTGCACTACTGCCCGGCGCTGCAGCCCACATGCCCACATGACTCTTGCCAGTGCCTGAGTCACCAGGAAATTAAAAACAAAGCTGTGACTCAGCAAAATGTCAAGCAAACTGGAAAACAATATAATATAATATAATATAATACGCAATGCAAGGAGTGAGCCTTAAGTAGCTCCAAGCCTAAAGAACAGTAAACACTGTAGAAAACCACTTCTCTGTGGAAGGATATTCTTCATTAAAATGGTGTCATCCATCACCAGTTCTTACAACAGCTAAAATAAAAACAGCGATGAACACATCAATATCTCAGATAGGACTGTTCTTTCTTTCTTCCTACGTGGACAAAAAGCTTAAAATAGACAATAAATGTATAAGTGCTTACAATGTACTGTTCCTGCCAGCCCAAGAGTACTCTCTCCAGAAGCTTCTGAATGTTCAGGACTCACTTGAGCCTGGCTTTGATGAGCTGTCAGCTACTCTGTGAAACTCCCAACTTGGAAAATGTCTCTTTCCTTATTTCAGATGTCTTTTAAGTGGTTAAAAAGTTTTAACTGTGCCCTTCTCTGGCCACCCTAGAATAGCAGGAGAGACCAAGAAGAGACTGGATTTGTGCAAAACATGGTTTATCACTCCACTCACATGTTAGCTGCAAAATTCTGATCCAAGAGCAAGCCTCAGAGTGGATTAAGAGTAAACATTCATGGCTGCATTACTCAAGGACCTGGACCCTACAGAAGCCAAAAGAGTTTTCATACACATCAGGAAGGTCCCTGGCCAGACCAGCCTGATATTGCCAGCTACTAGCTTCTTCCCCATCCTCCTCTTACCAAAAGCAGCACAGACCTCGTCTCACAAAGCAAACAATATGAATTTACTCCTATACACTGTCTAATTAGCCTCAGTGGACACCAAATCTCAAAATGTCAGCTCCTTCAAGCTATGCTGACCTATACCAAATAAAAATCTGCCTTCCAAAGGGTCTCAAGGGGACATTAATTGGATCTGAGTGTAACGTGTTCCACTGTCCACAGCTGCCTGTTCAAGGAAACTGATGGTATAAGAATTGAACAGGGAAGTTAGTGCAAAATTGAAAGCACTACATGGTTCAATGTCTAAACATGATGTTTTAGGATATTTCTATCTCAGAGGTACCCAAGTCAGGAACTGGGAGCCCACTATGAGACCTGGATGTTTCCCAGCCAGGTAGAGAGCAGTCTGCAACTCTTGCTTTTGCTCACTGTCTGTTGAGCTATTGGGTTTTTTTCTTAGAGTTTTGACAAATGAGTCTCTAAGATGAGAAAAATCATCTACTCTCTCCGGAAAGATCAAATGAAAGAGAAAACACAAGGAAAGCATTTACAAGATTGTCCCTTTATTTCCTGATATTGGTTTTCAGAATGAGAGTCTCATCTCAGACCTCCTCTGTGCCCCATCTTGGTGACACAGCTTCCATCAGCCTTTGTTTTGAACTACCTGTGGCCATAGACAGAAAACCAATCCAACAACAATCACTGAAAACCATGACTGGGCTTCAGTCCCTACTACTCAGCTGAGTCTCTTTGGCTAACAGCTCTTCAGAGTTTGCCAGTCTGTCACACTTTGCCACTGTCCATACTCAGAACCATTGTATCCTTTTGGATCATGCTTGGAAACACTAAAAAAAGGACTGTTAAGCAACTACTTTCCAGGAGCTGGTGCAGGCAATGGTACATTTACTGTAGCATCTTCCCCATTTCCAGCTGCCAACCTGCACCAAGAGTTTCCCCATAGCTTCTCCAAAACACAAACAACAAGGCTGAGCTGTCCCTGCATCTCTATATTCATTATCCAAGCTTAGAAATAGTATGGGGAGAGGGAAAAGGGTCCAGCCCCTCTCCCCATCCCTGTACAAGCCTCAAGCCTCAAGCTCAGAAGCAGCCAGATTGCACTCAGCTGTTTCTTGATGTGCTCTCAGGATGACTGTTGTTTTGCAGTGGGAGATGGATCTAAATCAAAGGGCCCAAACCTAGAGCTGAATTCCTCGGGGCACTGGTGCCTGGAGTATTTCTCCCATGGCATCAGCAAGGCTGAAGGTTCTCCGCTGCCAGCCGAACCTAGTAAGGTTTGCAAGGCCCATCCTGCTTCTGAATCAGCTTGCTTCTCCTCCTTGACTGAAGAAATAAAGGAGGCCATAAAATTTTAAAGAGAGAGAGAGAGAGAAATAGAGAGAGAGAGTGAGAGAGAGAGAAAGGAGGAACTCCAGTGCCCCAGGCAGTAGACTAAAGCAGATGGTGATATCTGCTGGGGGCAGATAACCACAAGGATTATAACCATAAGCCCTGACTAGCATGAAGGATTAATCTAAAATCAAGTGACATGGTGACTAAGGCTGAAGTTTATCAAAGTAATGCTTTGATGATGCTTCCATAAGGAACGCAGCAGCCACTGGGAAATAAAGGCATAGGTGGGTATTTTCAGCAGGCTGTATTTAAAAGGATTTTTGTTGTCAGCTTCCAACAACCAGTTAAAAAGACTGGAGAACTATTATCTCACCAGCCTGTGGGACATTAGCCTGGATAATGGCCATTTATGCTAATACATGCACAAATCCCTGTGTGAAATACAGAATGCCCACCCAAAACCACCTGGACACCCGGGTAGGGAAGCAGCAGCAGCAGCAGATGCTCTTCAAGATCTAAAGGCTCAGAGCATTGCCAGCTAAAATTTGCCCAGGCCTCATTTAAATAAAAAGTCAGAGTGATTCTTATGGAAATCATGCCCTCTGTTGATGCAGTTATAACACTTCATGGACCTGATGGTGCTAGATCCAAATCATGTTTCTAACAAGTATTTCCTGCCCAAACAAATCAGAGGAGGCAACAAAATGTTACTTGTCTAACCAAATGTAATATGTTGTGTTTGGCATACTGAATATGCCAATATGGCAATACAGAATACCCATGACTTTTCCCTTAAGCACTGTTCTTTGAGCAAGGATCTCTAAGCAAACCTGCTATGTCCTTGGTGTTTTACATTTCTGTTAGCAGCCATGAAAGTCTCTGGCTTGCCTGATGTCAGATGTACCATACTACTTGGCTTTCTTCTCTATAACCTTTTCTATCCAGATGGAGGTGTGTTCATTAGGGAGATTTCTAGTGGCATTCACATGAAGCTTTCCTAATGTCTCACTGCTTAGTGCCAACTTTCTCTGCGCTGATTTTTTATTCCTTTATTGTATTTACCTTCACATCACCATTTTCTATTTCCGTTTGTCACACTTTTTGTAGCTGTGTGCCATCTTTCACAGCAACCAGCCATAGATGTGCTATTTGATATCCTCTGATAAGGTTATTTTTTGTTTATATAATTTTTTTTTTCAATGTTACAAACATTGATTTCAAATCTTGGAGCAATTCTTGGATTTGAGTTTCAAGCAGACTGCCTGCAGGTTATGTGCACAGACATTTCCATGGATAAAATATGAGAATCTCTGTAAAGCCTTGCTGTTTCCATTTTGGAAGTGAATAGGATATTTTTTATCAAAGATCAAGACATAAAACCTGGAGAAAAGGTAACATGGTTCAGACTTACAAGCTTTAAAGTCAAGAACTCTGGCATCTGCCCAATAACAATATGGGGTGATGCTCAGCAGAAAGGGAAAAGTCTTGTAGTGATCCAAGAAACCTTGGAGATATTAATTAAATGTTGAAGTTAAGATTTTCAGTTGATGCACTTGGCATTGCTTGTTTGCATTGCTGCCTGTGCCTAGCAAGTGGCACAGCCATTTGCCAAGCAGCAACACTGACTTTCCTAAGCCTCACTGTTTCTCTGTGGGGGGATAGTATTCATGACCTAAAGCCCACAGATCCTGTCCCTAGAGGGAGGTTATCAGGGGAAGCCAGCACCTTCACTTACCTTCTTACCCACTGTTACCAGGTGTTGAGGATCCCTATATATAAATATATTTAAATATTACTTAAATATGTAAGTATATCAATATACTTAAGTCTGAAACAAAAACAGTTTATTGTTAAAGTGGTAAAGCAAACAAGTAATCAAAAAACAGACCGTGCTTTATTCTTCTATAGCAATCTTTTGGCAAGGCAAGAGAGCAAGCGAGCACACAAAGTCAGAGAGCAGATTTACACAGACAGTGCATTCAGGAGAGTCTTAACCTGCGTTCCTGACCCAGCAGGAAGATAGTCAAGGGCAGCACTGACACAAGAAGGAGGTAGGCACAGCACTCTCAGGGCATACCCTGGATATTTGTCAGTGTGCAGATGCTCTCTCTCCTCCCCACCCAAGTTCCCCTTCTTATATCCTCATCAGATCCAATGGAGCAAGCACTGCCAGTCGTTGCCAGAAGCGTGGCCAGCAGTGAGGACCCCGGGCTGGTGATCCCGGTGGCTAGCAGAGCCTCTTCTTTTGTGCAGGTCAGCACTTTGCCACATTTCCATTACTGATGAGCAAGTTCCCACCCTTGTAACAATTTTGTAGAGACACCTGTTCTTGCTCCCTTCTTGTCACTTAAACCTTTGTGTGACTGGTCAGTGTTTGCCCATTGCTGGTCCAGCCACAGATCATTTGTGATCCCTTATGCACCTGCCTTGTCCTGGGGGGCTGTTTGCCTGGAGGTGCCTTAAGAAACACCAGGCATGACCAATATGAGTGGAGTCACCAGGCTCAGATCATATTCCTGCAGATTTAACATAGCCCAAAGGGAAAATGAATACTGATTCCCAGCCCTTAGAGACCTCAACACACAAATGCTTATACTAGATCCCTTTGTTACAGGCAGAAGCATGCACTGCAGTGACAGCTTCATTTGGCACATATAATGAGGTCTAAATGGGAAAAAAAAAAAAAAAAAAAAGAACCTAATAGATCACTATTGCAATGAGACACTGCAATGCCCCCCCTGGGAGGGGACTATCTCCCTCAGACTTCCTCTGGTGTCACAGTTACTTTCAGAAGTGGCACAGGAGCACATCAGCAAGGGGATTGCTTATAGGAGACAATGTTAGATGCTCAATTTCTTGATTTCTTGCCCAGCTAATGAAAAATTTATATCTTTATATTTAATAATCGATATAATCATATAGTATATTCACCATAAACTGTTATGGCAGAGCTCCTATTCCTCAGGGGAAAAGTATCACCTTACCATCTCCTATACCCACTGAATTACTAAAATGAATAGAACATATTTCAGTGTTTCACATTTCATGTTTCAGTGAGCTGCCCATGATGATGCTTAGGTCAGAAAACAGTAATTACATTCCAGCTGTATGTAACATGCATAGTAATTAGCTATGACAGCTCTTTGTGGATTAAAATAATTGGAGCTCATTATGATGTTTTCTTAGCTTTCCTAGACACCAGTCAAGTCCTGGATAAGATGAAAAATCATCTTAAAAAGTACATCCTGTTCCTTTCTGTGTTGACTTTATTGAGCAATTAGCAATAAAAAGTGCATTCCTTAACTCTTCTGAGATTTAAAAATCAAAAAAGGAGAATTGATACCCAAAACACCAGATTTTGTGAAGTTTTAGTAGCCCATGTGTTGTTACTTAATTTATCAGCAGTAGAAATACCTGCAACTCTGTTTTGTTCTAATATGTATCAACTGCGTGTCAGTGATGCTTCAATGTATTATCTTAAATTACAATTGGAGAAAACATATTTAGGTAGTCAGAATAGTAAGAAGGCATTTTAAAGTGGCTTAGAGGGCCAATTATTAAGATGCATTTTAAAATGAAGAGTTAGACTCAATAGGCCCGTGTGCTGCTGTTGCCTCTGCAGCAACAACCTCGAATATGCAAGTCAGCTACTCATAAAATGGCAGTGAGATTTATCTGGGGACCTTGCAGTAGTGATAACCTGCAGTTGCAGTGTGATTCCACACAAAGGAGACTTACGGTTCCCTTTGGTTTCTTTGGCTGTCTCCCTTCAGAGGTGAGATTTGTCAGATATAGGATTAACTCCAGAATGGTTTATTACCTGAAATCAGTGGTGGTGTCCAAATAAGGGTTCTGAGCTGCTGGATGTGGCAGCTCTGTTACTTAAAGGCCACAAAAGTCTACCTTAATACTGCAATATAAAAAGAGGTATCTCAGTGAAGAGCTATTCCATCTCGGAGTATCATTCAAGTTAAATGACAAATTCATATGGTATAGTAGGGCACCAGTGATATCAGGGGGTATTCTTCAAAAATCCTGTAGCATAACAAGAAGTGGTAAAATCTGGCCATTGTTTTCCACAGGCCATTTCTCACACAGATACTTTTCTACACAGAGCACAAGTAACAAGAAGAGCACAGATACTAAGTTTTGCTTCCCACCAAATCTCTGTGCATGATAATCACACAAAGAACTGTGGAATGTTGTCTTTTCAGTCTCTGTGGATCCATGTGTCTAATGGTATTCTTGAAAACCTTAATTGAGGATTATTGCCACAGCATCTGCTGCCCCTCTGGTTATGGATGATTCTTCTTCTCCCTCTGGGTGAGAACTGTTTGGCAAGAGCTGTATGAAATGTGTACTAGGACTGTGTCACCCATGTAATGAAGAAGTTTTATATAAACCACAGGTACTGGAGAAGATTGATTTTGGTCCTCACAACGTAAGATTGTAAATCCAGAGGTAGAAGGCCTTACTTAATGAGAAATATGTCACGTTTTTTGCTCTAACTGTGCTTTCTCCTGTGTATCTAACATATTCATTAGTCAGGGTGATAACTGCTATTATGACAAGAGATTATCCCAGTGCAATCACAGAAGTCTAAATACACCAAGTATTTGTAAAGTGCTGGAGTGTGTCTTCAAATAACTCAGAGCAGTGCAACATTTAATGTCTTTATTCTGAATACTTCATTTAATACCCGTCATTTTAAGTAGTCATGGCAGAATTATATGAGCAGACTACTGCTGCCCTTCAGTGGGAATTATTGATATAGCACTAGAACAGTGTGCAGAAAAGGGTGGCTGCACTGGACTGTTCCTGTGAGAGAGGTCTTGTATCCTTTTTATGGTCTTGAAGGTGGTTTAAAAAAATAATCAAGTGTGTAATAAAGGTCTAAAATGACAATTGCAAACAAATATTCCTAACACCAAGGTTTTCCCTCCCCCAACCTTTCCCTGCTCAAGACCTTCTTCTATTGGAAGCCATGAGGGTTCTTGTCTCTTTGTTAGTAAGGTAGGAAGACCCCACCATTAAGCAAACTTCTGTTCAATCCAAAACTGTAACTTTCTTTTCCTATTGTCCCCAGTAGTGCTGTAGATCAGGCACCACTTACTTCTGAAATACAACAAAGGTACTTCAACACTTATAAAATGGTTTAGAAATGTCAGTTTGCCTGGCTTTGTAGCAAAAGTGCCACCACATGCCATAGGGATCATAACCAGCTCACTCAAAACCCATGTCACTACAAAATTTTGCAATGGAGTTTACAGATCAAACCTTCAGCAAAACACATGAATCACTGTACAAGAAGGACGGGGAGAGGGTGCTCCTGAGACAGGGAAAGGTACGCCTGCAATTAATCAGACTGACCCCAGAGCTGCCAAATGACTGCCACACTTTTCCTGGGTTTGCTGTCTGCTGGGGTTGACTTTAGTGCAGAGCTTTGCATTAAGGGAAAATTGACATTAAAAGAGCTGTTGTTTTATCAGTATGACCAAAGAAGACAGTAGCAATGAAATGAGAAGTGCTTCCTAATGAGCATATGCTGAAACAAGTATGGCAAACAGAGTTAATCATAAGTGGTGATACATCACATTGGTACAGTGAACTTTCTGATTTGACTCCAGTGAACCCATGGCCAGGAGTGATCCCTAGCTGGTGAAGACACAGGATAGTGACAGCTAATTCTTTTCTTTTGAAGCTTTAACAGTCCTGTTACACTACTTATACATTAACTCTTCTTAACTTCTATTAGTGGAAGAAAAAAAGTTATCAGTAGTCAGCATGGATTCATCAAGGGAAAGTTATGTCATGCCTTCTACAATGGCAAAAATGGATGGATGGATGGATGGATGGATGGATGGATGGATGGATGGATGGATGGATGGATGGGGGAGAGACGGGGCAGTGAATGTTGTTTACCTTGACTCCAGCAAGGCTTTTAACACTATCACCTACAGCATCCTTCCAGGCAAGATTAGACAGTGTGGGTTAGACAATGGACAGTGAGGTGGCATGAAAACTGGCTGAAAGACAGAGCTCAGAGGATTGTCATTAGTGGCTCCTACTATAGCTGGTGACCTATAACAAGTCAGTACTGGGTCCAGTCCTGTTTAGTGACCTGGATAAAACAATGGAGTATACTCTCACAAGGTTTGGTGATGATACAAATCTGAGAGGGGTGTCTGGTAAATCAGAGGGCTGTGCTGTCTTCCAGCATGACCTGGAAAGGCTGGAGAATTGGGCAGAGAGAAACTGCATGATGTTCAACAGGGGCAACTGTAGGGTACTGCACATTCCTAGGGAGGAATAACCCCAGGCACCAGTCCAGGTCAGGGGCTGACCTGCTAGAAAGAAGCTCTGGAAAAGACCTGGGGGTCCTAGTGGACAGTAGAATGGCCATGAGCCAGTAATGTGCCCTTATGTCCAAGAAGGACAATGGCATCCTAGGGTGCATCAAGAAGAGTGTGGCAAGCAGGTGGAAGGAGGTAATATTTCCCCCTACTCTGCCCTGGTGAGGCCCCATCTGGAATACTGCATCCAGTTCTTGGTTTCCCAGTTTACGAAGGACAAGAAACTGCTGTAAGAGCCACCAAGATGATACAGGGTCTGGAGCACGTATGATATTAGGAAAAGCTGAGGGAGATGGGTCTGTTCAGGCTGGGGAAGAGGAGAGTGAGGGGTAATCTCATCAATGCTTATAAATATCTAAGTCTATGCTGCAGACTGTGCTAAAGTGTGAGCCTTTGTCAACCTAAGAGGTCTAGGGCAGGGCATCTGAAATGTTACAGCTATTTTGGCAGCACTTGTATCTGAAGCATCAAGGCTGAGTGGAACTAGGCACTATTATCTCTTTCCACCTTCTGTCCTCCTTAGCAGACAAAGCCATAGGGATATCAAAGACAGCTTGTTTCTGGGCAGGAGTGCCTCATGCCTTTCTGCTCCTGCTACAAAGCACACTGCTTTGGACTGCTTTCTCTGTTGTAAAACACATGGCTAAGTGTGCACCTGGGAAAATCAGAAACCCTAAATCATTTCCCAGAGAGAATTCTCCCCTGGGAAAGAGTGAAAGACTAAAAAATGTTAATGTTGCAGATTAACATGTGCCACATGACACTTACATAGAAATGAGTCTATCGTTGCAGAATGCTCCTGGAAGGTAGGGGGTGTGTCTTCCCTTCATGTGCACAGTCCCATGTCCGTGTGCACAATCCCATATCTGGGGCCAATCAGACCGGCCCTTGATTCTGACCCCTATACAACTGGGACTGGCCTGTCTATAGGTAAACACACCGGGTGTCCAGTGTGTTATGTTGGTGTGTGGTGCATGGTCACAGAAACACTATGTAAGTAAAAGTTGCTACGCAATAAGGTTGAAGCCTGTTTATCAACCATATTGGTTGCACGAGTCTTCCCTCATCCTCCCCGCGGCAAGTGGATTTCCCTCGTCGCCCCCGACAGTCTATCTTCAGGCAAAAGTGTTTGAGAGGCAGAATACTCCTATCCAACAGTCATGGGAACTGAAATTCCTGACTTCTAGCATGTCAGAGCCTGTGTGCAATTCCATTTTACAACCACAGGTGTCAGTGAAACACCAGCACTTCCAAGTTTTCTGAAACTAAAAAATCAAAGATGTATTGAGCCACGCAAGTTTAATATCTGTGAACTCCAGGTCTGTAGGTCCATGACCTGTAAAGCATGCAATTTAAAAAAAGAATCCAAAAGAGTCAGTTTCCTGGCAAGCTCGGAAAAGGCTATTCCTGAAAGGAGGAGGGCTGAACAAATAAGCAGAGTAGTTCCCTTCCCTACTGGTCTGAGCCTTTTCTTTATGCCACAAAACCATCTCTGATTTCTTTTTATTCCTCAGGCAAGACAACTCCAGCTTCTCCAGCCTGCAGGTCCATTCATGCACTAAATTCTCAGTGTGTTTTCCCCCTCCACTGGGCCCTGCAAGCCCAAGCTCACCTTCACTGTCAGTGCTGGACAACTCATTTGTACTTTTCCACACCTACACCATCAAGCTTCTAGGTAGTGAAAAAGATAGAGGGCCTTCTACAGCCCTTCTAATTAAGGCTTCTCAAACTTTTATTGTGACCCTGAAAGTTACTGAAAGAGTGAGGGAGAGGAGAGCTCATGTATTACATGGGAAGCCTCTTACACATGGATGTTTCACACTCTCTGCTCCCAGCCTGGGCTGGCAGTATAACTCTGGCCCTTGAGGGTTCCAGAACAAGAGAGATAAGGAGGACTGTCTGTAAGAAAGAGAGGGGGTGGGTGCTTGCAGCTTGCAGCTGTCCTCAGAAACGTGCAGCCAACTAAAATACAGCACCCTCAGTAGGGTCTGTCTACGTGCGATGCTGTGGCATTGGCATCTTTTTGATCCCCATCCAGCCAGGGTGCTTCTTTGGAAGCAGATGCAGCATAAAGCATCTTCTTGCATGAACCACCATCTGGGGATACAGCTGTATTCTGATAGACACCTCCTGTGCAGGAGGTAGAGACGTAAATTGCTTGTTCTGAGGGAATAAAAACCAAAAAGCTTTTCCCAAGCAGATCACTGCTCTGTATTGGTCTAGCAGTATTAGCAAATATCCACCGATTTATCATTTGTGGAAAAAACCTCTGTCATTCACCCCTTTCCATGGTGGTGTTCATGCACCCCTCATCACAGCTTCACTGCAGACAATATTCTCTGATGGGGAACATACTGTGATGTGAAATCATCCTCCCTTGTCAAAACAGAGCCATAAATCAAGCTGGGATGCAGCTATATGGCTGCTCCAGCCATTTCATGCCACAGGCATGAGTGTCCTTAGGTTTGGCTGAGAGCAGTGCTGAGCTACACTGCTGCCAGATGCCAAGGCCAGCTCCGTCTCAGCCAAGCCTGGGCATCAGGGACCTTTTCTGCTGCTGCTCCTCAGGCAGGCACTGCTGGTTGCAGAATGAGGCTGGGGCAGCTGTGCTTTGCCTCTGGATCCACTGCCAGTGTGCTCATAAGGCACAATCAGATGTAGCTCTTTCAGCCTACAGGTCTCTGTGTCTCCTGAGGTTTCATCATTGCAGTTTTGGAAAGAGTCAATAAAGGGCATGTGATTTTCTCCACCAGTCCTACAGGGGCTCTTACTTCCCTGAGATTTTCTTTTCCTTGATTTAACTTCCCATTAGTCAAGATCTTAAAAGAGTGTAATTCATTAATATTTAAGACTTAGAAAGGAACTGAGATGGCCAATTCAAGTGAAAGCCCTGAGTGTTGCAGTAGTGACACTGCGGGCAGTGAAAGTTCTTCTTTTCTTCTTTATAGTGAAGAAAAAATTATACACATATCTGAGGCATGACATTCCTTGGTCACAGTAGAAAGGGATAAGGTGCAAAGTTTCAACTGTGCAAGTTGCTTTGATAAATGGGAAGAGGATGATTCTATAGGAGAACATGGGAAGTGACTCCCTGAGTGAAGGATGTAATATAATAAGACTATTTCCTGCAATGCAGTGAAAGTTAACAAGAACTCTTGCTTTTGCATTTTAAAACCACTATAATATATGAATATATAGAAATAATTACATATGAATAAATACATTAATATATAAAAATACTGCGTTCCTGTGAAATCCCTTTTCAAATGAAAAATTAATATCTACATGCTGAAGTGTGGTAAAAGTTCCCAAACAAAAATGAGTGTTCATAATTTCCTTTTATGTTGAGTGTAACCAGATGTAGAGCTACATTATGCTAACTGCTCTATCTTTTGAAAAATCACTTTCAACTGCTCAAAAATACTTGGATGCCACTTGAAGAGCAACTGTACTACTTGTCTCAATGAAGGAGTTTCATGCTTTGAAATTTACAAATTACAGTTCTGATTACAGCAAGTGTCTCCAGTTGCTATTCTCCACTGTAATCTGCAGAGCATCCACACAGTGTCAAAGGCAACTGTATCTTCTGGGTTTGAAGCCACAATTGCACTATTGTATTTTCCCACTGACCTAATTTGGAATAAAAAAAGTTACATTAAACTAACTCCATTCCTGTCAGCCTTGTAGAATACCCGTATCATGTGGAAAGGGATATTTGGTGCTCAGATCTGTGTTAAGACAGTGAAACAAGTTCCCTGCAACATCATATGCAGCAGCAGAATCATCCGCAAAGCCATTTAACTCATGTCCAAGACAAATGTCCCTCATCTACATTCCACTTCAGAGTTGGATGAACAGGTATGTGATGCATGACCCAAATCAGTGTGCTGTAGGCAGTGGCACCTCCTCATGTCTCTCTAAGGTTGTTCCTGAGTCCTGAAGCTCTGGTCCTTTGCAGTACTCAAGTTTGCATTTCCAAACAGGGGCCACCTGTGCCCAGGCATTTAGCTGAGCTGTGGAGCAAGGGCTTCCTCAGGTCAGCAGCAGGGCAATCGGTGTTTCAGTAATTAACAGCCATTAGCTGGTTTTGGTAAATTGTTACATGCTTCTGTCCCCAGAGGCAGCTCTGTTCTAGCTCAGTCACCCAGCCTGGGACACCACGGTGGTCTCTGGGAATCCCAGTGCTGCTATGGTGCCATAGCAGGGAGGTTGGTGAAAGGGATCCAGCTGAATCCCACTTTGTGGGACTACAGGAGGTAGTGGCAATCACTGCAGGTTGCCCCTGGAGCTGCTGGTGCTTGCTGGTAGACGAGCAACTTGGTTTGAAATAATTAGAAAGCATTTGAGGAGTTAGCTAGAATTATTTTTTTCTGGAAAGTTTCCTGTACAGCAGATTTTGAAGAAAAAGCAAGACTAAATTCTGCAGTAGTGGGTGGATCCTGTGCAGCTGCATTTGTTGAGATAATGGCAGTGGTGAATTTTTGTTTTTCTTCAGGAAAAATTTTGGTTTTGCTTTGTTCCAACTGAGCTTTGGCTTTTCTAACCAGGTCTCTTGCTGCACGGACAGCTTCCTTATATGTCTTCTATTCTAGATGTCCTTTCTTCCATTCCTTGTAGAGTTTCTTTTTGTGTGACAGTGTGTCCAGAAGCTCCCTGTTCATCCAGACAGGTCTCCTAGCATTCTTTCCTGCCTTCCTCTTTGTCGGTATACTTTGCTTCTGGACACAGAGAAGGTGACCCTTGAATACTAACCAGCTGCCCTGGGGTCCCCTCCCCCCTAGGGCTTTGTCCCATGGTACTTTGGCCAGCAGATTCCTGAAGCAATCAAAGCCTGCATGCCTGAACTCCAGGGTTGTAAGTTTGGAATACATTTTCCTAGATGACCTCAAGATCTTAAATTCAAGTGCTTCATGATCACTGCAACCAAGGTTGTCCCTGAGAGTCATATTGGTCACCAGCCGTTCCCTGTTGGTGAGAATGAGGAGGAAGTTATCATCTATGTATTCCAGGAGCATCCTGGGTTGCTGATGCCTTGCTGTGCTCTCCCTCCAGCAGATGTCAGGGTGGCTGAAATCACCCATGAGGACCAGGGCCTGTGAACAAGAAGCCTCTTCTATCTGCCTGTGGAGGGCCACATCTGCTTGGTTCTGCTGGTCAAGTAGCCTATAGCAGATCCCTACTGTAACATCACCTTCTGTAACATCGCCTTCTCCCTCCTTCCCTATAATATTACCTGTGCCCAAGGCCCAACAACAACAACGAGCCCACTGCTGGGAGAAGGGGGTTTGTGGGGAAACACCAGACAGCTGGCAGGGTCACAGCTCCAAGGACCCAGGAGCTGCAGAGGAGCACCTGGCCAGCCTTGCCAATGGGCCTGTTCTGCACTTGAACATGATGGCCCTGAGAGAGCAGCTGATTGATTACCTTTGTAGACAGTGAATAAAGATCCAGAACCTTTTCAGAGCACATGTCTTTCAAAAGAAAAGTTCCAGACACTGCAGGCAATGCTCTCTAGTAGGGTCTCAGTAGTATAGGGAAGCAAAAGAAGAGAGTATCTCATCATGGGCTCTGAACTTCTTTAATGTAAGTGGTGCAATGTAGCCCCTTTTCCCTCACACTCTCCCAGTCTCCCTCTTCCAAGCAGCTGAGAAAGGCTGTTCAAGTCTCTTGGCGACCAGCTGAAATGAAGGGACAACTGAAACAAAGCTTATTGCCATGGACAGAAGCCAGGACTTGCATCCTCCTGCTCATGCCTCCACAGCCAAATGGCCCGTTATCCCCCTGTCACAGCCCTTTGGGCCTTTCTCTGATGTTTCTCTACAAGAGCATCCCGGCTCTTCCAGCTCCAGGCACCATGACCATGGCTTGGAGGCAGGATAGGCTTGCTCTGAACATCTGAGGACAGTCTGCCTGCTTCACAAAAGCCACTGAAGGGGAATGAGACCCATCTGCTGATCTACATACCTTGGCTTGCTCTGTTGGGAGAAGCAAAGCTCCAAACCTCAAGTATCCCGGGATGACAGGAACAATCCAGAAGCAGGCTGCCATTCAAGCAAAGCACAGTTGTGCCATGGTCTGAAATGCTCTGTTTCCTCCCACCATCTTGCTGGACCAGCCCCTTTTAAGCCTATCCCACACAAGGATAGGGTGCACATTTCCACAAGCTCCCAACAATATTCTCCCATAACATCTGGGCTGCTCCATACACCCTTGCCCCACACCCTACAATGGTTCCCCCCCTCCTGCAGCCTACAGGGCCTCTGCACAGCAGTTCTGCAGGTCATCTATCTCAGCTTTGCAGAAGAGGGCCTGGGCATCCTGGAGGACACCAAGGCATGTCAGCAGTGTGCCCTGGTGACCAAAAGGCCAGCAAAGAAGAAAGGGGAGATGGTGCTCCAGGTGCCATGTCAGAGATGCCCTGCAGCCCATGGTGAGGCAGGAAGTCCCCCTGTCCTCATGGAGGTTCATGGTGGAGCAGATAGACATTCCACAGTGTGAGATTCTGATCTCACTAGTTTGAAATTGTTTCAAAAGAACAATTTTAAAACGAACATCACTGGCTAGGGTGGAGGACCTGGCATGGCCAGAGCTGAGCAGGGAAACCCAGACACCTGGAAAGAGATAAGAACTAAAAACTAACAGGGGGGTTGAGACTGCTCCTCTTTTCTGAGGGACTGCAATGCTGGGACGTCCCTCCAGGCATGATTACCCTGGCCAGGGTGGAGGAAGCCACCTTGATTGTACTGATGCTGAGGGGGCTGGAACAGAGCGGGGAGTAGTGCCTGGAAAGAGATAAGAGCTGTGTGCTGGAAGCCCCCTCCAGGCAGCCTGTTTGCAATGGCTCTGTACTAATGGATCTGGCTTCTGTGGCAGCTGACTGATGGCTACCCCTTTGGAACAAAAGGAACTCAGGGGTATATATGACTGTCCATGCTGTGGCTGTGTCATTGTCTCTTGACCCACGGCTATTTTGCATCGGACCCTGTCCAGGATCAGCGCCACCTTGAAGAAACTCACTGGACCCCTTTCTCTCCCATTTCTCTTGCTTTTCTCTCTTATATCTTTTTTTCCTCTCTCCCTCTTTTGTCTGGCTCTATCATTTTGTCTGTGTCAATTGTCAAATAAAAGTCTGCTTGCACCCAACCCTTCTACTGTTGTTTCACACATCCAAAACAAAAAATAAATTTTAATGTTACCTCAGACCGTGACACACAGTCCATGAATGAAGCACAGAATCACAGAATGGTTTGGGTTGGAAGGGACCGTAAAGCTCATTTACTTCCAACCTCCCTGTCATGGGCCAGGACACCTTTTTATAGCTCAGGTAGCTCTAAGTTCAATCCAGCATGGCCTTAAACACTGCAGGGAGAAGGCACCCATCACAAGGAAACCTGTTGCAGTGTCCCACCAACCTCACAGGAGATAATTTCTTTCTAGCGTCTAAACTAACTCTACCCTTTTTCTGTGTGAAACCATTCCCCCTCATCCTATCACTACACACCTTATAAAAAGCCCCTCTCCAGGTTTCCTGTAGGCTTCCTTCTGGTGCTAGGAGGTTTCTATAAAGTCTCCTCATGAGCCTTCTTCAGGATAAACAACCCCAGTTCTCTCAGTCTGTCTTCACAGGAGAGGCACTTCAGCGCTCTGATCAGCTTCGTGGCCTTCTCTGGTCTTACTCCAATAGGTTCTCTCTTTCTTATGTTGGGAGCTCCAGAACCAGACACAGTACTCCATGTGGTATCTCACAAGAGCAGAGTAAAGCAGCAAAACTTCCTCCCTTGACCTGCTGGCCATGCTTCTTTTGATACAGCCCAGGATACAGTTGGCTTTCTTGGCTGCAAGTGCACATGGCCAGCTCATATTGAGCTTCTCATCAGCCAATTACTCCCATGTCCCATGTGCTCTCTCAATCCATTTTGCACCCAAACTGTGTTTGTGCTTGGGATTGCCCTGAACCATATGCAAGAACCTTTACTTGGTCATGCTGAATTTCATGCTGTTTGCATGGGCCCACTTCTCAAGCCCACCAAGGTGCCTCTGGATGGCCTCCCTTCCCTTCAGCATGTCAACTGCACTGTGCACCTTGGTGTCATCAGCAAACTTGCTGAGGCTGCACTCAGTCCCACCATTCATGTCAGTGACAAGGACGTTAAACAGTGCCAGTCCCAATACTGACCCCTGAGGAATTCCACTCGTCACTGATCTCCACTTGGACACCAAGCTGTTGACTGCAACTCTTGGAATGTGACCATCCAGCCAATTCCTTATCCACCAAGTGGGCCATCTGTCAAGTCCATGCATCTTCAGCTTAGAGACAAGGATGTCATGTGGGACAGTGTCAAATACTTTGCACAAGTCCTGGCAGGTTATGCCAGTTGCTCCTTGGTTTTGCACTGAGGCTATAACCCCATCGCAGAAGACCACAAAGTGTGTCAGGCATGACTTGCTCTCAGTTTGCTTTCACTAGTCACTTACTTATTTAAGATTTACCTTAGTGTAGTTTCCAGGTGGATCTGCCCCATGAGCTTGACAGGCAAGAGTAATTTCCAGCAGAATCTGTTCTATGATCTTGTCATGCAGACAGGTGAGACTGACTGGCCTGTAGTTCCCTGAGTCTTATTTTCTTCTCTTTTATAAAAATGGGGATGATGTTTTCCTTTTTCCCATCCCTTTGGAACTTTGCTGGTGTGCCACCTTTTTTCAAATAGGAGGGATAGTAGCTTTCCCTGTCCGTTCCCTGGATGTACCTCATCAAGGTAGTTTCCAGGAGCTGCCAGCTCCCAGACAGCCCTGCTGATGGCCCTGCCTGCTGGCACTGAGAACATGGCTGATTGCCTTATGTTTTGGTTTTGTGGTCAGGGTCATCCTAAACCTAGAGAATGGAATGACTCTCTGTTACCATACTCTTTCCAAAGGAAGACAAAAGGAAAATAAGGAAGAGACTTAAAGGGTGGGAGTTAAAACTAGAACAGGTTTACTGAAACAGAGAAGGGATTGTAACATGTGGGATGAGGAACAAATACACAAATAGATATACAAAACCTGACTGAGGTAATCTCTGATGTGTCTGAACGTCCCTTCCAGAAGAACTAATTCAGAACCATGGCTCTTCCCAGCAGCACCTGATGAATTTGGATCCTTCAGAGCATGTGGAGAGCTTATTACAAAGGGCCAGAGACTCTCTCCAAGATCTCTGAGCACAGCAAAGCAGCAAGGAAGAAGGGGATGGGAGAGGAGAGGAGAGGAGAGGAGAGGAGAGGAGAGGAGAGGAGAGGAGAGGAGAGGAGAGGAGAGGAGAGGAGAGGAGAGGAGAGGAGAGGAGAGGAGAGGAGAGGAGAGGAGAGGAGAGGAGAGGAGAGGAGAGGAGAGGAGAGGAGAGGAGAGGAGAGGAGAGGAGAGGAGAGGAGAGGAGAGGAGAGGAGAGGAGAGGAGAGGAGAGGAGAGGAGAGGAGAGGAGAGGAGAGGAGAGGAGAGGAGAGGAGAGGAGAGGAGAGGAGAGGAGAGGAGAGGAGAGGAGAGGAGAGGAGAGGAGAGGAGAGGAGAGGAGAGGAGAGGAGAGGAGAGGAGAGGAGAGGAGAGGAGAGGAGAGGAGAGGAGAGGAGAGGAGAGGAGAGGAGAGGAGAGGAGAGGAGAGGAGAGGAGAGGAGAGGAGAGGAGAGGAGAGGAGAGGAGAGGAGAGGAGAGGAGAGGAGAGGAGAGGAGAGGAGAGGAGAGGAGAGGAGAGGAGAGGAGAGGTCCCTTCTCTGTTTCACACCATGGCCCTTTGAACTGGATCAAATGGGTAAGACATTTTTCCTGAATCACTGTGGAGACATCAGTCTCCTGCACTTTGGTTTTTCATACAGCTATCTCTTGTTTCAAGCACTAGTGAGCAAAGTTATGCCTGTCAGAATCAGCAGTTCTGGTTTCTAAACTGAACTGAAAATTGAAGAGCACTTAGGACTTGGCTGATGTTCCTACGTCTACTCACCAAAATGCAGACCATTTCCTGCTAAGAATCTGTTATTCTTGCCTCCTTTTTTTTCCCCCGTCAGGCATGTTTGTTCTCTGCACAATAGCATGAAAACTTTACACAGTGCCAACGTTATGCATGCTACATGCTGTAGTTTTTCTCCATGTGTTTCCACAGTCACTGCATAATTGCTGTGACTGCTGTTTAGGCCACTGCACTTAAGTCTTCTTTCTTTTTTTTTTTTTTTTTTTTCCTGTGGTTGTTCATTTGTGGGGTTTTTGTTTGTTTGTTTTTATTTTGTGTTTTCTTGTGATTTCCAGCTTCCTCATTTGTGTTGACAAATCAGATATGGTGTAAGTGCTGAAAATCTGCTTCTTTTTAAACCAGACTGCATGAATGATGTATGTTGAGGCTTCCTCAAGTTCTGAGTAATTCATTTGGTTGAAATCAGAGATGGGTAAACCATTGTAAATGAAAGCATGTATCAAAGCATGCACTGTAGTTACAGTGAAAAAAAAACCACAGATATTTTTTTATTTCTGACATCAGATTAACTCTTGAAAATAATTGCTAAAAATTATTTGAAAGCTTTGCTCACTCGTCCTGTTTGATGGCTTTGCTCTGTAACAGGGTATTTCCACAGCAGTGCTTTTGCATCTTTCCCACTAAACACTCTTGAAAGTTACCCCTGTTAAATTCTAAATACTTCTTAGTATCTGATATTTGGCTGCAGAGCTTAGCCAACCTACTGGAATGATGTCAAATCAGAAGAGTTCCAGGAGGTTCAATCTAATTATGTTATAATATTTAACTGTATTTGAAAGAAAATAGGAACTCTGGTTTTAATATTAAACCTTCCAGTATAGCCAGACTGCAAGCTGTAAGCTTTTTGTGCTTCGTTAGAACAAGAGCTATCAACAGTTCCTTCAAAATACACTTGTAATCTGCTTTGGACAGACCTGATGAAGTCCCACAGCCAAGTCTAAAACCTGATTTTGTTACTGCTGCCAACAGCAAATAGTCATCAGTACCAACAAGACTGTTCTTTAGTGCTTTCCTCACTGTAAAACTAAAGATAGGTTAAAGAAGTGCCCAAAGCAGTCCTCACTTTTCCCGGAGAAGGGCAGCACAAGTCAAATGGGTAATGTCTCTCATATGTTTGCTGCTATCTGTGCCCTGTTTGGAAGTTTCTATAGAAAGTACATGTCTTTTTTGACTCCTTGCACAAAAACATATTCAACCTTTAAACTTCAACTAAATAAGAAGATTAATCTTAGGACAACTGCCTTCAGTATGAATGAGGAATACAGAGGGACTGAAAGGAAAAAAAAGATATTTGAAAAACTGACATAAAAACTTCCATGCTTTCTCCTTATGTGTTTTTTTCTCCAAGATGATTTATACTTTTGTTAAACAATATAGTGAGCAATTGCATATGATAGCACTGCTTTGTAACTAACTGGTGATAGTGTCTTAATTTATTACTAGAATTCTGCAAGAATCCTTATGTGTGTAATGGTGGATTACCAAACTTTCTGTAAGATGAGTGCTTCACTTGGCACACCATCTGCACTTTCAAAGCATGAACAGAACTTGTCTCCCATACAGAGGATCCTTATCCAGAAGGGTCACAGTTATCCATGTCAGCCAAGCAGTGCTGCAAATTGTTCCCTACTCAGAAAACATTCAGATACATCTGTCCTTGAGGAACCACTGTGTAGCAAATAGCTGATAAAAAGGAATATGGAAATGACTGCCCTACTTACCCTGTAATTCACAGCACACAGTCAGTCACCATATTTTACATATGGCTCTGATTCTTATGCCTAGATAAACAGATAACTAAGTTTGGGGGTTTTGCTGATTAATTTTTTTTAAATTTTAAAATCTTTCTATTTTGCTGTACACATGACAATTTTTAATCTTTCATTCCAAAAAAAGAACCATAATCTCTGGTTTGATAGCAATGAGATTGATAGCTTTCCCAGACTCTTGGATGTCATATAAGGAGTGATATTTTTAAAGATGTAAGTATCAGACAAATACAGCATGCTTTTATTGTCACTAGTAAAGTCTTCCTTTATAAGTTCTTGCAGACAGAAGATGAACAATATCCTACTGATATCTTTGTTGTTATGGAAAGCTAGCATTCCAATTATGACAGAAAAATTGAGAAGCCATCACATCTGCTGAAAATCCCTCATGTTCATTTCATTTTTTATTTTTTTAAAATCTACAAGTTCTAATTGATTTATTATCATCCTGATGTGCCAAAGGTAATTCCACATTCCTTAGGGAACTGTTCCACTTTCTGTGTCATTTTTTCTGACTAGCCAGTTCACAACATCACTAAGTTAATGAATTGCTACCACAGTTACTGTATTTAATTCTTTTAGTAAATAAATAAAACAATGGCATTTGGAAAAAAATACCTACAAAATATGAATGTGTGAGTTACTAAAGAAAAAATTAAAATATTAAAACTCAAAAATTTAACAATGATTTTGAAACTTATATTTTAACTACTCCTTATTTAAAATATTAGTATTTATTGCTTGTTTGTTGTACCAACACCAGGGTGGACCATTTTCAGGCATTTGGGGAAATTTCTCAATAAAAATCCTGTAGCTTACTATTTTCAATCAAGCAATCTAATCCCTGCACCTTTCAGTATTCATAAAAAAACCTGAACTCAATTTTCTTTATGCTTTTCAATCATTCATTCACACATATCAGCTAGACCTCATAACACCACAATGTCTTCAAAGACAAAGAGTATCTCTGTGTGATCAGTTTTCATCAGCATCATAAAATTCACAGGCTGGAAACGTGTCTGTGAAATACGATTTTCATGTCCCTGTTGCTTCTACTCTCATACACCCTTAAGGTCTCCTACACTTTCATAACCATTGTAAGTCATACAGGTATGATGTGGAGAAGAGACTGCATCTGCAGAGCTTAAAATTGTTTCCCATGTCCTCAAGTGCAAATTTTTAATGAATACTAGATTTGCTAAAGAGAGATCCATTGCACTGAATTATTGACAACAACTTTCTATACCCTGTAAGTCATTTACTAGCAATAAATCACATCAACTAAGGGTGCTAGACTGTGAAAGAGAAAAATAAAATTGGTTTGAATTCCAAGTTTCTTTTCTTTTAAAATGTCACATTTCTGAATAGAGCAAAACAGATAGTCATGAAATTTCTAGTACATATCACTGTTTAGTAGAGTAGCACATGTGACCTATGGTATGATCTGATCTTGTATGACCTGCTACCATATGCAGCTGGTACTGCTACCCACATATTTCTATTAAAATTCCTATCTCTTTTATTTTATGATTTTAAAGCTTTCCATTTTATCAGTTTTTTTTAAAAATATGTCCAAGTTTCACAACTTCAATAAAATTGTGCATTGTATCATAATTTTTTTTTTCAGTTAGCTTGCTTCTAGCAACAGCTTTGTGAGAAAAGTGCCTTACAGATTTCAACAGGATACAGGGTAAGCAATGACCTTTTCAAGTGAAATGCAAAACAATTGCAGTCATCAAATCATCCAGTGGAACATCCAGAAAGTTCATCTTCAATCAGACTTCCTAATAAGTGCTGTTTGTGTGTCTGGACTGCTACCTTTTGACCTTGGTCTGTGGCCAGTTCTACTTGGCAACCTTTGCCCCGTGTTGGCTCTTCCCTTTTCCCACCTGATCCTCATTAGAAGCAACTTTCTTCCTGTTTTGTAAGAGAAATAGGAAATCTGCTCATCCAGTCTGATGCAGTCCAAGGCACCCTCTGCCAATAAAACAGTCTAGCTGTAAAATGTTGGGAAGTTGAAATAAGCCAAGAACAACATTACAGAAAATCTTAAGTGACAGAAAGTAAGAAAAATAATGAAACCTTGAAAATGAGGTTTGCTATGGGGCTATTTCAGCTTCTCTTTCTTTTTTTTTTTTTTTTTTTTTTTTTTTTTATATAATCTACTGTGTGAGGAGCAATAATTTGAAATCGAGGACTGTTTTCAAGGATAAGATACCCACAGACTGTTATGACAGATTTAACTGATTTCTTGCAGAAAGCACTGACCTTCTGCAGCTTGCAAAAACCAGAAGATCTGCACATGTGAAACAAGAGGCAGATACATATTTCCCCATACAAAGAGCTCTGAAGTTTCTTCTTCTCCCATGAAGGGACTGGCCCTTCATGCCCTGGTCACCCTCCACCTACATCTTACAGGGGACTTTGTGCAGTTCTCTGCTCAGGGCACCTTGCAGTGGCACTGCCAGCCTACTCCCTCCCTGCTACAACTTCACCACCCTGAGGAGCCAGAAGTTTCCACTGAACAATTCTCACTTGCTCCTCCCCAGTTCTTTAGAGCTGCTAGCAAACTGGCTGGGATAGAAAAGTCATATATTTGCCTGAGGTTGAAGTTTATCATGCCAACACGTCCTTCCCCCATGCGAGGTGCAGCCTAGTCACTGGCTAGTGATTCTTCTGAGAGTTACAAAGATTATTTATTCACAGTAATTTCTTCATGAAAGATTTTTCAGAATATCTCTTTTTATCTCTTTTTAGTATAGAAAGGGAAGAAGTAAGAATTCTTACTTTTTTTCACATAGTTGGAATGTGTTTTCCTGCCCAGCTTTTCATGCATCCATTACCTTAGCCTGTGTTACCACAGATATGATGCTGTCACTCTATAACTGTAAAACACGCAGATCAATGAGTACAGCTCAATAAACAGAAAGTAGGAAGCAAAACAGAAGGACAAGTACTATAGAAGATGTGAATTACAGTAATAACCTGTATTTTGGGTAGCAGTCATAAATAACTGAGTATTTATATTTAGGTGTGTGGGTAATCCGTAAGATACGAAACATTAAAAAAAAAAAAAAAAAAAAAAAAAAAAAGGAGGAAAAATATTTTGCAAATCAAAGAATGTTTAACAGGAAGAAAGTACAAATTGTACAGGAAAAAAGGTATTGTAAATTCAGCTGCAATTCTTAGTCTATGGGGAAAATACATTGCAGGAAGAGCTCTCATGGAAAAAATAAGGAGCTGGACTTGATAACCTGATGGGTCCCTTTCAACTCAGAGTATTCTGTGATTCTATAAATATTTGAAACTATGAAGCATGAGGCAAAGGCACTATGGGAGACAGTTCTCCACTGGCAAGGACATAAAGTTGTGAGCTTCATATTAGGCTAGGCAGATGTAAATTACACGTATATTTAAACATCTTATTTTACCGTGACTGTCAAATACTTACTCTTTTGTAGGGAGCTTTCATTATAAAAGACCTAAACACTATTAAAAGTACCAATAAACAACAATCTGACTTAGTCACAGTGCAGGAAAGCTCATTGTGAACAGGATGGACTGTACAAACTTCCATGCCACATAGATAAAAATTTATAGTTCATTACAAAATGAGCATATGCAAGATTCAGAGGAGCATACCAAGGAGTTTTCTTCTTATCATAAGGATCAGAAGATTAACTTGGTATTCCATCAAGGTGCATTCTTAGTTCATATTTCAAGGTAATCTCTTTTTTATCATTTTTCTGTATGAAGCAGCGCAGACCAGGCCAGCACTCAACATTGAAATCAGACAAATAAACAAGTTCAACTCTTCTGTATATCTGCAGTCTGCTAAAATGCTGAATGATAGAGCAGTCCTACTTGCAACACTGACTCAATTCAATGTTTCACTGGGTGGTTCCACCTCTGTCTCCCTTGTGAAGGGTGCTGCAAAAGCATCCACACTCAGACAGAGCATCCTGCTGCCTGCACTCACACCTGGCTGACACGCAGCAATTACACTGATGGGAAACACCCCGTGCTGTCAGGGCTGCAGGGCTCTGAGTCTCTCTGCAAATTGTTTCACAAAGAGGTAGAGGATAATCCACTTACCCTTTCCCAGGAAAGAACTGTGGTAGCCCATGAAAGGGTTACACTCGCCTAACTCCAGCCTGGGGTGAGTACTTCAGCCCTCCTTACACGTGGTGACAGGAGGAAGACCAACCTGGAACTGCATACTCAGTGTAGGTCTCAATCAAACTATTATTTCAGCAAGAGGAGAAGATGCAGGGCTCAAGCTTCAGAGAGAGGTGCTCTACCTGCATCTCTGCATGAGGGGAAGTCAGCTTTGCACAGCTGATGAAGCCCCTGCCAAGCAGGCCAGCAGTTTGGAAGGAGGCACAGTGGTTCTGATCAATGCCATTACACAGTTCTGGATCTGTGACAGCTGGATGAGAAAAAGCACATTCCTGGGGAGTAAATGGGAGCTTGGATCTTGACCTTTCAGGAATATCCTGGTGAGGGGCATGTATCACTGAGAATCAGATTGCTACTGCTCTCCAAAATTTGCTAGCCAACTTCCCCAGCTGAACTGCATGACTAGAAACCTGTAGCAGTGGTACTGAACAAGCCATGAGCACTCAAGGGGAAGCTTTGCTGAGCAATTTTCACTTCTATTCATCAATGAGCAGAAAAGACAATTTTATTACAAAAACTATTTTCTGTGAGGAGGTAGCCCAAACCGTAGAGAAAAAGAAGAGTTACCTGCTTCCCCAGCCAGATCATAGGAAAATATCAGGAGAGATTCGGCATTGTATGGGCTGTGAGTGAGGGTTCTAGACCCTTGTGGAATGTGTATGACAGTTGTGTGCATTCAAGGTATCTGGAGATTTGGAGTATTTAACTATGTCTGTGAGCTGTTGTTGTGTATAATGAACCTGAGTTACCAGTCTGTGATGTCCTCGTGCTAGAGAATCACAAGAATATCAACAGCCTAACAAATTTTACACTCATAATTGAACAGGGTAAATATAGCAGAGGAAACAACATGTGGAAGTGAGTTTCAAACATGCAGATCAGAATAAATAAATAGGTGGCTTTTGGTAAAGAAAGAAGAGGCTTAAAGGAAATATGACTTCAGTATGACTTGCAAGAAGTCACTGCGGAGTGTGAAACACCTTATGTCCCATCAGCCATGAGCTGGCTTATACTCACTCACAGTCCCACTTGCACATGAAGTGCTGCCACACTTTGTTGGTGCTGTGTAGGTGGCTGCATCCATGGGCTGAGGGAACAGGACTATTTCAACTTTGGCAGAGATTTGCTCTGAAATGAAGATTACCCCAAATCACTCCTTACCTGAATGTCTCCCTTTGAAACAGCAGTGCCTGGTCTTGCTGTGTTTTTCTTTTTGCTGTGACTTAAAAGTAGCCCATCTTAGAGAAATTCTGTCTAATGACTATATTGTTTTCTTAAGGTTTGCTCTTCAAGCTGAAACTCTGATAGATACTAAAATAAAAGTGAGAAAGACTTTACAGAGAGCCTTTGAGAGCTAAAGAAGCTCAAAAAGAATGGTGGTGTGACCGTGAAATAATTGTACTTGATCAGAATGTGTAAGAGCTTTGCATCAGCTTCCGTTCCCTTACAAATAACCTTTTTTGTTGTCAATGAACATTCACCACATTTGGATAAACACAAAGTAGAAAATAGGCTGGCTGGACATCTCATGAGATACCATAAAGCTTCTGTGAGATATAATTTATGGTTGTCTGTTGTGGTGCAGCTTACACAAGTACAGACTATATCAGGTTGATACAGGAGACGCAGTACTTTCTGGATAACTGCAAAAAACTCATTATTACAATAAAGATTTGAGCCTAAGACTATTTTTTTTAATAGTCCATGCTTTTGATTTGCTCACTGTGTGCAACGGAGATTTTCCAACAAGCCTACAGTGAAGTCTGGTTAACTATGCCATTGTTGCAAATATTCAGAAATGTAATTAGTAACATTCAGAATAAGGCAGCATTAACAGAGAAGTCAAGTTCTGGTTACAGAGTTTTCCATGTCCTGTCAAAAACTACTGGGTATAGTCTCGGAGAGAAAATTCATAGGCTAATACTAAAGATTACTTTTTGCATTGGGCATAACAATATTTAGGCCTAAAATCTGTTGGTGGCAACCCTGAATTTCAAATGTCTGAATATAGTTGGAGATCTAAGTATAAGAGTTTCTACCTAGCTTTGAGCACTGGCCCTCTTGAAAATTGGTTCAGAAGAATTGCTGAAAAAGAGAGGAGGGTAACAGAGAAGGAAAGAGGGTATAACAGAACCTGCCAACAGAGAAGGTTTCTTGTATGCCTATGTCCCTTTTTAACATTATGGAATTTTGATTTATGTGATTTTACATAATTAATTCATTGATTATGTTGCATTGCAAGCTAGAAATTTTCCCTTTTCAATGGACTATTAAAAATACCAAGGCAGTTGAATAATGTATTAAAGTCAGAAGAAGACCAAAATCCAAGATGAAAATGCCAGATTCTAAAAGATGTATATTTTGCCTTCAAACTTTGAACAGGGAATTATAAAATGTTATTATTGTTTTGGTTTTTTTTTTAAGACAAACAAATACAAGTCTCATTCATAAATTAACAAAGTGTGTAAACCACTGCAAACTGCAGCATGCAATGAATGCAGCAGTTGAGCTTGCACTCAGGAGGTCACAGTGACAAAGAAATGATGCAAGGAATTTCTGTCTCCTTCCTTAGAGAAGGTTTAAGATTACAATTTAATCTCAGAAGAGATTAGGAGTATATCAAGGAGTTAATGAGTATCTTAAAACTGCTTATTCCTCTTAATTGTCCAATTAAGTTGATCCTGAATTGCACAAAATATCAATGCATGAAGATGAGAAGCACATCTGAGACAGAGAGCAAACGAATAGCAGACAGGAACCAAGTGCTGTGTCTGCTGGAAAGATGCCAAGAGGCATTTTCACCTTTTTCATCTTTTTGTGCTCTGCCTCAGTTTCTCCACTGTCTGTCTGGGAGCCCTTTGTGTTTCAATAAGTTCCTCCATATGTAGATGTGGAAATATCGAGCTCATTTTTTACTGCTTATTAGCTTTGGGAATCTTTCTGCTTGTGACTGGCATTTTCTGGAGCACTTTCCATGAAATCTTGAAATGCAGGGGCTCAGCAACACCTTCATTTGACCTCACAGCTGTAGAGAGCACTATGTCAGCACTATAGACAGGAATGTATTGCAGACTACTGATGATCAATTGGGAGGGAGGGAGAAGAAAGAAGCAATGAAAGGCTTGTGTGGGGAGAAAAAAAAAAAAAAAAAAAAAAAAAAAAAAAAAAAAAAAAAAAAAAAGTAGCCACTTTATTATGTTTCCGTGCAGAGTACTATAGTCTGAAATTCAATTTGCTAGGGCAAGACACCCATGTGGAAACAGCACTTTGTGCAAACAACACATAAAATCAGGTGTACTACAGGAACTGATGCAAGTTGCACAGAGAGATCCAAAGTCATGCCCGAAGGAAGCAGGCACAGCTACACCGACCCCATGGAGCTCCTGCAGGAGCATCATTAGTCCCATCCCAACAGTTTCAGCTGTGCTGCTAGGAGGTGTATGCTCATATTAGTTATTATCAATGAGGTATGCAGGCAGCTTCAGCTCCTGATATGGTGCTTACTGAAGTTTTATTATGTAACAGTCCCCGCTATTTCTGAGGAAAGTCTGATGTTTCAAGGGAGAGAGTTTCTTAAACTGATTGGCACCGGGCCTGACAAAAGCCTTTAAACAGGGTCACTCAAAACAAATTACTTTTCCTGGACTGTTGTGGAAACCACACCAGTAACACTGACAATGAGTGCTCTAAAAGCATTATTAAAAAAAAAAAAACAAAAAAACAAAAAAAAACCCCAAAATCAAATCAAAACAGCACAAAACCAGCAAATTTTGGTTAGATAAGCAGAAACATGCAAAATGTATTTTAAAACTGGAAAACAATTACTAGTGTGGTAATAACTACTAATTTAGTTAGTATATTCAAACAGTGATCTCTTTCAAACAGTGATTCATCCAAATCAAATTTTTCTTAGGCACTTCTTGAAATACTCACAAGCATGAGTGTTTGTATGCCATGGCTAGGAACACCCATGGGGATGGCTGTTCTTTTAAGAATGCTGTGCTCTAATGAAACATTTTGCAGAAAGACATAGGTAATGACCCCAGCTATCCCAGATGTTTTATATCAATATATACAGTTGATATAAGCCTGTTTAGGTTTCCATTAACATTTGAAGCATCATCTGACCTTTGCAAAGGTAAGAGACACAGCCTATAAGCAAGTTTTCTGTGGTAAATCATATTTAACTATGATGATGAGTTTCTTTTTGGTTTGCTTTTTTTTTTTTTTTTTTTTTTTCAGGCCTGACTTCTATCCCCCCTTCCATGAAGACAAGACAGATCCTGAACAACAGAGCTCCCTGCTGCCAGATGCCCCTATACTGAAGCAGCAAGAAGTCACCAATATCCCCTCACCTCTGTATAGTGGGAGTGCAGAGTTCATCAGTGGAACTGAGAGGCAGGAACAGCCACTGCCATAGGAATCATCCATGCAGCAGCAAGCAAACAGCTGACCAAGACTCAGACCATGGAGTGGAGCCACATTTTGATCCATCCACAAAGGGTGAGAGTTACCAACAGCACACAGGCTGCCAGGGGACCTCAGAAAGAGCAACACTTGTCACAACATCTGAGACAGGTGGCGAGAAAAATCCAGCATCATGAAGTGGGTTAAATTGGAAGATATGTGTGAATGATCCCTAATAGTACTACTCCTATGGTAAAACTGTCCAGAAAAAGCACAGACCTTTAGTTTGTTTGAATAGCACTGGAGGGGATATATTAAAAAGTGTCCAGTATTTCAAAGCAGAATGAATCTCTATAGAGATAGAAGTGATCAGGCATTTCTTCAAAAAGTCAGCATCACTGGCAATAGGAGTTTCTTATGCTACAAGATGTCTTGTGCCTTGTAATGAGTTTTGGCTGAAAGTCTTCATTTGTCATTTTGTAACATCGGATAACTTGAGAAACCAATTAACTCAGCCTTTTTTTGGAATTTGTAAATTATTTGTTGTAACTGTTCATTTGTATACCACACACCTTTCCAGCTACTTGTTTTATTTTTGTCTAGTAATAGCTGCTCTTTTACAAATTACTTCATGAATAAATTTTGTATTTCAAACAAATGCCTTGTATCTGGTTGTATACTATAAGGTGTCCATGGTTCAGGACAAGTATATAATACAATACACTCGATACACTTCCTAGCTCCTAAACAGGCAACCCTAGTTACACCCATAGCTCTTCAGTGGAAACCAGAACTGCTGAAGGAAAAACCTTCTCTGTCTCCTCTGAGTTGCCTCCAAAAGCAGCTGCTTCCACTGCAACTTCCTTGAGACTGTGGGAACTAAAAAACGTGTCCTGTATCCTATTTCTTACACAAGGGACCTCCTTGTTACCCAAGGGAACAGGTACCAGAAAGTGGGCAGCTTTGGACTTGTCCTTCCTCTGTTACAAGTTTCCTTCCTTCCTTCCTGTCCTCTGTTCCTCTGTTACAAGTTTCCTTCCTTCCACAAAGTCACTGAGGCAAATTTGCATCAGGCCACTGTCATCTATAATTCCAGATAATGAGAGAAACTTCACAGAGGCCACTCACATTTGGATCAGCAGCACTGACCTGTGGGTGGGGTTTTTCTGTTTTCAGAGAATCATAGAATAGTTTGGGTTGAAAGAGACATTTAAATAAAGATCAGCCAGCCCAACCTCCCTACAATAAGCTGGGACATCTTCAGCTAGGTAGGATGATCAGAGCCCCATCCAACCTGACCATGAATGTTTACAGGGATGTGGCATCAACCACCAATCTGAGCAGCTTGTTCCTGGTTTTGTTGTAGAACCAGTGAGACAGCAAAATTACCGCTTTCCTGATGGTCATGTACCCCAGGACAACAACTTTAGCATTATGGCTCCATTTACATTACAAATGCAAGCCATGATAGTGATGGTAACAATGGCTAAGCCCACCAAAATAACAGTCATGTCAGTTTCTTCTTCCAGAGTTACATCCTGTATAGGAAGGACCCATAAACCTTCAGTTGATGAAAGGAGAAAGGAAAGTGGAATAACACGGGGTGGAGAAGCTACAGGGAAAGGAAAATCAAGAAAAGTTGAGGAAGAGAGATGTATTTTAAAAAATCACAGACTAAAAAACAGTACCTGAAAAAGGTTGAAGCAGATAGATGATGCCACCACCATATAAAGATTTTTCAGTGGCTCAGAAGTGGTACATGCATAGAGGATAACAGTAAAAGTCAGAGAAACATTGCACATTCATTCCAAAACAGCTGAACTGAGGATCTCCTGTGCCAAGTGACCTTCTTATGGCCTTAACTCCTAGCACTGCCATACCCACAACCTGAAATCCCTTGCTTATTTACTTCCGCGCCTCTGATCCTGAAGTCTCTGTGCACTGACCAAATATTGCTGCAGGATGCTGTAACAATAGCTGTATTGCTACAGTAGATGCAGCTGATTAACCAGGAGATATCCATGGCAAAATGCTTATCCCATGCAAGCTCAACACTTTTTTTCTTTCCCTTTCCCTTTCTCTTTCCCTTTCCCTTTCCCTTTCCCTTTCCCTTTCCCTTTCCCTTTCCCTTTCATTTTTCCTCTCCCTTTCCCTCTCCCTTTCCTTTTCCCTTTCTGTTTCCCTTTCCCTTACTTTTTTCTCTTTTTCTTCCTCTTCATCTTCCTTTTCCTCCTCTTCCTCTTCAGTTTTTTTGGTGTTTTGTTTTGTTTTGCTTTCCTGTGGAAATCACAGATTCACAGAGTGTTAGGGGTTGGAAGGGACCTTGAAAGATCAAGTCCAACCCCCCTGACAGAGCAGGACCACCTACTGTAGGTCACACAGGAACATGTCCAGGTGGTTTTGTATGTCTGCAGAGAAGGAGATTTCACAAGCTCACTGAGCAGCCTCTTCCAGTGTTTTGTCACCCTCACAGTGAAAAACTTTTTATTATGTTTACACGGAACCTCCTATGCTCCAACTTGCATCCCTTACCTATTGTCCTATCCTTGGCCATCCCTGAGAAGAGCCTGGTTCCATCCTCCTGACAGTCACCCTTTACATATTTGTAAACATTTATATGAGGTTGCCCCCGAGTCCCCTCTTCTCCAAGCTGAAGAGACCCAGCTCCCTCAGCCTTTCCTCATAAGGGAAATGCTCCACCCCCTTCATCATCTTGGTTGCTCTGCACTGGACCCTTTCAAGCAGCTCCTGGTCCTTCTGGAACTGAGGGGCCCAGATCTGGACACAATATTCCTGATGTGGCCCCACCAGGGCAGAATAGAGGAGAAGGAGATCCTCTCTTGACCAACTAACCACCCTGCTTCTAATTCACCCCAGGATGCCATTGGCCTTCTTGGCCACAACGGCACACTGATGGCTCATGGTGATCCTTCTGTCCACTAAATCTAACTTTTCCACTGGTTAAGTTTTAAAGTAAGACCAGTGGAAAATGACTGAGACTACAGGTAACTCTGGGAGCAAGTACTGCACGAGTACATCTGAAGGTTGTTCTTGGACCAGTTTGCTACAGGAAATGACATTCAGATTCTTTCCACATAGTTTATGGACAATCAGGAAGAGCTAATTCTCTCTTCCTTTCCCCAAGTCCCAGGGCAGTCATACTGTTCCCCTGTTATCTCCAGCCCTCTGCAAATGTTGTGAGTTCACAATGGATCTTGAAATGTGCCTCCAAACATAACAGCATCTTCAGCCTCCAATGTGGAATAAAGTATTTGAAACATGAAGGTTACAGAGAAGAGGAAAAAGTTGAGGCTAATACCTAATATTTTATTTTATACAATCTGTTTTTCCATTTGTCTTTTCAGCTAATTAATTTTTTTGCTATGATCTTCATGGAAAATGATGTGGTCAATTAGCTCAAAAACTTCAACAACACTAAATCAGCAAAAATTTTTACGCTGTTTGCTTTTGATTAAACTTACTAACATGAAGTCATCTTTGCCAAGAATAGCAGCTCAAAGTTTAGATTA
Source organism: Heliangelus exortis (assembly GCF_036169615.1). Taxonomy (NCBI): domain Eukaryota; kingdom Metazoa; phylum Chordata; class Aves; order Apodiformes; family Trochilidae; genus Heliangelus; species Heliangelus exortis. The sequence goes on from NC_092454.1 coordinate 47,615,977, forward strand.
AGAGGAATTGTCTTTGGACTGGAAAATATGAACAGGTCAAACTAAGAGCAGAGTTCTTCAGGGCAGAACAGGTTCTTCCAGTGAATTGACAACAACTTCCTGACAGAGGTGACTGAGAAAACAAAAAGAAGGTGCGTAGCTCTCCCTATACTTACAATACCAGAAGAAATGAGTGGGCATGGGAAGGCCTTCACTGCAGTCCTCTTGAGACAGTGGAGTTCAGGATCTTGAGAGGGGGGAGAAGGGCAAAAGGTGGGACCAAAGTTAGCAGAGCAAATTTTAATTTCTTTAGATGGTCTGGAAGAAGCCCATCAGTTATGTTTCTGGAGAGAAGGTGAGTCTGGGACAAAAGTCTAATTTTCAAGAATCACCCCCTCAAAGCTCAGGAATTTTTCATCCTGACATGCAGAAATCAAACAAATGTAGCAGAAGATCTGCATGGATGACCAGGAGATCTACATATCTGACTCAACTCAGATATGAACTGATAGTGTATTATGAGTGGAAACAGTGACAAGTGACCCAGGCAGAATAGAGAGCCACTGTCCAGTCATGCAAGAATGAGATTAGTAAGGCCAAAGCCCAACTGGAGTTGAACCTAGTGAGGAATGTAAACAGCAATAACAAAAGTTTCTACATATAAATTAGGTGAAAGAAGCCATGGAGAAAGCTGAGGTGTTCAGTGATTTATTTGCCTACATCTTTACTGGTAAAACTGCCTTTCAGGAATCCTAGGCCCTCAAGTCAAGAGCAAAAGTCTGGAGCAAGGAAGACTTACCCTGAGTAGAGCAGGATCAGGTTAAGAAGTACTTAAACAAACTGGACATGATGACTTGGTATGCATGCACATTGCTGAAGCAGCTGGGCCATGCCAGTGCAAGGTTACCCTCTGTTACCACAATCTTTGAAAAATTGTGGTGACTGGGGGAGGTTCCACGGGACTGGAAAAGAGCAAATACCACTCCTGTCTTTAAGAGAACAAGGAGAGTCTGGGGAGTTACAGGCTGGCCAGCCTCATCTCAGTCCCTGGCAAGGTAGTGGAGCAACTGATCATGGAAACTCTTGTCAAACCCATGAAGGACAAGAAGGTGACTGGGAGTAGTCAGCATGCAGTTACAAATAGGAAATGATACTTAACCAACTAGATGATGTTCTACAACGAGATAACTGGCTCAGTCAGTGGATGTTGCTTGCTTTAGTGATGCTTTGACACCATCTCCCATAATATCCTCACAGACAAGCTGAAAAAATATGGTTTAGGTAAGTGGACAGTGAAGTGGATTGAAAAGGGGCTGAACAACCAGGCCCAGAGGGTTGTGAAAACTGTCACCAGGCCCAGATGGAAGCAAGTCACCAGCAATGTGCTGCCAGGGTCAGTACTGGAGCCAATCCTGGTTAATATCTTTTCTAACTATCTGGATGATGGAGCAGAGTGCACCCTCTGCAGTTCTGCAGATGATACAATACTGGAAAGGAGCAGCTGACATACCAAAGGCTTTTGCTGCCATCCAGAGGGACGTGGATGGGCTGAAGAAATGGGCTGACAGAAATTTCATGAAGATCAGCAAAGGGAATTGCAAAGTCCTGCCCTTGGGGAAGAAAAAACCATTGGCATCAGTACATGCTGGGGCCAGCTGGAAAGCAGCACTACAGAGAAAGGCCTGGAATGGAGTCACATGCTGGAGAAGCTGACCACCCATCACCTTGCTTGCACAGCAAGCATTGGCCAGTGGGTATGCTGGGCTGGAATAGGGAAAGCATCACAAACAGGTGAAGGGAAGTGATCCTTCCCCTCTGCTCAGTGCATCTGAGATGCATCTGGAGAACTCTGCCCAGGTCTGGGCTCCCCAGCTGAAAAAGAGACATGGACATATTCCAGCAAAGGGTTACAAAGATCAAGGGATAGGAGAATTCATCATACAAGAAGTTTAGCAAGCTGAGAGTGTTTTGCCTGGAGAAGACTTGGGAGGGATCTTATTTATTTTTATAAATACCTGATGGGAGAGAAAGAAGACAATGAAGCCAGGCTCTTCTCCATCATTCTGAGTGACAGGACAAGAGGCAAGAGGCACAAACTGAAACACATGAAATGCCATCAACACTCAAGAAAGTTTGGGTTTTTTCTTTTACTATGGGAGTTGTCAAACACTTGAACAGTTTGCCCAGAGAGGTTCTGGAGAATCTTGGAGATAATAAAAATCATGGGCAACCCCCTCTACCTGACCCTGCTCTGAGTCAGGGGATGGAATAGGTAATTCTAATCCTGGTGGACTTCCAACCTCAAATATTCTGTGATCCAGTGTTTCAGGTGAGTACTGATGCCTTCCAAATTGCCTCTGAATATGATGTGCTTCTCATCTTGCCACACTACTGTAACTCGTTACAGAAGTCCATTATTTTTGACAGCTATTCAACAGCACACACAAATAGCCCTCTCCCCCCTTTCAGTACAGAACAACAATTTTTTCTGAAGCCCAGGGAAAAGTCAGTACTGCAATCTTAAAATATCTTCTTCGTTCAGAAAGACTGACTTCATGAAAGCCAACTGCCATCTACTGCAGCTAATGCTGTAGTAATTTTGTGATAAAAGTGTGAGTATGATCTTCCAGTCCTTATTCCTCATAGTCTTCCCACCACATCTTGAAAGACACCTGGCTCCAGTACATCTCACTTTTGAAAGTTCAACTCCCAGTTCCAGAAGCTTGATAAATGGAAAACTTGCTAGTAAAACCATCTAATTCACTACATGACAAAAAAATATTTCATTGTCAGAGAACACGTAAGAGATTTTAGAAGTTCTTGGACTGCCTTTCAGAATGTTTCTTCCTGCAGCCCGGTAATGTGAACTAAATGTCATGATCCAGAGCATGAGTGTGTTTGACCATGTGTGATCCACTACTTGAAAGCTTACTATCCTGCACCTATAGGAGTTTGATCGATCAGAAAAATGGAAGATAAAATAAACACGGTCTCTGTAGAGGTGCATGTTCTTACATGCAAAAATAGATGTCCAAACTATATGAGAATGCTACAGCTGTCACCAAAACGAATCCTTATAAAAACAACTAAAGCCTCAAAATCTCTTCTGGTTTACGGGAACAGTTATTGGTAAGGTAGAATACTATGTGAGAATATTAGTGCCTCATTTGTGTAGAGTCATTTAAGTAGATAATGTAACTGTATTAAAGACAGTTTTATTACAATGCTTGAAAGTGCAGTGTGTCTTTTATTATCCACAAATACATATTAAGACAGAAATGCAGCAATACTCTTTATTGTGTACTAAGTGCCGTAGCAATTTTCTTGACAGAAGTGTTGAAAGAAATCAAAACAATTCCCTTTGTAGCACTGTTACATAAATTGCACTGATATCTGACAACCATGATAAATTGAAACACACTGCAAAGAGGCAAGTTGCACAAAGCCACCTTGAAAAATGATAACAAGTGACCACACTGTTCCCAAGGAACCAAACCTTTCAAACAAGTCACATGCATCAAGTGTTTGTTGTCTTCTTCAGAGCACAGCATTGTAGTTAGAGCTGCATTAAGTTTCACAAGGAGAAAAATGCTGGTGTCCATATCCCCAAAATCCTTCTCAGGTCTATGCCAGGATGTCTCTTTTCCCTTTGCAATCCCCAAATTATTATGCCGTGATCCTCTGCTACAAAGAATCTAACAGAAACTGTCCAGATGGTATATCACACAAGTATTTCCACTTAATTAGTTTTTCTTTTCACTTCCACTTCACCACATGCTTCACTTACTACTTTGTGGTAAATGGAGCATGAGTATGAGTATGCCAAAGACTTAAAAAACTTCCATAATAACTCCTTCATGAAAAATTGCTGAACTTGCAGTGATTACTTTATAAACACAGTAAGCACCAGTATCATCTGCTGACATAAGGAATATTGCAAAAGAAAGATTCCATACCCAACATATCGCTGAAAGGACACAATCAGCTTCTACAGCCTCCCTTTGGAGGAAAGAAAAAAAAAAAGGAGTCAAAAAATCAGGAACACCCAAAGGCAAAAATCGCATTCATATACTTTAACAGCAAGGGTTAAAACCAAAAATGGGATAATGGATTCTTTGGGAGCATGTGCAAGCGTGTATACAACACTGCTGCCAGTGTGCATCAGTGAGCAATGGGAGAGATAGAAGAGGAGCACTGGTGTCAGGCGAGAAAATACAACCTCTGCAAATATTATATACAGCCCTTACTCCTCAGACATGCCCCTTGTATCTCTTCACAAACCAACAAGGAGATGCCAGGGATCCCCAACAATATTCATCAAGCATGTCTTTGCTTTGCAACTGCTCCACTTTTTCTCCAACTGAAATTGCCCCAATCTTAACCATAGCATTCAAAACCAAACAGTTTTCCTTTCCTGTCACATTGCTGACATTTGAAGGTTAAGGCCTCTTTCTTTGGTTACATTGTTATAGAAAATTAAGATATTGAAGGTAAAACAAAGAAGTCAATGCACTATTGTATTTCTAGATTGATGCAAACGAATATGCTCAATGTTATATTGAAATTTTCTCCCCACTCTACCTCCATCCCCAAGAAAAGCTTTAAAATCATACAAGGCACAAATGGCTAACATGTTTCAGCAAGGTCCCGTCTCTTCCTTGCTGCTCCTTTTTTGGCCCTGGTTTAACAATCTTTGGTGGCTTCAGGTGATGACAGTGGGTCCCTTGCGCCCTGTTCTCTCATGAATCTGAGATATTTTCAGTGCGATTGCTATAAGAGGACTCAGCACAGCCTGAAGAGGAAGAAATACATTGAATTACATAAAGCAGAAATATCAACAGACTTCTTAATTTATAAATCCCTCTTTCACCTGTACTACAGTAACAGTAAGGCATTCCACATCAACGGTTACGGAGTCTACAATGTCATACTTGATATAATGAAGTATGTGCATGTTTTGGGATGTATACTGAGTATACCTAAGCTATGGAGAAAAGAGAAGTCAGGAAATACACTATACTGATACTGTCTCTGTATTACAAGAATTGTGGAGGTCTTGTGAAGTCTGCTGTACAAAGCAAACTAGAAATCACAGAAATAGAATTACTTTTATTTTGATGAGTGGAAGCTATGTAAATGAGATTGTCTTCCTATACACAATCTGTGAAGCTTGGGGTCAGAAAGTACTGTAACGATTATGTTAACAGAAATCACAAATGTATTTTGAGTAATAACACCTGTAACTGTATTAAATAGGATGAATTGCAAGAGAAGTAGCATAAAAAAAGCTTCAGGCTACAGACCTTATTAAATGGCCACACATATGAAAATGCTGCAGTGGGTGAATGCAGACCATATGAGACCCAAGTAAAACATATTTTTTCAAATGGCAACTGCATCTTCTCTCAATCAATTAAATTATGTGCAAAGGTACAACTGGCAGATCTGGGGTTTGTGTGAAAGTTTTCTTTTCAGGTAATCTACATGTGATGACCCTCTAAGAGCTCCCACTGCTGCCTCTTTCAAATAAACTACATTCTGGATATAAACTTGATAAACTACATTCTGGATATAAACCTGTCAGGTTTAAAATCAAATCAAACAAAACAGTACTTCTGGACAGCTTAAATTTACAGTTTAACAAAATCAATACTTTCAATCTGTTTTGGCTACCTAGCAGTTTCTGACAGTATGAGGTTTTTGCTTTATTTATACTAATGGTCAGGTAGATAAATAACAAAGTGTGAGGAGACAAAATAACTGCTAGCAGAGCCATGGAGTAACACCATGAATGCCAAGTGAGTTTATGATCAAACTTAGTTATTCTCAAGTGCAAGCAGTTTGACAGGTTGTTGTTCAAAATGCTCCATATTTGTAGATATCTATCTACTGAAAAATCATTGAAGCAGAATACAAGTCCATTAAGATCAAACATACTTAGAGGAGACTAATATGCAGAGCACAAATTTGCATCTGTGGGCAAATGATGCAAAATTAAATATTAAAATGTGCCAATTTATAAGGTTTGGACCATATCACTTCATCAACACTGATTAAGAAGAACTGAGAGAAAAGCAAAGCATCTGAAGCCCCTCTGGTACTCTCCTGAGAAACCCCTTCTTTATTTAACCTAAAAAGCACAAGAAAATTTAAAAAGCAGCCCTACTGGCCAGCTTCACTTGACCCTGCTTTTTTAATCTATTTATCTCTTGGAAACTGTTTGAGACACAACATGTTATCCTTTAGATAAGATTTCAGAACTGAAAATTAACAGAACTCAATCAGAATTTTGTTTTAGCAATAGCATAGATGTCACACCTCTAAAAAAATAACCAGTAAGAATGATCAAACAAGCAGGTATCTAACATAAGGCAAATAAAGATCAAAAGCTCTTTGCTTGGGAATAATCTGTGCCAGAGCTGTCAGAAATGTATCATGCCTGCTTGGGTCATGTAGTATTTCATTTTCTCTGCAACCTCACAAGAAAATTCCACACAACTCCTTTTCTTCCAGCCAAGTTCTCAGATGAGACTTGCCCCATGGTCCATCTGGTTTTACAAAGGGTCAGGTAGGGCTGAAATGTACCTTCTTGCAGCTCAGCATATGTCTGGAGTTTGCCTTTAGATTTCGGCTTTTAGGTTTTCACAAGGTGAAAACTCTAGATAGCATTTACACTAAAACCTGCAAACTTTCATTAAAAAAAAACGTGTATTTCTGAAGAAAAAATATCTGTTCAGACATTGATTGTGAAGCTTGTGAATCTTTTCCCTTCAGTCTCTCCACTGCACTGAATTTCAGTCTCATAATAAAAAATGAATGCAAGAGCATTTTACACAGTCTGGGAACGGACACTTTCCAAAGGTCTCAAATTCACTTTTCCCAGTCCAGTGTAAGACTCAAAAATAAGTTGCCCTTTTCACAGTCTCAACAGAGAAAAGAATTCTGCTGAATTTACCTAGAAATAAGTAAAACAATACAGCTCATAGAACACTAATGCCCTCAAATAGGATCCAAACATTTTAGCTGACACCAGATAACTACAACTCTATTTTTCATTTCTCAAACTTTTACTCTGTGTTCTCTAACTGTATTGATCCTCATTTTGTATTCAGCATCACATCCACAAGTGTTATTATTTTAGACTCTCTCAGCTGCATACACACACAAGTAAATGTACAGGGTCCGAAAACTAGGAACAGTGGCTCTATTATTATTATATGTTACTATTTATAAAACACTGAACACTAAACCATTTACTCCCCACATTCTGAGATCACAGAAAACAATTCAAATTAGTCGGTCTTAAAAGAGTGCCCTACTGGGGACAAAAATCCCACCCCAATCAGCTCAAACTTTTGTGACTCTAACACAGGTATTTAAGCACCTGAATTATTAATAACCAAAATGAACAAATGCTCAGATCTTGCAACAGATTTTAAAGCAAAACTTGCATAGTACTTCATGTTCCAGAAGAATTCATGCTGCTGGAAGAAGGACAACAGTTTAACTTTTGGAGCTTTGCAAGGGTAGAAGATGTGCCAACTGTTTTCCATCTCTGCATTGTCCCTCTCTGAAAACTGTTGTCAAACCCCAAATTCTACTTCTTCATCTGCTTGTCCATTATATTTACTATAAACTGAAGTAGTTTTCCAGTTCACAAATATAGTCTTGAGGAAAATACGCTTGAAGAATGCTTTGAAGTTACAAGCAGATGTAATTGCTAGGTGGAGTTATTATTATTGTATGAATTATGATAAGCCTTGACATTTCAGGCATGGGCCAGAAATCCTTTTCTCCTGTAACACTTAAATGAATCCTCAGTCCTCCTCTTTTTATCTACACAAAGTTTGCTCAGAGACCAGGGGAAGTGATACAACTCTACATGCTGTTACAAGGACACAAAGGAATTAAAAAGTATCTCCTTCTTTTCTTACCTCTGCCTGCTCCTGTCATTTTTTCTTGGTACATGTGACTTTCTAAAGCCCTTTGTATCCTGGACAACAGAATCACTATCACACAAACTAAGGGAAAGAAAAAGAAGGGTAGAAGAGAGGGGAAAATTCCCCAAAACAGGTTTTGATGGTCTTCTTAAGGAGCTTTTCCTTAGGCTGTAATAGATTTTAAAGGTCAAACCAATTCACTTACAAAGCATCACTGAAGTGACAGAAGAGACACAAAGAACTGACTGAAACCACTGCAAAGTGAGCTCAGAACTATGGTCACACAGGCTGTCACCTTCTGTAGGGCTTTTGCCATTAACATCTTAGCTTAGAATGCCTGCTTAGATCTTGCATTAAAAAAAAAAAAAAAAAAAAAAAAAAAAAAACCAAACAAAAAACCCACAACAAAACAAAAAAACAAAAACCCAGAAGTCTTTGGAAAGGTTTATGCTACAGCCACCTATCCTAGAATATCTAAGCAATGTGGGTAGCCTGGTTCACTGAGGAACAAACTGGACTGGTTCTGTAACATGCACAGCCCTTGTGGTGTTTACTTTATTACCATGAAACAGCACACTCACAGCAGGAAAATGGAAACTGAACTCTCTACTCCTCTACACAATCTTCCTGCTGACCCAAATAAAATTACAATAAAGGTCAGGAGGCCAGCTGTTCTGCCTCCAGCAATAGAGGAAGGCAGGCATGAGGGGTGAAAATTACAGGAGAAAAATATAAACTAAGTGGTGGTATATGGAAACATCTCTGCTTGCAATACATCAGTAATTTTTTAGGATATCCAAAGAACTTTGACAGAAGATTGGGCTTAATGAATTGATTTCCTTGATTTACAAAGTATTTTATAATTTCTGTCACATGAAGTATTTGTCCTATGTAATAGCAAAACAGACCTCCAGTTCCAGTTTATTTAAAATTAATTGACTGTATGGCTCTGGGTAGAGGCTTAACTACCTGAATAGTGCAAACATGCTATGTTACCTGAGAGTGTGATGAAACAGATGGAAAACTTCATATCCCACCTCACATCAAAGAAAATCTCACATTATGTAATAGAAAAGGCAAAACTTCATGTGATATCTCTGGACCATACTGTATTATTTAATAGCCAGCCATGGCCATGATAAAAGACTCAAAATTTAAAAAATAAAGGGGCAATAAATATGTAGCAAAATGTACTTGTACTTGGGGTTGTAAGAGTGTCTCAATAGAACCAAATAGAAAACTTTATTTTTATCCCTATTAAGTGATATTCAATACAAAGACTTCTGGGTTATTGATTTCAGTTCCCTGCTCCTGGACAAACTCATACCATAACCAGTTGCTTTATACAATCACTATGTATACATATGTATGTACACACAATGATACATAATCATAATTCTTCCAACCAACAACCATGGCCCACCTGAAAATCAGTTTGTTTTGTCCTCTGGTACTTGCCATTCAAAAATTGCTTCAGAAATTCAGTCTTTGATGATCTACATTTGATGATCAATTTTTCTTTTGATTGCTGTGCCTTTTTAGACAAAAACTCAAAGAAACAACTCCTGTCCCAAAATCTTTGTTTGGCTGCTGCTAGCCTAATAATTCTGTAGCTAACTAATACATACTTCACCAGTCTTTGGCAAAATTAATTGTGATTAACTGCACCCCATTTAAAGAGTACCTGATACAGCCTGCACAGGTCTCTGAAAACACCTATTTATTGCTGTTGCAATTCACATAATTAATAATATACTATAAACAGAGCTATTTAGTCCATGTTCAGAACAATCCAGATTATTAACTACACTGCTCCCAAGGAACTTACCCTGCAACAGCAGCACAACTGTGTTGCTGAAGAACACACTGGATTTACAAACAAAACAGATCTGCATAGTGAGTCACTTCTATCTTAGTCTTTATATATGAAACTTCCTGTTTGAATCTTATTCAAGTTTGACAATATATCCAGGTGGCTAGACGAAGGACAAGAAGATACCAGCCATGTTGTGGGATCTCCAAATAATAAATAACAAGTTGATCTGTAAAACAAGGCTGTAACTGTGCCTAAAGGTCAATAAGCTCTTATTTTAGTACTTAATGTCCCATGAACATATCCCTTGAGTTTCCAACTGTGATAAATTTAGGACAGCAAATAGCACCATTAACTTTACAAAAAGATACATGCCAATGTATAAAGGTCCGAGGCTTCAGATAGAAGTCTATTGTTTTTTACAATGAGCTGAACTTTCTGAACTTGCTAACTGGATGCCTACCTATTTGATCGGTTAAAACTATATAAATCTTTTTAAGGAAACCTTCCAAATAAGTTGGAAAGCCGTTTTCTCAGTAATGTACAGTGATGAGGGGCACCACCAGTGACACAGTGTGTCAACAGAGTGGCCTTCCATTCAAAGGGGGGCATTCCAGTTTCAAAAAAATGTAGACTTAAAAATTGTGATTGTAGACTTTAAAAAATTGTAAACTACATACAGGTGTGGTCTAGATTTCTGCTTACACACAGAAGAGGCACCCACCACTGGTGTATACACTGTCAAAGAGAACAGAAGGAAACTAGAAAAGCCTGAAAACTGCTGAAAAGCTGGCTGATTAATTTTGGAAAAGGCTATGTCTGAAAGGAAAGGGGAGAAAAATGATGCTGACAGGAGGGAAACTCAATCTAGTTACCACTATGATCCAACAAAAGGGCACTGCAAATTCCAGTATGAGTTGTTTATCAAAACAGATTTATTTCTTGTGAAAAAGACCCAAAACCATGCATTAGTGTATTTTTGCCTTTCTTTTCAGGTGTTGACTGGAAGTATCACCAGGCAAAAACACAAAGCAATATAAAGCTTTCATATTCCACTTGCAGATGTAAAAAGTAAAAGTAATGGAAAGAAGCAGTCCTGTAAGGAGAATCAATTGTGTATTTGCTTAGGCAGCCAATAATTTTTGCAAATAATTTCATGCCTTGGTTTATGATATGGGCTGGTCTTGTTCAACATCTTTATCAGTCATATAGATGAGGGGATTGAGTGTTTCCTCAGCAAGTTGAGCTGCTGATGACATTGAGTTGACTGGGAGTGATCTGCTCAAGGGTGGAAGACTCTGTAGAGGGACCTGAACAGGCTGGGTCAGTGGGGTCAAAGCCAATTTTTTGAGGTTCAACAAGGCCAAGTGCTGGGTCCCGCATTTCAGACACAAAAACCCTTTTCAGCTCTACAGATTTGGGGAAGAATAGCTGGAAAGCTTCCCAGAGGAAAAGGACCTGGGAATACTGGCTGATACCTGGCTGAATATGAGCCAGCAGCGTGTTCAGGTGGCCAAGAAGGCCAGCAGTATCCTGGCCTGCATCAGAAATAGTGTGGCCAGCAGGATGATGGGTGTGATCATCCCACTATACTTACTGGCCACTGGTGAGACTGCAGATAGAATGCTGTGTTCAGTGCTGGGCCCCTCCCTTCAAGAGGGATATTTAGCTGCTGGAGGGTGTCCAGAGAAGCACAACCAAGCTGGTGAAGTGTATAGAGCACAAGTCCTATGAGGAGAGGCTGAGAGAACTGGATTTGTTTCCTTTGGAGAAGAGGAAGCTGAGGGGAGACCTTACTGCTCTCTGCAACTACCTGAAAGGAGGTTGTAGAGAGGTGGGTGTTGACCTCTTCTCCCCAGTAAATAATGACAGGATTAGAAAAAATGGCCTGAAGTTGTGCCTGTGGATCTAGAGATGCACCAGGAGACTAGAAATTTGGAAGAATTTCTTTACTGAGAGTCATTAGGTGGTATTAGGAATGGGCTGCCCAGGGAGGTGGTGAAGTCACCATTCTTAGTCATACTCAAAAAATGCGTAGATGTGGTACTTCAGGATATGCTGTAGTGTTTTTTCCTGGGTTGACAGCTGGATTCAGTGACCCTAGGGCTCTTTTCCAACCATGACAATTCTGTCATTCTGTGATGCTAAGTATGAAAGAGAATTTTTCATGATCAGCCCAGACAGAGTACAATGTTACAGAAACTGCATGCAGTCATCTACCCAATTACAGAGAACAACTACACTTAAAAAAAATAAGCATTTAACCCAAATGTAACAATTTTCTTAAATACTATATAAGGTATATGCTTTACATCTGTACATCACTGCCCTTTGAATTACTAGTCACATACAACTATGTTGACTCTGCCCCTATTACTGAAAGTAAGTAAGAAATAAAGTAAAATCTGTCTCAGCTCTTTCAAGTGTACATTTCAGTATGAATCTCTAAGCACACAAAAGGAATTATAAAGACAGGAAGACTATGCTGGCCCTCCCCAGCAATGATGTTTTCTGAAAAAGGAGTTTGCTATTCACTGCCTTCCACATATTCCGCTGAAAACTATAAAATGTTCTCCTGATAAATTTTTAGTTATTTTTGTACCAACAGGAGGAACTCCTGCAATCAAATTTATGTGCTCCCTTGAAATCAGCCATCTGCTTGCAGGATACATAACCTTGCACATCCTAACATCCTGATGTTGTTGGCAATGTATGCAGCTAGGGCAAGAGAAGAGAAGCGGTGGAAACCACAGAAATTTATTTAATTAATTGAGATGAAACTGCTCTTTGTCCCAGATTCTTGTGCACATGTGTTTATAGTACTATGTACTATAGTACTATGTCCTCCCTGAGGCAGTCTGGGTGTTAAAAAGTCTCTCTGCACCAAATAATTGCAGGAAAGTCCCTGAAACAAGTTCCAAGGCAATGACATTTCTACCCCTGGGATTATCTGTTCACCAGTGAGCATCCTGGATAAACAGCCTGAAGTATAGGAATCTGACAGGCTCTTACTGTCTTTCTTTTCTGTACCTGGGAATAACAAACCATATTGATATCTAGAATAAGAAACCACACTCTGAAAGCCCTGAGGGCAGTGATAAGCCCAGCTGGCTCTGCCCAGTCTCTCCTGAGGACTACCTCCTGGCATCCTGCCCATGGGCTCCCACTCCGCCCTAGGGGTGCTGGAGCTATCCCATAGGAGTGCTTGGCTTCAGACTCATCTAAGGATCTGCTGGGTGGGCCTCAGATCTACACTTTCCCTGAAGGACCCCTGGGAGGCACATTGTACTTTGTCTCCAGTCTAACTTTGACCGTCTCCTGGCTGGACCAACACTGTTGCCTTGTCTCCAGCCCTGTTCTTGGTCCCATCCAACCTCCTCCAGGTGTATCCTGAACCAGACCCACCATTTGCCTTGTCTAGAATGGTTGGTGGAGCTTGTTACCAGAGCCTTGCTCTGACTGCTCCACTTTCTGCAGTGGGACTGTCCCTTGGACAATGAGGGCACTGCCCATGCTGCAGCTGCTCTGACTGTCTGGCTCCTATCACCTTGTGCACCCTTGCTGCTCCCTGGACACCTGATCCCTGCAGAGGAGGCCACTAGACCTTGGTGGACTTCATGCACCTCTCAAGCAAATCCATGCAAAACAGAGATGAAAATTAACAGGAGGATAGCACATTCCTTATTTTCTAAGGAAAATGCATTTCTTACTTTCTCTTCTCTCTCAATTTAGATTTTTCATGAGTGGAAATCTCACTGAGTACATTTGCTATTTTCCACTTACATAAAAAAAAATAAATCAACTGGTAAATACAGGGCATTGAGAGATACAGAAGCCTAAACTGCCAGCATGTCACACCTTGTTTTGCATACCTTGTAACAAGTAGAATAGTCCATTGATGCAAAAAAGTATTCAACTTCAAAAATCACATTCTCATTTGTAATTAAGTAGTCAAAAGTTTAGCTAGATGCGTGTTGCAAGTATATGCTTTATTTTTTTCTAGGATTTTCTTGTTAAGATTCATTAGACAGGAAGCATGTTCAGATCATACATTACGTGTCACGTACCACAAGGTTGCTGGTCTCCTTCAAACCTCTAAAATGAAATTTCAGTCCATCTCTCACATGCCATTTTTTAATTTACCCTTTTTTAATAAGTTAACACAGAGAAGCTACAAACATTGCTGATTATACCTCAGCTTTGGTCAGTGGTGGGTCCACCTCAGAGCCAGAGAACTGTCTGTTCAACATGGGGCCCTGTTCAGGTGTCTCCTCACAGAACCCACCCTTTCAGCCCCCCCTGCTACCAAAACCTTGCCATGTATACCCAGTACAGTAAAAAGAACGAATGGGGTTGTAGCAGTGTTCTTCCTTGCTCAAAACAAATTTATGGCTCTGCTGGATGGTTAAAACTGGGTGCGCAGAAATACAATAAAATTGATTAAAAATGCCCACTGCTCTGAGATTTAGCATTCTATGTCTTCTATCCAAGGAGTTACTGAGGATACAACTCTGTGTAAGAAAAAGCAAATAAAATTAACAGATCAGATCTGCAGAAATGGGCTCTGCAAAATTTCTGGAAAAACCAAAGAACTTTGCATGACTGATAGGTGGTTGTTTAATATCACTAGGACAGACTCTATATGTTTTTGGTGGGAATCTGGTGAAAAGTCTATGTCAAACATTTATCTGCAGTACTAATGCATTTAACAGCACTTATGTTTAGGGAAATTTGCATTTTGCATTCCAGTTATGAATACACAATTAAACAGAACTTCAAACTACAGGGTTTTGATCTACTGCAAGCCAAATGCTTATCCTTACTTCCATGAAACATCCTTAGTTGTCTCATGTTGTATATCACAGCATGAAGGTGTTTTACTAGGAAAAATCTGACAGTTCAAAATGTGATTTATATTATAAATTGTATTAGGCATCTGCTGGCCAATACTGCAATTTGTTCTCAACGTTCCCTCTTCTTAGGAAAGAGTCCAGTTATGATATGAGATAATCCTCAGCCAACTGCAAGTCTTTCCCTTACAAGGAATCCCTGCATTGTTTAGTCTTTGGCATCAGTATTCTTAACTGCACTCTCATCATGAAGAATCCCTGGATTGCCCTTTAACTAAGTCATCCTCAGAAAACCCACTTGAAATATAATTATTTTTTTAATATTCTTCCATAACCAATCTTACAATGTTTGGGAAAAAATGTGAAAAATTAAAACTAACATGGCTTCTCTTAATAGCTTAGCAGTCGTTACCCATTTTCATCACTAAGCATCTCAGACCTTGACCTTCCTGTTGTATTAGTTACTTCACAAACATACATTCAAACTGCTGGTGCTGCCTCAAAAGATGTACAGTTACATGATTAGAAGAATTGTTCACAAACACAGTACACAAAGATCAAGATGCTGAGCACTCCTTCTAATTAAAGATGAAAACCTGCAGCCATTGCTATTGAAGAGGACATGTGCTACTTACACACTTAATACATTGCTACTGCATTACCTGTGGCTCCTTATTGTGCTGGCTAGGATCCTTTTCATAACTCTCTGCATAGATCCGGAGAGTAGCTCTGACATGGCTAGAAGCACTCATTCTGAAGATGAGCCTGGAAGCATCTGAAAAAATAATCCGCAGCCCCTGTGGGAGAAGAGGGAGAAGAGATATACAGCATATATGTATGGTGGCTGTACCTTGACAAATCACAGTCCACTGCATTAAAATAAAAAGTGAAAGGAAGAGTTATTTGAATATAATTCCTTTTTCCCTGATTCCATTCCCTAATTTCCATTTATTCATTTTCCCCAATCTAAAGACTAGAAATAAATTAGTGTATTTCCTCCCACCTTTCATAACAAAGACTCTCTTACTACTGTTTTTATTTCCTTCATCTAACTTGTTCTGTGTGGCAGAGTATAAAATCAGGCCAAACATCATTAAGACCAAACTGCATAGTAAAATAGTTGTAGTGTTTCAATACTCTAAAAAGTGTCACTAACATGCTATTCAGTTCTCAGTCCATAAATGGTACCCTTAGTTAGGCTAACTGCCACTTCTGCAATGCCACTGAACTTTATTTCCCCTTTTAGTCCTGCTGTTGGAAAATGCCTTGTGCATAAACTGTGATCCTTACTACTTTTGTTTAAGGGTAAGCCATCAAAAATGAGAGAAAATAATTAAGAGAGAAGTGTTTTATTCTTCCAGTTTTATCAGCAGCTTAAGAAGACATTGACATTAGCAACACAGTGCTTTAGCATTCTGAAATATAATTAGAAGCCTTTGTTTCATCAAGTAAATGCCAAAAACTTCTTCAACACTGTGTAAAGCATCGCTCAG
The DNA here is from genome assembly GCF_036169615.1 of Heliangelus exortis. NCBI lineage: Eukaryota > Metazoa > Chordata > Aves > Apodiformes > Trochilidae > Heliangelus > Heliangelus exortis. The sequence goes on from NC_092454.1 coordinate 47,632,052, forward strand.
TTGATAATCACAGAGCCACAGAATACTTTGTGTTGGAAGGAACACTTAAAGGTCATTTAGTTCAACCCCTCTGAAGTGATCCAAACATCATCAACTAGATCAGGTTGCTCAGATCCCCGTCCAACCTGACACTAAGCATTTCCAGGAATGAAGCATCTACCACCACTCTGGGCAACTTCTTCAAGTGTCCACCACCCTCATCATAAAAAATGTTTCCCTTATATGTAGCCTACATCTACCCTACTTAATTTAAATTATTAATCCTTGTACAATTACAACTGATTCTGCTTAAAGGTTAGTCCCCATGTTTCTTATGAACTTTCTTCAGGTATTAAAAGGCCACACAATAAGGTCTCCCAGGAGCCTTCTATTCTCTATGATGAACAAAGCCAATTCTGTCTGTCTGTTCTCTAGGATAGGTGCTCTCCTCTTGGGCCTCCCTATTGTGGCCCACACCCAGTCAAACAGCTTCACATTTTTCTGGTGAAATGCCAATTATCACTAGAAAATACTCATCAGGAAGACATTGCACATGGGTAAAGGGTTGGATTAGCTGTCCATCTCTCATTTCAGTGATAAAATGAAACATTTTTTTAGCTGCTAGTATGGAATTATATATTCATGCTGACATATACTGGCAACATAAATTTACCTGGTAGTCTGCATAGGTTTGACATACAGAAAGAGCCTGCATGCAGAAGGCTGAGCTTTACATCCTGCTTTTCTACTAAGTGGCCATTAAGCCATCTTCATAATGAGCTGGTTCGGTTGATGCTAATGGAGTTTTGCCAATGATTTCAATGGAATCAAGACTTCCTCTTGGATGCCTAGAATTATACAGGCAGCTTGCTGCAACTTGATCCTGTGAACAAGAGGTTGTCTTTTGCTGACTGGTCATTACACCTAACTTTATGGCAGTGAAAAGAAATAAGATAAAATTAAGAGCTTCCCAGTTCTGTGCATAGTTTATTTCAAATGACTGTCAAACCCCAGACCAGCAGCTCCAAGTGCAGAACATTAATGTCAATCAACTTTAAAAGAGAAGGAAGGGAATCCAATCCATCTGTTCCAATTACATGTGTGGACACCAGAGCATGTGAGTGTCTTATTCTCCAAAAACTAAACGGGCATTTTACATGCTCCTGCCAGGCCTACTAACTCCCACAATGACATGACTAGAAAGACCACTTTAATACTTTGATAGGCTACACATACTCCATGTTTATGTAGCAATAACATCATTAACACATTATTACTTGGTTCAGCACATCTGAAGTCTCACCACTTATTGAATTATGGTTTTTGGATTAAAAAAGTTTAGTAAAAAAAAAAAAAGTTTAGTATAGCTTCCTCATTGAACATCTGGAGATACTTATTTTAGTATCTGGGCCAGCTAATGGATATTAATGAGATCAGCATTGAAGCTGATGTGATGGAGACAGAGCTGTGCAGTGATTTCCCTCTTGAACATTACAGTCCAGTAAAACAGCGAGCTGATGTATCAGTATCTATGAAGCACTCATAAAACTAGACCTACTATGCATTACACCATGAAGTTTGGTTTCCAGAGGTTTGTGGTGTTCTTCAGTCACTAATTTCAGCAGCAATGTATTGGATATATGACAATACTTTTACTTCAAAATACTGCAATTATCACAGTTTTTATTTGGTCCTCTAGGAATAGAGGGCCACACTTACTACTCTGACAGGAAGCATCTTACTGCTGGTGCACAACTGAAATACTATACTGAACAGAGAAGAATTTTTGCCTTATCTCTGGAGAGTTATTTCAAACAACTTTTTTCCAGCTTTTCCATTACCCATTTCCTGACTCTTACTCAAATTGAAAAGCAAAAAACCAAGATTACTTGCAGAATTCTTTGCACCCCAAATCTAAAAACAGAAGTGAGAAAATATTAACAAATTTTCAATAACAAAGATCCAAAGTTTTATTTTGTGAATCTCATGATATTGGATCCCTTCATTAAAGAGCTAGAAGTTAACCATTATAATGGGCAATATGTACTTCCCAACCTTCTAATTCAAATTGTACACAAAAATGCAACCAGTTCACTTTTTGGCTTTCAGTATCCTTAGGAGTAGCACTGCTATGTGCACAAGGGCTAGCACAACAAAATTTTAAATATGAAAGCAGTCTTCAAGAACAGAAGAATGGTTCCTTTCATTTTGTACCTTATTATTGCACTGTGACAAACAATATTCACAGGTTTCAATAGTCCAAATTAATTAGAAGCTACAGTCTAGGCATACTGTTTGCTGCCTATTTTGCTGCTAACATGTTTGCTTTCTGAGCCTGCTCACCAGCTTCTCCTTCATGAGACCCAGTGCAGTTACACTGAATATAGATCTCTCTTTACTGCCAGCTGGGAAAAAAACTTTGAACGAGTTCCTGAAAACATAGCTGGAATATCTGCATGAAGGTCATCAGAGTCAGAAAGAGACACCTCCATTTACATAAAAAGCAAATTACCAGAGGAAAACGGCAGTAGCAACAAAATGCTGTTGCATTTTCATGCATCTATGTTCTCCCTTATTTCCATTGTGCTTAGACAATCCTAGTGATGCTGCAGACACATAGAGCTGGGAGTGTGACCTTGCCAGAAGACAAATTCTCAAAAAATACATGTTTCACCTGATGAAAAGACATGCTGTCTGGTTCTATGGGCTCATTTGGGTCCGTTCGAAAATAGGTCAAGTCATGTTTCTCTGTTTGCTTTACACATTGATATCATTAGCAATTTTATTCTAATTTAGGACAAGGATTCTGGAAAAAAATTAAAGAAAAAAAAATTTCAAAGCTACTGAAATTTGTAAAGCTACTGAAAATTTGTAAGCTACTCTTTGAAAGTATGAGGGCCACAAGTGCCTGTAATTTTGCAGTGGACTTGGATAGTATGATAGCCTCATATCTTGTTTCAGCAGTAGTATGCACAAAGAGAGTAATTCAGTGGTAGATGAGCTGCTTGTATTATCTGGATGCCATGATGAAAGGAATTACAGGGACTCTGAGTAGAACAGCACAACAACAGCTTTGATAGCTTGTGGCATCATTTGCTAGGGTCTGGTCAGGTCAAATGATTTATAGACAAGAGAAGCTAGGACAATAAAAATAAACAACACAAATTCAGAACACATTTTAATGGGTCGTAGCTCACCTTCAAGACATTTGAACATATATTTACACCTGGAAAAAGTACATGGGTTAGCTTTGAGCACATCATGAATTTCAAAATACTGAAGGCTCAGTTTGAACTGCTATTCTTGATAGCTAAAGTATGAGCTAAGCTCATTACAGACACAGCCCAGAAGGAACACAGAACCAGTCATTTGGGCTAGACATACACACATACAGTGCAGTCCACTGAGGTCTCATGCAGTGTTGAATACAACAGGCACTGTGTCATATGCACAGTAATTATTGCAAATTCTGTGGGTCACCAAGAGCAAGAAAATTTTAACTTTTCTTGTAATGTCTTGCAAGTAGAGATTTCAGATAAAAAAAAGAACTGTCTTTCAACAAGACACTTTGCACTGTTCAGGAAAGGGCACTCTCCCTGTATGTGCATTGCTGTCAACAGGGACTCCATCCCCTCATACATTCTCTGTGACACTATCACCCCTTGTTATGCACAGGAAGTGCAAACTAAACCACAGGCGGGTTTTCTTATCCAGGCCGAGTTAATCTTAAGTAGGATATGCAATATCTATCAGAGCAAAGAAAACACCATCCTATAAATAAACGGAGAGGTTTGCCAGATGAACATTAGAAACAACACAGTTAGTGACAATATTACAGTTGTGAAACTTTGCTACCCCATCACTACGACCATACCTGTCTTTTGGTCACAGTGCCATCCACAGGATCTATGTACTCAAAGCTGTCTGTTCTTTCCACACTGTAGATATTGCTACCCACAGCAAACTGCTGATGTCTGAATGATTTGTCAGTGATCAAAGCTTCCAGATCTCTCATTATGAAATATGCTGTTCTGGGCTCCAGTGCTTCATAATCAAACCTTGCATATATATAAAAAAGTAGAAACAAGAAGTAAGTTCCCAATCCCTGAAGAAACAGCTCTGCTTTCATCGAACTCTGTATACTCTCAATTATCAATTTATTGCTTATATAAAAATTCAGAGGTAGACCACTGAAGTATTGATTCTGAGTCAAACCAGAACACACATTAAAGTCCTCTGCAATTTGGCCACAAAATGTGTGCACAAAAGTTCTACACTGGCCATCTGACTATGAGTTAAGAGAAATAATTCAGAGAACTCAAGGTTTCTAAAGCAGCTTCATCAATACACAGCTATCTTATCAAGATTAGAATTCACCCTTTTGAGACCTCAATAAAAATGAGCAAATGTTTGGATCCTCAGAAGAGTTCTCCTGAATTAGAAGTAGCCATAGTTCCAGTTGTCACTAAAATACTACCATATGGAAGCACATACAGAAACAAATGCAGGAGTAACTCTTGCTGGAATTTCCATTTTTTTTTACCATGTAATGAACGATGCCTACAGATTCCACAAGTAAATAATTCAAATCTTTCTAACACTCAATATCAGAAAATTCAATTACTCATATATTACGCGTGGTATATACATGATGCTTCTTCAGTAAGTAAATTCTGCTGCTACTTACTTATCAGAAAAAAACTGAACCGTGTCAATCTGTGTCATATTTTTATTCTGTGAACACAACAAATACACACTTAAATATAGCTGAACACAGAACAGAAGCCACGGTTGTGGCAGAATTGTCTTATCAACTGCATAATTTCCTGCACCTTTTCCTCATTTTTCTCACCTGCAGTAGTAGTGCCGGCCAAATTTTGTCCAGTGATCCCTGACAATCTCCTCCACACTCTGCTTTCGAGCTGCTAGGATGGAAAGCCAAACCAGCACAGCCCACAGTCCATCTTTCTCTCGAAGGTGATCAGATCCTAAAGAGATGTAGGTAAAGCACATTTTTTGGTACAACTGCAAATCAGAAAACATGGTAAAGAGCCTAAGCAAATATCTCATTTAACTTTGTATGTAACATCAACAGTGTTAACCTCAGCAATTCCAGTATCATCCAGATGGATCACCAGAACTGACATTTAAAATGTGATTTGACAAAACCCAAATACCTAAGGCTAAATAGAAAGATGTATAAGTATTGGGACAGAAATCATAGTAACAGGAAAATATTTTTAGTCATGATTCCTGCTCACTGACACACTCAGTCAGTCCAAACCTGCTCACTGAGTACGTCCAAACCTCTGTTACTCCATCTCAGAACTGGGCTAGATATGGAAACCCTTGGCCATGAATCAGAATGTTTCAAGCCACACGAGGGAAGTTCAACAGCATGTCCTTGTCTATGCAGATGTTCACCTGTCAAGCTGTGGAGGAAGAATTTTCCCATATCATGAAAAATGAAGATTTCCAGAATATTAATGACCTCCCAACAGGAAAAAAACAAGAGCTTGAAAAATGTTTCTGGGAAAATAAAACAAAACAAAATAAAACCCCACCATAGAACAACACTTTTCCCCTTTTCTATAATCTCCACACATCTCAGTGGTAAAATGTTCAGATACTCAAAACCTAAATCCATTCATAGGTTTATATTTATTACAGCAGAAATTGGTCCAACAATGGAGACTAATAACAATTTCGGAATACCTCACAGGATTTAGCATATACTCTCAGATATGGGAGATGCATGTCCAAGTCTGCTGTCTGAATTCAGAGGACCACAGAATTTATCTTGCTTGATTGTTGCTTTTCTTAAAAGAGAGAACACAGGAAGAAAGTAATCCAGAGGGGGAAAGTCTGTATGGAAAAGATGGAAAAAAGCATAGTGGTCCCACAGATGAAAATCACTGTTTGAAAACACCAGCCTGATGTGAGTACAGGGACAATGATCCTGTGTGTTCTATCACTGCAACACTGCTAGTCAACTGTTTTCCACCTCCTGTACCACCCACTGTCTGAGGTGACTTTGTTTTCTCTTTCTCTCACTTATTCCTATTGCCCAGTTCACATGGTAGAAATTCTAGGGAGGGGTCTTGCTCTATTACCTCAATTTATCTACCACCATTCTTCTTGGATTTAGAGATCGAGTAATTTTTGCAGTAGATCTGCAGGGGCAGAGCTGCCCTTTGCAAAGGGATGCAGTGAAAGGTGCCTCACAAGTATGTGTTCCTGAGATTGCCACATTACTAGTCTTTGTGGCTTGCTGAGGGCCCTCAGCAACCTAAGAATAAATATCAACAATACTTTTAATTAAAACACTTAAGGTATTAATGAATTCAGGAATCAGTTTAGGGAGCTGAAGCAGTAAGAGACAACAGAACAGAAGAGTTAACAAATATTTATTCGATTATCCCATTATATCAATTTTGCCACTGTTAAGTGTATACATATGAGTCTTACAATGTATAGTAATTGCAATTATTTTGACAACTTATTTTTAAGTTAGCTTGTCACATATTTCTCCATATAACAGTAGCAAAATTTATTTTTTACTGCTGCAACAGTAAGTTGCTATGACCAGACCCAGAGTAAACAACCTGGGAAGCACAGGCTTAAATTGAAGTATAGTCCTGGGAGGCAGCAGCCTGAGAAAAAAAGTAAGAGCTTGCAAAAAATTTTCATATTATGATTTCTTCTGATATTGGAAAGCTGTTGGGCATGCTGACTGTCTTACGTGCCTAACTTATTCTGTATCTGAGGTTTCCAATTCTGATAGATACAGAGAGCCCTGAGGCCATATGCATTAAGAAAATGGAATTGCTTTTTCCTAAATTAGTCATCTCTGCCTAATGTATTGTATTCTATAAAAGTAATTCTAAAACCAACATAAGACTAAAGTGAGCAAACAAACTCACAGTAAATAATTTTATTTGCATACACTTTGAGTCTGGCACTCTGAAACTTGGCAGTATTTTAGGGAAATGGAGATTCAGAAGCATTTTGATCTGTTCCTTTATTCAAGTTAATGAGATTAGTTTAGATTTATAACAGATACCACCAACCAGCTCTTTCCTTCATTTCAGCAGCAGCACATTTTTATATTCTCCCCTAGTTCTTCTTCCAACATAATCTTGAAGGAGAAGGCAGCTGATGTTAATAGTATCTAAAAATTCAGAGATGAAGCATGTCAATTTGTGAAAGATATAGCCATTAATGAAGTGGCTTATACCACAGAAAGATAAATGAGGTACACTGCCCTCCTAATCCTGATTAATAGTTTACTGATGAAATTTAGAATCTAATTGCTGCTGCTGACACCCCTCTCTGAACTTGTCCTGGGCATTAGTCATAGAACCAGAAAGCTACTAACCTCATCTGACAAGCTCCCCACACTGCTACAAAAATGGAAGAAGTTTTTAAAGCATTGGTTGAGCTCCAAGATCAGCTGCCAGAAAATAAGTCTGGGAAACACAGCCCTATGGGATGTTTTCAAAATCTTTTGTCCTTTTATAGGAGAAAATTTGCTTTTATTTACTTGCCAGAGCAAAATCCCTTATGTTATAAAACCAGGGCTCTGTATTATTTAAAAATTCCAGCTGGGCTGGATTACCTGGGTATAAAAGCAATTGGTCTCTGTTCATTTCGCTTGAAAACAGAATGTGGATCTGTAAAACCCCTTACTCTTATGCAAAAAAAAACAAGATTCTGACTCTCTGATCAGCTGTAACATCATCATCTGATCAGATACATTTCTTTAAATAATCCATGCTGAAAGCTAAAGAAGGGCCAAGTTTCAGCTCCCTAAATAGATATGATTGAAAGGAAACCTGTAAAATTCATCAAAAATGCCCAGTACTGGGAGAAACTTATGAAGGTCACACAGCTTGGGACATAACTGAAAGATCTGCAGTAAGGTAAATATTTATTGCTAGAAACAGCTTGCATTGCTGAAGTATTGGTCATCTACGGACCAGATTGCATTTTATAAAGAATCTACCTAACATAAGAGATATTTTCACACAGCTGCACTGAACTGAAAGATGTTAAGGAAACCATGGCAAAGAGAAAACCAAACTTCAGGCATCACAGTCTTTGCATAAATGCCCTGTAGGCACTGTCATGGTTCATTTAGACAGCAACTACACGCACATTAAACCCAGCATGCAAACTGTATGCTCGTGGGATTGAATCATGAAGGTTCAGATCAGTCTTTAGGTAGCATTGGCTGAAATGGGAAGGCAGGAGGCTTTCTGCACTGAAGTGCTGCAGGCAAAACAAAGTTCATCTGGCCAGAACATACCAGGATGCACACATTAAATATTGCTGTAGAGCAGCTCTACATACTGGCCAGAAATATGGAGTACCCTTAGAATTCCCAAGAGACAGGATTTACCAAGAATCTGTAGAATTAATGACAGGATAGGAGTACTAGATTAAAAAACAGGAACTCAGAGAGTGACAGAGATTAGGCTGAAGTCAAGAGACAGGAGCTGAAAAAATCAGAAGAGAGGCTGTTACACAAAATGCAGATGTTCTTGGGCTCTAGAGAAGGATACAAGCAAAAGAAAGAAGTCAGTTGCAAGAACAGAGATAAGTTAGAGGAATCTTCTGGTCTGCCTAGAAGAACATACTCCAGAGGCCCTTCCTTGACCTTTATGAAACACCTGTCCCTCCTTCCCAACTTCCTAATAACTATTTCTAACCATGGAACACTCAGGGTAATGATGTAAGGCAAATACAGATGGAAACACTCTCAGTGTTTTCAGTAAATCAAGCCCTGAAGCCAGTTTTCTCCATTCTTATTTAACTGATCTGCAGGGTTAAAAGTCCATCAATACTTGAGAAAACCTGCTCAGCAACACCCACCATGGCTTCTCAATATGCCAGGGAAATTTAAGTTTGGCGCTTTTTTATAACAGAACCATAAAATTTTAATGACAAGTCTCCTCAAGGGAGAAGAATCCTCAAGATTTCTACTAAGCAACCAAAGGTTTCTCCCTGAGACAGAAAGCACCTGGAAGAGCTGTACTCACCATCACTAGATGAAAATAGTCTAAGCACATTACTTCCCAAGCAGAAACAAGCTTGAGGCAGTGGTTTGTTGTAGTACATAGCACATAGAGGCCACCCCACTTGCTTTACATACCTCTGCAGCTAACACTGGATGCAGCAGGATGTGCTGTAATCCATGGGTAAGCTACCCAAGAGGTACTTCAGCCTACGGGAACTCGCCATCTAATGCCTACCCACGCTTCAAATTCAGCATAATAATGAAAGCAGGACTTTTTCCCAATGAACTGAGGTGCTAATGAGGTCGTACTGATGTCTCAAGGCCCACTCAACTTGCATGGAAATGTCTGATTTTGGATGAGCAGGAGGAACTTCTTTATTTAAAGGTAAGGGGTAAAGAACTGGCCTGCCGAAAAACCACCAAAAGGCAGCGAAAATTGAAAACTCCTCTCTCTGGATCTCTTATAGGCAAACGGAGACTCAGTCTAACAACATACCACAACAAAAAGCAGTGCATTCTGTAAGGTAGAAGATCTTCCTGCCCCTCTCTCCAAGTTAGAATGAACTCAATGACACCCTTTGAAAATAGCTATCAAAAAGATACATTCAAGGCAATACAAATCTGTGCCAGTCCCAGCACTTAAACCAGGAAGGTATCCATGTTGGAGATCATGGGACATTAGTTCCCATTCCAAACAGAAAGAAAATAAACATTAATTATTAATTTCTCTCCCTTCTTACAGACAAACACCCATAGAAATCTAATATATTTTTGGTTCTGTCATCATAGTCTGATCAGCCACTTGCAGTTAATGATAGGGTAACAAATAAAGTAGCATGTCTAAGACTTAAAGGCACCCTCATTTTGAAAAAGGAACGTTCTACTCTAATTTGCTCCAATCAACAAACTTAATACTGGACTTAACTCAATGAAAACAAAATGAAAATTATAACTAACTTTCAATGCACGACAAATTGTCATATGTAGCAAATAGCATATATAGCAAATACACCGTAATATAAAAATTTTGAACTCACATCAAAATATAGAGTTTAATTAACCAGGATTTATTAACCAGAATTTATTAACCAGGAAAATGGTTAAGTTAATCTGATATGTGCTTCTTCAAAAAAAAACTTGTGACACAGTAGTAATGGATCATCAAATCATAGAATGATTTTGGTTAGAAGAGACCTTAAAGATCACCTAGTTCCAACCTCCCTGTATGAGCAGGGACACCTTCTGCTCAGAGCCCCATCCAGCCTGGCCTTGAGCACTACCAGTGATGGGGCCTCCACAGCTTCTGGATCTGTTCCAGCATCTTGCCACCCTCAGAAGAAAGAAATTCTTCCTAATGTCTAATCTAAATCTCTCCTCTTCCAGTTTTCAACCATTACTCCTTGACGACTTGCTATATGCTCTTGTAAAAAGTCCCTCCCCAGCTTTCCTGTGTGCCCCATCCAGGCACTGGAAGCTGCTACAAGATGTCCCCAGAGCATTCTCCAGGCTGAACAACCCCAACTCACTCAGCCTCTCTCATTCATAGGAGAGATGCTTCAGCCCTTTGATCACCTTCATGGCTCTCCTCTCGACTTGCTCCAAGAGCTCCATGTCCTTCTTCTGATGGGGACTCCAGAGATGAACACAGTACTCCAGGTGAGGGTCATACAAGAGCAAAGCAGAGAGGGAGAATCACCTCCCTTGATCTGCCTGCCATGCTTCTTTTGATGCAGCCCAAAAGAAGTGTGGCCATCAGGACAATGAAAATAAAGAGGAAAGTGTTTCTGAGCCATCACCCAAGAAAGAAAAAAAAAAAGACTGTGAAGTCAGCTCAGTTTTTCCCATAAACCAAACCCACATTTGTGCAGATTTACAGAGTAGACATTTTAATTGTTTGCTCTAATGCTTCCTGACGATAATCAATTCATGAGGGCCCAAATTTGCCTTTCAATCTGCTTTCTGTTGCTTGGCTGACTCTTGTGACAGATATGAGAGAAATACTTAGGCAAAACACAAATGCTGACATGTAACTGAGATTTTTGTAATGGTGGTTTAATCTGTCTGAGTTTTGAGTAATTGGGATGTTCCAGAAAGGGACATCTGCAACAGGTCTGACTATACATAACATTAGACATTACAATCTCATACTTTGTATACTGAATCACAATGCCATACTGGAAAAACTCTAAATGCTGTTGCAGTCTGTGAAAAGGCTATTACAGTGGGACCAGAAAAACTTTTCTGTCTTACTTAACTGTTCAAGTTAGAAGAGATTACCAGGCACCTCCAAAAGTTGCCAAAGCAGTTATAAGGTTGCCTATGGCTTCTGAATGTCTATCTTCCATATTTTTTGTACCTCAAGATACTGGACACTAAAGAAGACCCTCAAGATATTAACATGTTCTTTGTTCCACCACAAAAAGCATTAATTTGCTGATTCTTTTGACTTTGACGTGAAGCACCCAAGAAAAGTAAAAGCTCATTAAAAGTCTGAGGAAACTTTTGATTGTGTACTACTTACCAGTGCCAAAGCTTTCCTCTCCACAAAGTGAGCAACGTCCAGAGTCCATGAGACTGGAAAAGTATCTCCATCCTGCTGGTGTCTCATACACAGGAACTTTCATTACTTTTGCCACTCTGGAAAATACACAGTAAAACATCACACAAGTAAGACAGTGCTTTTTTTACACTTGGCCAGAGATCAGCTGAGGAATATTCCAGGTCTTGTACATCTCCTGACAGCTGGCCTATAAGCAAAAAACAAACAAGCAACAACAAGCACCCCACAAACAACCCACAAAACAGATAAACAGAACCATTCAGAACAGATTGCTGTCTCAGAATCTGACTCCAACCAGAACCCAAATACATTTATACACCAAGTGCAGTGTTTTGGAAAATGCAGGACCTCAGCTCAGTAATCTTTACAAGTATCTTTCTCTGTTACTGCACAATAAACTGTAACATCTATTGATACACATTCTCATCATACGAATATTTTAATGAAAGTTAAAGGGTCTTGTGAAGTCTCTTCCTTTACAAAACACAGGTGTTCTTTTCAGGTGAGCAAGGCCAAGACAATACAGGAATGTTTCCATGATGCGGTGCCTCCTCTAAAAAAGCAGTCCTAGTCTCAATCTGAGTCTGAAGTTACTTTCCCTGTCTCCTCTGATGCACCTAAACAAAATACTCTCACTAGATAACTGACCTGTCAGTATTTTCAAGAAGCAAAATAAAGCAATATATCAGTTTGATATGCTTTCCCTTGCCCAGGTTGTTAACTGGAAATTATTCCTGTTATGAAGTATAATGAAAACATCCTTTCTTGGACTAAAAATCAAGAAAGATGGAAAAAAAAAAAAATCACTCAGTAACCCACTACCAAGCTGGGATTTATGCAGATTTACCCTTCTTCTTGTTTCTATGATATTTGTTTTTACTGTGTGTCTAGGATACTAAGAGCCAACTATTTTTAATACAAAAATAAAACTTGAAACATAGTCAAGCAATCTGAATGATTTAAAAGAGACCTTACAATCTCCCTAGGATTGCTTCAACAATCACATTTGAAAGCATTTCCTAAATTACACACGTGAGACTATTTACATAATTTTAACTGCAGTCAAGCCCAGGCTTGACTCAGCGTAATCACTTAGAGTGGGGGATTCAACACATTTGTATGTGCCAAGGCAAAAGCAGTCACCACTCTGATCAAAAGAGAGACACCTGTTTTCAGATGGTCCATCACACTGTCTTAAAATAGGTGCATAAAGTAGATGGCATGAACTGTCCTGGTACATAAATACACCTAAGCAACAGTTCAGCCCTTAAGTACTCTCTCCAAAATCTTAAAAAGTTTAATCAGCACTGACATTAAGTCTCCAAATCCTTTTTTTTTTTCTAAAGTAATACATATCTCTTGCTATCTAGGCTATTCAGCTAGGTGTTATTTTTTTATTAATCTATTACCTCTAAAAAATTAATGTTTTTAAAATGAGGTAGTGTACAAATTGCTGATCCTTATTTTAAAAGGCCTAAAGAGGTGCCTGGAAGAAAAAATGTTATCAAAATGTTCAATCCTAAACACGCTTTTTATGTCTCCAGTTTACAGGTAGAGGAAACCTCCTTCTGTTTTTGCAGCACTAGCTATACTATTGGCCCATAGAAATGCTGCTGCATAAGGGAGGTTACACATTGCTAAGCTGAACAGGTTTCTGGCTGTCTCTGAACAAAAATCAAGAACTTAAAGAGGATTTAAAAGTTACATGACAGCAACTGCAGGCTGGGAACAGTACCATACTGCCAAAAAGTAGAAAACAATCAACCATATAACAATTGCTGACATGCTGGAGAGGGAAAACCAATTCTGTAACAATAGAAGAGGAATATCTCTGCTTGCAGAAATGTTCCCGTATCCTGATACTGTTTTGGGGGAAGGAAATCCTTTCCCTTTCACTTTTCTGTATTCCTCTAGTTTGGGGACAAACAGCCTCAGGTGGACCTATCTTGACCAGCAACAAATTCGGAGATTTCTATGCACTAGGCTGGCATCAAAAAGTCAATATCACAGATATTGACTCTGTTGGCATTGGGCTTTCTTGAAACCAAGTCTTTCAAACAAACCAACACAATATACATACAAATATATATATATACAAAGCTTAGAACAAATACATAAATGTTGCTCCTTGCAGTAATTTTATGTTCTTGGCTATTAAGACTTTACAGTGTGAGTAGAAGCATAAAGAAAATTAAGCATATTCTTCATTTATTGCTACTTTGCTGAAATAAAGAATCATCACTGAAGTGATAAATAAATAATCTGCACTCAATAAATACAGAATGTGCCTTTGTGCAACCTGCGGAAATTTAATGTGGACATTTAATGCAGAAAACATAAAAGGGATTACCACAGCAAGATCCAGAAAATTCCCAGAGCCTCAGACTCAGAGAAATAATGTGCTGCATTAGATCAAACTACACAGAGATACACACAGAGGAAGGAAACTCATATTCTGTAACTGGGAAGTTACTGGATCTCCAAAGCCAGGGAAAGAAGAGAATAAATACAGGAACAGGGAGGGATGCTCCTACATCTGCATCTTTCTAAAGAAGAAATATGACTGATGTGACATGCAGAGAAAGTAAAAGAAAAATAATTTTAAAATATCTTTCTTTACAAAATTTTTTCTTTTACTTTACATTCACCCAGTCACCAATCTGCTTTCTTGTAGACAAAAATGACTTTTTGTTTTTTAAAGGCACCACATGAAACAACAGGGTAGTGTCCCTTGTGGACCAGAATTTGGAAATAAAGTTTTTATGTACCACTGCACCAGCACCACCTAATGCACCATATGACTTCATAACAAGCTTGAGACATACTAAGGAAAGTTTCTAGTCTGCAAGGCAAATTAATTCTTAGCATGACGATTTCTAGAACTTGTAATTCTGCAAGAACAATTGCTTGTGACTCATGGTACAGGTTTTACTTTTATCCATGAAAAAAAATCAAAGATCCATTAATTAAAATCTACGCCGTTTTCAAAAGGGTACCTTCACAGGATGGTTTAAACCGTATACAGCTTTTTAAGTTTCTCTTCTTTGGTCAGAAAGGCCAAAGAAAGTAAGTTTTTAATTGGTGTTCTCAGAAAGTAAGTTTTTTAATTGGTGCTGCAAAGAGTTTTTATCTTGCAGAGGTCTCCCTCAACAGAGTAAATTTTATATGTCCCTATATGTATATATGTATATATGTATAATGATTCGTCATCAAGATATTGATGCAGTGCTCCTGTAAGAGCAATCCCTGAGTTCTCTGGTTGAAGGCCTTAGATGTCAAAAGGCCAACCTGATGCATGGAATATACTTACAGAGCAATTCAAAAGAAAAAACTATAAAAAACACGCCATATGAAAAGGTTAATTTTCATAGTTTATTTGAAGTAAAGGCCTTCTATTTATGCCTAACCACAAAGTTGATACACCTGTGTTTACATGTTCTGTGGGCATGAACTATGTAGAAGCAATATAAGAAACCATGGACATTCTGGTTCTTGTCACCTCAGACATTTAATAGGATTGAGTTCAAACAGTATTCTTGCTTTCCTCCTTTCAGCATAAGTGCTCACTGCATCAATGAGGTCACAGAATGAGGTTTCTTCTGTCTGTGGGTAGCACTCCTGATAGGCTGGGAAATGGGGTAGTTGCACTAAACTAAACTAAAGCACAATCAACTTAGTTATTCTGCCTTTGTATAAGCAAAAGGCATTTATGTCCTAGTACGCTGAGATACTAATTAAAAAAAAAAATACACAGATGAGGAAGCTGTACTTTTGCAATTTTATACACTATTCAAACATACATTAAAAAAAAAAAAAAAAAAAAAGGCAGGAGCAGATGGTTTTAATCAGGGAGATAATAAAGTGAGTTAATCTAAGAATACTAAGAATATAAATTAGCATAAGATTTTATGGTCAAATTTACTTCAACTTCATTCACGTTTTCAAGTTTGAAGAGCTAATTGCACATTATCTATACTGACCGACATCTTTATATCAAAATGTAAGAACACATACAATACAACCATGAGAAGCAGTTTGAGTTATTTTGCCCCTAGAAAACAGAAAAATTGGAGGGTGGAGTCCCTACACAGAACTATTCAGTCTACTCCTGAACTCTGCAATATATAATGCATGAGTTGGCCAGTTTATACTAAAGATAATAATGAGCATAATAATAATCTTCATAATCAAGATCATAATTCTTGAAATTTCCAAGTCAGGAAGAAAGAAAAAAAATTAACAGCTAATTCTAAAATTGCTCCTGAAAATCTTAACAGACTAATGCAAAAATTACCTTTTCTGCACCAGGCAACTGGATTACATATTCTACAACTCTAACTATAAATATACCCCATCTTTCTCCTTGTATTTCATAGTCATATGAAATGACCATAACATTTTCCACATTATCTAACAAGGAAAATAGAGGGTACAGGACTCCTGATAGTTCTAAGTATTTTCTTTGGAGTTACAATAAAAAATATTATCCTTCTTGAATAGTCTAAAAAAGATAACTTTCAATTGAAAAAAAAAAAAAGTGCTATTTTATTTTAAAATGTTTAATGAATATCCTTGTCTTTCAGTTTTCAGTGAAGACAACAGACTCATTTTTCACAGATGGGCAAATGAAGAAGTGGTTCTTGTGGGTATGTCCCAGTCACTGTGGTTTTGCACTAGCAAAATACCACTGACTTCAGCAGAATTACCATGACTTACATTAATGAAAGCCAGAAGGAAATTTGCTGCAACCTATTCTTCACAGTGCCACAAAAAATCCTGATGAATACACACATCATTCAGATACAGCAAACATCCTGTGGCAAGCTGACTTTCTTGTGCCCAGGGAAACTTTTATAGCTTCTGAGAATAGATCAGTCAATCAAACAAAATTATCCTGCCAAAGTCATGATGCCTGTAAGGTCACAACACTGGGGGAAGGGCTTTCTTTGACAGATCTCATTAACTGTTGTAAATTACTGGACAGACTTTTGCACTGCAGCTGAAATGCTGGCTAGGGTAAACTGCAGCATCAAATTCACTCTTGAGTGAATCACATTTCCTCCACACTTGGAGGAAAAAGAGATACTAATGAAAGAATCACTAAAGAAGCATGCATTGATAATCCTTGTCTCTCTTGTCTTCCACCTCCTGAAGGTGTCAGTTGCACGTGTGAAAGATGCTCACAGACACCTGGCTGAGCAGGCTTCAGAACAAAGATGGGTGTTCCACAGACATTATCTTTTGATTCAGTCCTACTGGTCTCTGTGGAACCAGTGCTGAGCTATACAAGGTGCTGTAATTTAGAGAGCAACAAAACTGATTCTGCAGAAAGGTAAGCACTCTTAGGCCCCAACAAACTGTAATCAAAGGAACTGGTGAGACAGACATGTGGGCCACTGAAAAACAATGTGTGGTAGCAGCATTTCACAAGAGATCAAACCTTTGTAGTGGTTTCTTTCAAAGTTACCAGCTGCAGAGGAAAAGTTCCCCACTGGGTCTTCTAAGTCTCTATTTAGCCACTTGAAGTAGACTGTGTTACCTAATCTCCAGCTGATGAAAGCCTCATTTGATTTAAGGCATATAGCATATTTTAGCCTAAAGACTACTATGGTTTGACTGAAATTATGAAAACCAGTTTTCCTTCCTACCTCTGTAGTCTTTCTTCACACAAAGAAAAAAAAGTATCTCAAATAAAGATCCACATCTGATTATGAAGAAAAATATTTCTCTAGCTGAAAAGAACAGTCTTCACACAGCCTAAACTTGGAATGTGGCTTATTTGATACTTTACTGCCTGAGATGGTTCAAAATTTTTTAACACAGTGGACACTTCTGAGAACAAAACAACTGATTTATCTTTGCCTATATCAATTCCTTCCATTAGAGATCCAGCTTTTTCTATTCTTTAATCACACAATATGGCCTTTGCCTTAATGGGCTTACTTAGGTGCACTTGCAACCAGACCTGAATGAACCATGGGTTCATTCTTTTTGCAGTATGAAGATGTTGTCTAGGATTGGGTGCCTATCACACTGCCACTTTTTTATCTGATCATTTGCATTAGTTATACAATTTCTTTTCCAACATTCAAATTAATTTTGCAGAGAGTTTTTTTTTAAACTTTGTTGAAAATTTAGACACGATATTCATTACCTTCTTAGTCACTGTTGTCTCTTCTCAGAGATGCCGAGGAGGTCTTTGCTACTTTGTTTCTCAACTCTGGAAGTATTATTCAGTTCATATCAAGATGCAGGAGCAGGTTCTGACTTAAAGTTTGATCTGTATGTTTCTCTTTCTTTTTAACTATGCACCTCTAGTAGCCTGTGAGAAATTGACAGCAGTAGCAATGACCACACCAGAACTGGCAACAACTATAACGTGAAATGGATGTTCTCCTTCTGGATGTTTTCACTGTCTTCACTGCTTTCCCTTAAAAGGCTTCAAGTGCATATAGTGCAAGGAGCAGAACTAAAACAAGTCACCCCCATATATGGCCAAGTATTACAGTGTTACTCCTTCACAGCCTTTAATTTATTAGGCAAAAAGCAGTGGAATGCTAAGTTCTCACACACAACACAGATAACCAGGACATTTCACTAAGATAAGATGTAAACAGCTAAAGCTGGCAGCGAGGCTGTCAAGACCACAAGACACACACAAAAAAATAGTTAGCAGACAAGTTCCTATTCTGCTTCCTAGTATGCTGCATCTCACAGAGAAATATCACAGTAACAGAATTCAATAAACAAAAAGCATCTGAAGAAGCTCTAGCTACAAAGGATCTAAAAACATTTGACTTTTTTGCTTTGCTTGCTTCCTACTCCTGTAGAGTTTTACATGTTTCTTGCAGATGGACCAAAGGAACACTGAATGGAAGTCTGGTGTTCAGCAATAGTTTCAGTCTTCAAAATGGGTAAGTTCAGGTGGATTTTCCAGCTGACAGTAGTTCTGAGAACAGTTATGGCTTCTTAATATCTGCAGAATTCATCTCCCTTTTAAATTCTACTCAGGACATTTTGAGTTCCCTTTCTGTCAATGGAGCCTCCTGGCACTAACACAACCAAAGTGTGATGCCAACTAACTGTTCCAATATTCTCTCCTGCTTCCCAGTCTTATGCCAGCCTTTCCCCACACATGGAATCCTTCAACAGTAAAAATTAAAATTCATCCCATGAAAAAGGCACAGTCCTATAAACATGACCTACCATGCTCATGCTTTGTAACACATAGCAACCATACACACTAGGAACTTACTCGAGCTGTGTGAAACCATTCACGTTCTGTACGGTCACCATGACACTACAGGTGTGTAAACAACTACATGGAATGTGATCCCTTTTCCTTTAAATTCCTAAACTAAACAAATTTAAAAGCTTTGTATCTCCGTTCGGGCCATTCAGATTCACCATAATTTTCTTGTCACCTGTAGGAACAGACTCAAAAAGCCTTGCAGCATTACAAGGATAGCTCAAGCACTCATCAAAGAACTCGGGCTCCCCAACTCGCAGGCATCAGGGCCCTGCAGTTATCTACATTCCTTGTTGCCACCTATGGGCCACGGTGTGAATACACAGCTCAAGGTTTCACAGCATCACGTTTTACCGCACACAGCCTCTGAAACCTCAGACAAAATGTTACAAAGGACCTCGTGCAACCCACCAAAAAGACAGCGCTTTTTTAAAGCACTTGAGGCACTTAACAAA
The DNA here is from genome assembly GCF_036169615.1 of Heliangelus exortis. Taxonomy (NCBI): domain Eukaryota; kingdom Metazoa; phylum Chordata; class Aves; order Apodiformes; family Trochilidae; genus Heliangelus; species Heliangelus exortis. The sequence continues at coordinate 47,651,314 of NC_092454.1, forward strand.
ATAATGGTAAATTAGTATGTGCTCCAATCCCTACTGGCAACTTTCTGAACCAATCCCAGCGGGTAAAAGTAAATTCATACGCTACAGGGCCAGGGGAGCACTGCAGAACAGCAACGGGTTTGTAACCACGCCAACAGCTGCAGCACCACTCTGCCTCAAAGCTCCGAAAAAGGGCTGCAGAGTGCCTCTTCCCTGCTCTTCAGGCAGTAAGTGGTCGAGTAAAAATAGGCAGGACGGCACCTTGCTGAGTCTGCCTTTGCCTTCAAAATTAACGTGATAATCCTGTCCACTGTATAGGAGTGAAGATACTTTTTATGGGCACTGCACTTCAGCCGAGTCTCCCTAATGTGCTGTGGAGTGAGTAGCCACTGATGCAAAATTCACTGGTGGACAGAGGCAGTAAATGCAGGTTGAACAAACAACACGAAGCAGATGGCATGTAAAGTTGGAATTTTTCACGTTATTTGCAGGTGCTGCAAGTGAGCTACTGTCATACTGATCAAGATAGTAAACTACTGCCAATGTTAAAACTATCAATAGCACACAAATTACATGCATATTATCACAGTGAGATTGTTACCATCCCCAAATTGTGGGCAATACAAAGCATTGAAGAATCTTCTTCTCAGAAGTTAAATCACTTTTTTTAAAAGTTGTACTGGAGCAGACCTCATACACAGGCTTAGATTTTAAGGCCTTGCGTGTATCTTTGGCTTATAAATTCCTCTCTGAAGTCTGGATGACAACACTGAGCACTAGCAGTAAGATTCTATGGAAAAAAAAAATTCTCTAAAGAGCTAACTGCCTAACTCAATTTCATTGAAGTTTGTGCATATGGAAACTAAGAACTTTCCTTTTGTTTCAAGGAAATACAGCGTTAAAGAAATCCCACCAAGAAAAATGAGACCTTATGAGAAAACTCTCCTTTAGACAGGAAACCAGCCATGAGCCTCCAACATCTGTTCCTGCTCAGACAGACATCATGGTAAGGACAGTGCTGTCAGCATGAAAACACTGTAGCTTAAACTAGAAAACAAAGTTTCTGCGATCTCCAGAAAATAAGGAGAAAACAAAACAAACAAACAAACAAAAAACAACAACCAAACAAAAACAAGTAAACAGGACAAAAACCAAACAGAAACCAGAAAACAAAATCCCCCTTCATCTTTTAAGAAGCTCTCAGCACTTCAACAGACTTTAGCATGGAGCAAACGTTCAGAAGAGAATCAGAAATGGACACAACTGCTAGACACTAGATTCATGCACAATAATACAGAAATTAAACTTAACAAATACTAACCCAGTGGTACTTGTTACAGGCAGAAGCAATTAGAAACAGTTTCTTGAAATTGCTTTTAAATATTGGAATTCTCCTGTAATAAATACATTAACATGTCAAAAGGAAAAAATTCTCCTGCCTTTTCAAAAAAGAAAAATTAATCATAACAAGAAAGCTTTAATTCCAGAAGCATCTCTGCACATACTAGAGGCAGCAGAACCAGGTTTTATGTAAATTCTCACCTAACTGCTTGGAATTACTCTCAGTTACTTTTTACTAGGAGTGTAAAATTTTGATGTTTTGATGTTTGAACTTATATGGCCAACACTTCTCTTTTCTTTCTCTCCCATTGAATGACATGAGTCAGAACGAACCCACTGCACTTAAAACGAACCCGGGATGTCATCCTGGGTGCCTGCACCTGGACTGAGTTTGCTAAGAGAAAGAGTTTATTCTAAGTACAATGTTTATGCTAGTGTCCTTTTCTGGTGTGTGCGAGTGAAGACAGAGACGTGACAGGATGAGAAGAAACAAGAGAGATCATGAAGAAGTTTGCAGCATTTCTCAGGTGCAGCTCCACAAAATTTATAGCCCAAATTTTTGTGGTAGGAGAGGACTAGAGTGATTTAAGTCCTGCTGGATGCTCACCAAACTTAGATAAATGATAGTAAAACATATAGCATACTGTGCAAGTCAGCATGGTTCAGGGTTCTGTAACCTCATGGAGAGAAGTCTAGTCCCATCGGAGTGGCACTGTGCCCTGTTGGTGGTTTCCTTTACAGGCCAGGTTTGGTGCTTTGCTAGCACAAACACACAGGCAGTGGGACTCTTGACAGAATCTCTGCACTGCTCTGTATTGCACTGTGTAGACGTATCTAGGCTCCCATGAAAAACAATGCACTGTGTGAAGGAGGCAGGAGTCAGGCTTTGCTGAATTACTGCACTGCATTTCCTTTAGCTGCAGCAGTGCACAGAATATTTGCACTTTGTATGATTTCAAATCACAGCACTGTCTCTAAACATGCAGTCTTGTCTTCTGAGTTGTGTTCCTCCTACCCCTTCCTCTTCCATGTCTTCTTAGGTCTTTTCAGCCCTGCTTCAGTATAGTATCCACACTGAGAGCTATGAAGAGAAGCAACCTAGGAGGCTTGTGCTGGGCAATGCTGACTCAGTTAATGCACAACTTCTTTCTCCCGTACGTGAAACCAAGTGTTTTATACAAGGGCTCAGTGCCAAAAAAAGTAATGAGCATAGTATATAAAAAATGAATGAAAAGGTACAACACTGAAGTTGTGGGAAAACTAGCACTTTTGTGCAAATTTTCTTTTTTCAATGTTACTTTTTTAAAAAATAAATTATTACAAAAGGTTTCCACATTTCCATTCAAGCCTCTGGAGATTCTGATGAGGTAAAAAGTTAAGTGTACTTAAGTATTTTCCTGAACTTGTGCCAAGAGGCAAGAGTTAATCATTTTGCTTTATTGCGTACTGAGAACTCCTTACAAAGCAACAGTTATTATGTGTACTGTAAGACCTGCTTCCAAGAAGCCTGCTAACAAACACAGTACCATGCAGACAGAAATAATTCTCCTTATGAAGACAAAATAAAAATCCAAGGTGGATAAGTCTGTTTAAATAAAGATAAGCTGGAAGGTTTATTGTTTTAAAGGGAGGGAAGAAGTAATTTCCATGCGTAAAAATGGATGTGTTCATCCTCTTGCTTGTGATTTCTCCTCATTGTGCACATCTATACAGAAAAACAGGATGCTGTGGACGCACCCTATAAAGAAGCCCAACAATTCTTCAGTGTAACTAAGGCTAGCTGAGATGTTTGTCTGCACTGAGACTGTAAACTGCATGGGTTCCTCCTGCTTAACCCCTGCAGACCTCTCCCTTGTCTTTAACCAGAAACACCAATAGGAAAAATTCTGTCCTTTATATTACATTATTAACCTTGTACTCAAGGCCCATCAAACTGATTAGCCTGAGCAGTCATCATAAACAAATGAACTTTAGCTGAAGACAGACTCCAAAGCTCACAGACAGAAGGCCAAGTTTTTCAGATCCACACAGGGAAATAAAACCTTTTAATCACTGAATGTTGGGGTTTTTGTCCTCGGAGTCTCTGCTCATATGGGTTCAATTTATGATGACTTTCCAGCCATCTCCCAAGCCACAGGGTGACGTTTAAAGATCATAAAGCTAGCTTGTTACATAAGGAACACGTAAAACAGTTCCCCTTAAATGGGAGCATGAGCAAGAGGCACAGGAGAAACACAGTACACTCCTTGCCCATTTTGTCTCAGGTATAGGAATAGTTAATTGCATGCTAATGAACTGGTGAAACCCTCGCCCATTCATTAGTAACAAATTGTTTATATGCTCTATGATTCATTCGAAGAATTTCCCCCCAAAATTGCCAGCCTTTCCACAACTCCTTCCCATGAAACAGAGTTGACTTATCTGGTACAAAAAGGAAAGTTCTCTGAAAACATATGACATGGAGTTTTGATTCATTTTGCACTTAATGGTGGCTGTAAGGACTGAAAAGGAGGGGTCTGATGAGTTAGTTTAAGCTGCAGTTACACATTATTACAGTAAACTCAAGAAGACATTCTACCAATAACTAACTACAGTGAGTGACAAGAATCTAAATTCACCCTGTAATTATGCTGAGTGATACCCACCACAAAGGCTGTTTTTGCAAAGGAGCAAAATTGTATTTAAAACTGAAGGAGGAGGATACAGATGCTCATATATTGGTAACAATGTCAGTAAGATCCTTGGCAAAGGCAAACATGAATCATGCTTCTTCAGCATTTCTAAATTATTAGATAAAAAGCAAACCAAACCATGTTTGTCCAGAGTTTTGACAAAAAAAGAAGTTAAGAGATCTCTAGGTGTACCTGGTGGGGAACTGATTAATTTGAAAAAGAAGAGGAAGCATCTTATAGATCTATCATCTCATAGTAAGTCTCCTGAGAACATCCAGACTTAAGATCATCAAATCATACAATGCATAGGGTTGGAACGGACCTTTAAAGGTCATCTAGTCCAACCCCTTGGCAGTGAGCAGGGACATCTTTAACTACATCAGCTTGCTCAGAGCCCTGTCAAGCCAAAACTTGAATGTCTCCAGGGATGGGGCCTCTACCACCTCTCTGGGCAACCTCTGCCAGTGTTTCACAACCCTCGGAGTAAACAAGTTCTTCCTGTTAACCAATCTAAATCTACACTGCTCTAATTTAAGACCATTGCCACTCATGCTATCGCTACACACCCTTGTAAAGTTCCTCTCCATCTTTCTTACAGACACCCTTCAGGTACTGGAAACCCACTTTAAGGTCTCCCTGGAGTCTTCTCCTCTCCAACCTGAATAACCCCCACTGTGTCAGCCTGGTTTTGTAGGAGAGATGCTCCTGCCATCTGATGATTCCATCCCTCCCTTACATATATTTAGACCATGACTTCTTGTTTCTGAAGAACTATCTAAGCAAGATTTAGGTAACTAGGATGGGGTGTACAACTAGTTCTTTATTCTGGAAGACTCAAGAACCAAGAGCTGGTGTGGATCAATGCTTGAGGGCTGACAACCAAAGCTGTCTGGCCCCAAAGGAGGTATCTTGTGATGACATCATGCCCAGTCTTCCCTAAGAAATCAATCATCTCATGGGAAGACAGTGAAAAAAATCTGACACTGGATGACTGCAGGTGTAAAACAGTCCAGCAGGTTCCCCCAGCAGTGAGTGATCAGCCAGCCAGAAGAAGCTGCTAAAGAACTTAATTCTTCAATTTACAGACATATCTGTGAGTAAGCTAGTTTCCTAACACCATGCAGTCATAACTGCATGCACACGTTTTCTCTATCTATATTATTCCTCTTCGGAATCACAGAAAGATTCTGCAAGTTAATCAAACCACCTGTAATTGCCTTTACATTAACATTAAGTAAGAAAGCTCTTTAGCATACCACAGGAGGACTCCCAGCATGCTTTGGGTCTGCACGTTAGAGGAATAATAGGAGTTAGTATGGAAAAAGACAGAGGAAGCAGCACCTTCAGCATCCCACCTGGCAGTCTATCCATTGATAGCATTCTGTCCGTCTTGGGCAGGGGGGGGAATCAGATTTTGCCACAGTGTGTCAAAGGTGCTTGGTCAAAAACCAAGGCACAGTGTGGGGCTGCTTTCTCTCTCTCTTCCTAGATGGAAAGCACACAATAAAAGTCCAAAGGAAATGTGAAGAGCTTGAAGAAAATGGAAACAAGGAGCAAACACCAGTCAGAGCACTGAAAATCCCTTAAGCAGTATGAATTACAGTAATTATATGTGTCTCCTAGCCTAGACTACCTCTAATGATTAGTAATTTTTATGACACCTCAACAAAAGTACAATACTGCATACGAGGAAGGACAATATTGCAATTACCAACATACTGGCTGGTCTTCAGCAGTTAGAGATGGAAATAAATACCTTTCAGAAGACACACTGAGCATGGGTTCCCATGGTGATGTAGTCCTATACATATCACACCTGATAACCATACTACCAAACAAAATAAACATAAAAGAGCAATCTTCACAAGAAATCTACAGGCCGTGGCATAGTCCACACTGTAACATTCTGGCAACTTCATAAAGTTGTTGCAGTGGTAATAAATCTACTTGGACAGCAAAACCCTAGTAAGTTTCATCAACAACAAAGCCCATACTTCTCAGAAGCCCAAAATGAGTGATGTAACTCACTGAGTGAGCTAAGTGAGGAAAACATCACAGTTCTCACTGGTCTCCTAGTCAAATTACCTAGGGTAAAAAAAAATAAAAAAAAGGGAAATTACTCTTTTTCTCTTTTACACAACACAGACCTGCCATGTGTTATATGCAAGTTCATGAAGATGTCATTACTGCCTTTGACCTGTGCCACTCCAGAAATGCAGACTTCCAAGTTTGAGAACTTCCTAAGAAGTACCACAGTAACTAATGTTGTTTTCAACTGTTTCTCTTGGCTACAAATGTATTGGAAAGCTTTGGAGAAGATGCAGTCCGTGTAACTTTCTTATTATGGCTTTGTTTTCTTCAGTGTGTGGGATGCAAACAGGTGTACTCGTTATAATGTTCCACACCAAATGCTGTTCTCATGTTGCTTTAGTCATCAGGCCGAGATTCAAATCCAAAATGAGTAACTTCACACCCTCTTTTCTAAATGTTTCAAGAGTCAACTCCCAAAGGAAGTTCAAGCTTCAGGACAGAGTGCCTGTGGCTCTCTGCCTTATGACAACTTCTTTATCCCCTTCACACAAGCTCTAATAGAATGACTAGAAACAGCTGTTGCCATATACAGTATCTTGAAAGGACTGCTAAAATAAGGATAAAGAAGCAGAAAAAGTCTGCTTCGCTGAAGAAAATTAGTAAACATAAGTACTTGTACAAGTACACAATGAGGTAAAGATGTACTTTGACAACAACACACCTCAACAGAATTCTCTTTCACCTAAGAAAACCAGCTGGCACAGTGTTCACAGTCCTTGTAAGATGAAATCAAAGTCATAGAATATCTTGAGCTGGAAAGGGCCCAGAGGAATCATTTGGAGTCGAACTTCCAGATCCTCACAGGACTACCTAAAACTAAACCATATGAGTAAGAGCATTGACCAGACAATCCATGAACTCAGGCTTGATGCCATGACCACTTCCCTTGGCAGCCTCTTTCAGTGAGGCTGCACACATACATACTGTAAATTCACAGAGAATCTGAGGTTTGATTGCAGAGTTAGTTCATGCTACTAACGAAGAAAAGTCCAACCATCTGGCAAGCATGTGTTTATACTCTCCAGATGTACTGCAGTAATCCCTAAGGTTATTTGTGCCCTCCTTTGCTGAGATGCAAGAATCACTTTTCCTTATTTTTTTACTATTCATATACCTATAGATTACATTAAGTCCTCCTTGACAGCAAATTTTAAAATTACCAAGTATGATGACTTCTGTCATTTTCAATGAACTTTTACATAGCAAACATGACCCCTTTGAAGACTCCAAGCTTCTTCTAGCCTCCAAACTCTACCATAGCTTAGTAGCAGAGAGATTCTATCTTGTTCCAGGAAAGATATTGTCCACTTTTTTTTATGACTGCAACTGACTGCATTAGATAATCTATGCTTGTCCCAATCACAAAAACATGGACTGAGAGTAGTTCAGCTTCAGAAGAAGTAGATTTTTTGGTGTATTGATCCAGATAAACAGCTATCACTGCTACACTGTAGTGTGCTGTATTAAGAGCCTGCCTTATTACTGACTTTCTAAATTAGGCAGGTAGGAGGACAATCTTCTTAATGCATGGCGAGAACAGAAACAAGCAAAAAGACTCAGTTTTTTTTTAAAGTAAGCCTGTCTCTGGAAAAGGAAATTCACTGACATATATGACACACCTGAGCACCCCTGAACACAGATGTTTTCTGCCTCAAGTCCTGCACAATCACTGCTGCACAAAAAACTGTGAATTTTCCAGAAATAAAAATGGTCTAAGAAGGCAATGGGTAAATGCTTTGTAATTTATATTATTCTGACAGGGAAATTTTATTACACATAAAAAAGGAGGAGGTAATAAATGGAGGAAAGGGAGAGTTATTCTCCTTACATCCATCTGCAGATACTTACTGAGATGAGCTTCAGTAATGTTATCACTAATTACTGGCAAGACCTTTGGTCTTTTACAGGAAATGCAACAATATTACGAGCTAAACACAGGGGAAAGGCTTTATTAACTCAGGAGTACATGTGGCCCATAGCCACTAGCTTTTTCAGTCTTACTACGATGAGGTCAACTGGTTCAAAAGGCACTGTGCCTGTGGTCATTGACAAAGACGCAAACCAGATGTGAATATAATCACAGTATGTGGAACAAAACTGCAAAGACAGCTACTCCAGTTGGGGTTTCAGTACAATGAATTGTCTGAATATCAGAGAAAAAAAAGTTTTAGGTATTTATCAGAAATTACTGGTTGCTTCCGCAGCCTCTTCTTCACCTCCCAACTACTGTAATACTAAATCCATCTTCTCACACAGAATCAGCAGGATAGCTCACAAAATTATCTGGAAAAGAAAAACCAGTGCAATTTTGCCATCTCAGTGGTTTAGAATGGTGCCATCTCTTTGCTTCAGAAGAAAATAAACAAGTAAATAATGTGGGGGAAAATCAAGATTTTCTACACATTGCCTTGCTGTTAATCATGGTAACTACAAGACTACAAGCATGCAGGCAGGCTCAAAAGTCTTGGTAGCATGAGGACTTTCCAGCAAATTTCTCTTCATATGGCTACAGCATTATAAAATAATCCAGAATGGAAGCAACCACAGGTGGCTCCTAGGCCATCCTCCTGGTGAAAGCAGCATCAGCTGTGTGGTAAGACAAAGCTGCTCATGGGTTTATCTCGCTGGACACTGAACAACTTCGTTGTTTCAAATCATTATCATTGTCTCTTGTCTTCCCACCATAAACAGGTGTGAAGTGCCTGGCTCCATCTTCCGGATAGTATCTGTAGGTACAGGTGGCTGCTATTAAGTCACACAAAAGCCATCTTTCTTCAGCTAAACAAACCCAGTTCCCCAGCCTCTCCTCACAGGGCCTGTTGCTCCAGTCTCCACCTGTCTTTGTGATCCTATGCTGAACTCACTCCAATTTACTGTTGACTTTCCTGTAGTGAGGAACATAGAGTTTCTGGAAGTAGGTTCACAAGTGATGAACAGAGAATAATCACTTCACTCACTCCCTGGGCCACATTCATTCATAGATCCCAGGGTGCTGCTGGTCTTTTCCAACTCCAGGGCACAAAACAGGCCCTTACCCAGCTCACTGCTCACATCCTGTCTCTGCAGATCTGCTCCTCAGCTCCCCTGTCCCCAGCCTGCATCACTGTAGGGTTCTGCATTTTTAGGGGCAAGATTCACAGTTTCTCCCTGCTGAATTTCATCAGGCCCTTGTCCATCAGTTACCACCTTCTGTTTAGGTTTCCTTTACCGGCAGCCCAGATCTCCAGCATGCCAACAGGTACCCCCCCAAATTTGGTGTCATATGCAAACTTGGTCAAAGTGCCATATATCCTTTCTTGCAGATCACTGATAAAGATGATAAACAGGACAAGTCACAGAACCCATCAGTACCCAAATTTTCACTGCCATATTAAGCAGTGGCCCTTAAGCCTGATGACCTAACCAGAGTTTTACTTATCTAGTTGTCCACCCATCCAAATCATAAAGTCCCAAGCTGGATACAAAATAATGTGTGAGACACAGTGCCAAAAACCTTGCTAAAATGTAAGAAAATTACATTTGCTGATCTAAATTCATCAACAGATTCATCTTTGCCTGGTCTTCCCAGGCAAAGAGATCGGTTAGACATGATTTTTTCCAGTAGCTCCCTAATGATGCCATTTAGATTCAGATTTCTTTTCTTACACTAGTTCTGCTTTCTGTCTTGCAAATGGTTCTGTGGATTTTAATGAATGAGAGTTTGTAAGTGTTCCATGTGGCTGTGATACTTGGCTGGGAAGAAAAAAGAAGAAAGCAGTTTCGCAACTTTACTATAGTGTTCATAGAAATAAAGAAAAATAAAAAGGAAGAAGAAATTGTAACATGCCATAAAAAAAAATGCCACTATAGAGCCACAGAATGGTTGAGGTTGGAAAGATCTTAAGCCCCTTTCATTTCCCCACAAAAAAATAAACAGAATAATATGTTTCATCTCCAAAATTAATTTGACAATTCAAGTGACTACAACTTAAAGCAAGATATGTTCTAACAGAACTCTCAAACTTCTTCAAATAATGTTAAGTATCTTGTTTTTGTCACAGTCCCACAGAGATCTTCTTCAAAACATCCTTAATATAAAGAAAAATTTCCTATCTTCTTAACTTGTAAATAATTCAAGTAATTTAGCAGATTATAATACTTTAATACACATAAGAAGTAAAGAGTTTTATACACACTCTTTTAAAATTCTGTGCCAGAAAGCTTTTCTGTTAAAACAGCAGGAAGCCATCTCTATTTACAGAGAAATCTTTTGATGAAAGAGTTTGCTCTTGGGCTGATACCAGCTTTGCTGTCCAGCACAGGTAAACCATGTTAAGATAGGCTAACCCACATGGGAGCCTTTCTAGTTTGAAGAGTAAAATGAGACTGTGTAAGACCATGAAAGAAAAGGGGCCTTAATCTTAAACTTTCTTCTAGTAGTCACAGTCTTCTGTAGCTGCACTGCTGTAAACTTCCTCATTATTTTAATTAAAACACTTCTGGCCTTTTTTTATCAGGACATTTGAACAATTTCTGTTGTTTATTCACAGTTGTATACTTTTTGAGATTTAAGACAGATGCAGAACTAAGAAAATTGTGGACCTTCTGTTACACAACATCTGCCTTTTGCACAGTGTAAAGCATGCTCAAAATATTTTGCAGAAAGTTTATTTTTCTCAGGTAGTTTTTCACATGCAGTATATTAAGTCCAGACAAAAGTCTGTTGGTTTGTGAGAACTGCAAATAAGTGTATTTCTTAACAAAGGACGATCAAGTTTACAGAATATATTTTTGTCTCACCAAGCACCAACTCTTGCTCTCTGTAACTCTGCTAAACACAGTCCAAACTTAAGATGGAAACAGAGCACGGCCATTTTCAACTCCTCTTTTTCTTTTAAATGAAGAGAGCTTTCAATACACCTTTCTGTGCTCCGTACTGAAAGGTACCCATTCCAGAATAGATGAACCTGCTCACTGTAGGCTAAGCAGCTATAGCTATCCACCCCAGGCACAGGCTAACAACTATAACAAGAGTAGCACACTGTGAAAGGCTGCTCTGTAGCCAACCATTCTTAATAGAAATCAGTTGCTTCCAGATTCAGAACTGGCCTAAAAAAATAAATAAATTGTGTGCCAAGTAGAAGGAGGTAAGCCACAGGACTCCCTAGCCTCTTTTGCCATTCATCCATAAAGAACAAGACAGAATTCTATACTTATATTTTATAGGAGACTGGTATATTTTCTGTTGTTTTCTTTATGAGCAATGAAATTCCAGCACTGAAGAACACAAGACATATTATACATTGATTCTCTCCCAGAAAGTTCAAAATTATGCAATACACTGAGAGAGGTTCATTCTCATCTTTGGCTCAGGACGTATGTGAGAACCTAACTGCTGGTGTCCTAAAGTGTTAACAATAAACTTACTTACCTCCTGTACATCTGAAACATGGCCAGTCACAAACACAGGGAGCAGCGCAGGCTAGGGCAACAAAACACTGGAAAAACATCACAATAGGCTTGCAACACCACACTATACTGAAGCAAATCCAACACTGAAGAAAATACCAAGAAGACAAAGACAGCTCCTTAAAGATATCCCATAAAACATCTGCAATGATAAATCAGCTCCACTGCTTAAAAAAAAATTCAGGGATGAAAGGATGATAGCTAGATTCCAAGCAAACTGAAGAAATAAAATGGAGGCACAGCTAATAAAAGAACATCAGTGCCTTTTGATGAGTTTTTTCCACAGATCTTTTCAAAACATGTTATATCTGTGTAAATAAAATATTTTGCTGCATAATGTTTTTGAACCTGATACAGAAAATCCATTTTTTATCAGGTATAGAAGTATACAGAAGACATTTATGGCTACTTCTAATACTCTTATGTTACTTAAAATGTTACAAATCCTGAAAAAAATTCCCTCCATGGTGCTCAAGAACTTCGTATTACACTGCAAACATATTAAGTTATACTTATGAAGGTTTTATGCAGTTGCCATTCTGCATTATTCCAGGACAGAACATGTCCTTTTGCTCCATCTAATTTAAAAACTGCTTATATGTGACATGGACTAATTCTGACAGAGGTGTCTTAAAAAATTCACAGCAAGCATATTCCAGATAAGAGAAAGTGAGATTGCCTTATCCTACTGAAGGAAGATAAAAAAAGTGAGGTCACAGCTGGCATAAGTTAAAAAAAAAAACACACTCACAAAGCAAATGCAGTATCAGCCATGTAGAAAAGTATTTATAACTTGGAGAAATCTTGAGGCTGAAAGAACCCACAACTCAACAGTAGAGGAAATCCAGGTGGAGAAAGAAAAGCATGGTGCCTACTCTGCTTCTGGCACAAACTTCTTCATTAAAACTCATGATCAGAAAAAAAGCAGATGGTTGCAAAGGAACAATAAGTTACAAATTCACGATAATCTACTGGCAAAACAATCTAGGCTGTATTTTACAAACGAAGAATGCAAGGCAACTGTCACAAAGGCACAACCAGAATACGGTGTGCTGTTCTCCATAGCCAGACAAACATGTTTCTTTAATTGCTACAGCTTGTTTAACAGCAGCAGAAGGCCCCAACCAATAATCCATCTGGAAATGTTTTCACTGCCTCCAGAAACACTTACCTGGACAATACACACCTCAATACATACCTTACTGCTACAATAAACCTCTGCAGTTTTAATTTTCAACTTCTAATTCTCTCATCCTTATTCTCCCTTTATCTTTCCTCGGGAGGGTGGAAGGGGGCTAATAGAGAGCAATCTGTCCTCTGGCTTTTGGTCCACCCATAGTGCTAAACCAGGACAGAATATTTGGCACCCAACATGAGGCACGAATGAGAAATATTTCCTTTTAACTGAAAATATTGTAAGGTTGGAAATTGAAACAAGTCATTTTCAGACTGGCAACATACCTTACTAGAACAGGATAAGGGCAGTGACACGTGGGATAAGGAACAAAAATATGTAAAAATATACCCAGCCCAGTCTCGATGCTGGCAGGGACAGGTGCCTGAGGGCCCCTTGCAGTAGCACCGGCTTAGAAGAGGGCTCCACAGCTCTTTCCAGCACCCGATGGATGTGGATTCTGAGGAGCATGTGGCGAGCTGGGGGTAAAGAAGTTCAAAGAAGCAGCAGAGAAGCAAGGAGTGGGCAAAACAGACCGCGGCTTCTGGTTATAGAGTACAGGCAGGAAATGGGAGGGAATACTGACCCCTCTGTGTTCCACCCCTCTTGAATCCCTCCGGGTCCTAAAGATCCTCTCTCTTGTGCTGGTACCAGAAATTACCCTTGTCCACTCAAACTATGACAAGAAGACAGAATTAATATTTTTCATCCTGTCTTTGTGCCATTCATTGCTCCTCACGTTTCAGGCTCCTGTCCTAAAGAAGCAAACATGCAGGAGCCATTCAATCAAAGCCTCCCACTGTGCTTCAGGCAATATGGACCTCACTCTAAACCAGCACTGTGAACCCAAGAGTTCTTGCTGTCAGGGTCTTCCTGCAACCACACCAGCTTGTTTAGAGCTCACCACATCTCTGTCTTTCACTGCATAAGAACATTTCTCTAAACAAGTAAGAACAGTCATGTGACTGCAGGCCCCCTTAACACTCTAGCTGACCAAATAGTAAATGGACAGTCAGCAGACAGAGCACTGATGTGTCAAAGTTGCATTAACAGACTTGCTATCAGATGTCAAGTGACAGCGTGCTGTCTGGAAAGATGCTTGACTTTGCTCAGGGTAAGTATAATCACAGCACCTTTGTGCTCTTTCAATGACCTGCCTGTAGAAACAAGATATTAGCTAATCCTTGTCACAGTAGAATTCTCACGACCTTCTTTTCCAGTACCAACTTGACTGATGTTTTCCACACCCATTTAGCTTCCTAATTCATACAGAGATTCTCATTTTCTAGACGATTAGCTAACATTCCAGTATTTTATTTTCTTGTAATGCAGACATCAAGTCATTCAGAATGCAAAAATATGAAAAAGGAATAGTTTGCTGAACAGGGTACAAAGATTCACACTTCCTATAAGAAAAAGAACACCAACTAAAGGGGACATACTGCCAGAGAACTGAAGTCTGGAGACGCACTGCCACAATCTTGTTGATGTTGGAGCATATTAAAGCAGATGTTTCCTGTCAAGTGCTACACTCTTCCCCCAGCACTTGCTGGTATACTCCAGCAGTCACTTCAAGCAAACACATGTAAATGTTAAACATCTTGAGCAAATTCTCTCATAATCCAGTGCTCCGTTTGTTATTGCTGTATTCCTAAGTGACACTTAAGAGTCACTTCCCGCTGTTTAACAAAGCACTGTAAAAAGCTATTATAAAGAACCCATTATTGTGCACACAATTGAACAAATTATCAGATCTTCTAAATCCTTTTTTTCAAGTACTGTGTCTGATTTTTCTTTGCACCTAAGAAAAAGCACTAGAATAATGATTTAGGCTACACTGTAGCCACACCACAGGGACACAATAGTAAGAAGAGATTTAATCAATTCCCTCACATCAAAGCTACTGTTTTTACCAAGATCCAGAAGTGGGACAGAAGAGAGGACTTGGTACTGTACAATATGAAGATTGACCCTGTAGACACAAATCAAGTACAACTTTCAGACAACAGTGGGGCTCTGATGACTGGAAAAGTGTCATCCCAGAGGCACTGTGATTACACATCAAATACTATGAAGAATGTCTAGAAGAACCTGTCTTTCTCTCATGAAAAAAAAAGGGAGGGGGGGGTATATTTCTGATGATAATTATCTCTGCTTCCCTACTCTGCTAACAACCATTGAGACAGGATGTCTAAGCATTTATGGAGTACTGGTAGTACTATTAAAGCTTGCAGTTAGCACTTCTTCAGGAAGACGAATAAGTAGAATCTGGATTTCTTTTCATCTCCTAGGCACTATTTCTTCACAAGTTTCTTGCACTTCTAAACCTATTAAAATTTTGCCATGAACTTTTCAGACATCTTTAAGAGTTCCTCAATTACTATTGTAAGTACAATGACAATACAGAAAATAAGGAAGCTCAGCACTCAGTAGCACAGTAGAAAATTTTTTTAAGTACTAAGTTTATTAAATGTGCTTTTCCTCCCATTTTAATCAAGTGTTGTTCTTATTCTTGTCCACGCCTGATGTGGATTAACAGTTGGTCAGAAAGTCCTTTTCCTTTACTTATTTCTTCTAATTCACTAACAAAAAAGCCTTTGCAGAGCCTTTCTAAATATTCATTCCCAGGGAACTGAATGGTAAGGGACACTTATTAAAGGCCAAATTATGACTAACTCAGGCTGTCATATTTCATTATTAAATCTAGAGAGGTAAGTGGGACACATCTAAAAAAAACCATGGATAGATGAATAAGAACAATATTTACCATTTAATCTTCGCATATAAAAATGTCTGCTATGCAGCTACTACCTTAAATGAAATAAATGCCGATCTGAATTAATGACAGTCTAGATATGAGTAACTACTTATGTTTTTATGGGATTTGTTTTAGGTGTTCCACTGGGTGCACATGGCAGGGTTTGCCAGTGGTTGGCTGCAGGGTGGGCTCTGTCAGGACGGGCTTGGGCTGCTCCACCCCAGACACAGGGAGTTCCCATCAGCTGCCACAAACCCATCACAGAGCACAGCTGAGCCCAGATGCCAAGCTGGTCATAGCTCTAGGAAAACAGACTTTAAAAGGGAAAAAAGTTGCCCAGCAGTGATGGTTAAGGAAGAAACAGTATATGCTAAGGGCAAAGAAGAAGCAAGGAGGAGGAAGTGCTGCTTCAAATGCTGAAGTAGAGATTATCCTGCAGCCCTTGAAGAGGACCATGGTGGAGCTGATGGACGTCTCTTGACAGCAACTTTAGCTGGGGAGCTCTCATGGACTAACACTCCCACCCCCTTGCACTGATTGGCATGGAGGATGCAGAAGAATGAAGATGGAAAAAAGGACTGGAGGAAAGGTGTTGGTTTGATCTGTGTGTTTTCTGTTTCTCACTATCCAAATCTATTTCAAATTATGACAAATTATATTAATTTTTCTGAAGTCAAAGTCTTCTGCCCTTGATAGCAGTTGGCAAGTGATCTCCTTGTCTGTCTCACCTACAAGTTCTTTCATCCTGATCCTGTCCTGTTGAGAATGTGGGTTAAGAGAGTGGGTAGGTATTTGGCAGCCAGCTGAGGTCAACCCACTGTAAGTATCTGGATGAATATTTTGGTGTCTCTTTTAGAACCTTCTAATAAAATCTTCAGCATTGGTATGACTACAAATAGTTAACAGTTGCAAAGAAGGTAAAAAACAGGCAGTTTTGGAAAGTTACACAAACAGGATAGATCACAGCATGCATCAGATGACATTCTGTAACATTTTGCTCAGGATGTTTGACATATCTTGTTAAAATCACTATTCGGAAGCTCATTAGGATTTATCTCATTAAGTTGATTTTGGCCAATGTCCACAAGCTTTCAGTGTCAGATTAAAAAAAACAAAAAACAAAAAAACCCATCACAGGTATTTTGCATTGTTATGTGCATAAATGATTCAGAAAACAAAAGTGGTCAGCTTCAAGAGCATGTACGTAAACCTTCAGAAAAACAAAGACAACAAAAAAGAGAAAGAAAAATAAAATAATCAAGTGTCCTGAATACAGACTGAAAACTTCACAATAATAAATATTTGTAAGAATGTCTAGGAAAATATTTACATCTTTCCATCATTATCAGTTACTCAGTTTTATTTAATAATCAGACTTAGCTCCACAGAACTAAATAAGGCAGTAATCACAATGAGACTATGTGTGCTCCCAAAGGTCAAGTAAACATTGTCAAGAACATAATTCAAATAGTCAGTGTTATTGAAAGTGACTTCAGTACTTTCTGACATATTTAGCAAACTTTAAGAAAACAAGACAGACAAGCATATTGAAATGTCACTGTTTCTTCCAGTCTTACAGAAATGCAAAGATCCTGGGGTTTATATCCAGAATGATCCTGTCTTTTTTAATGTAGTATTTCATTATAAAGGTATCTTTCACTTAAACAATGAGATTTTTGGCTCTCTAAACAGAATAAACAAAATAGAGCAAACTCTGACGTAACAGTCTTTCCTTAAACTAGAAAACCTGCCTACAAGTAAGGAAAATTTCCCTGAAAAACTTGTAAAGTGTTTAAAGGAAGTTGCTAGCTCTTAATGTGGTAACTTTTAGAAACTTCCTGAATATGGAAGCACCCTAATAACCTTGCTTTTCAAACAAGCTATATTTCACTTTAAAATCACTATTTTCTGATTAGACGTGTTTAATGGGGGCAGCAGATCTGTCTTGTGTTAGTAAAGTTAAGCAACCAGACCAGAACTGAGACACAATATACTCAGTGAATGCCCTTTCCATGAAGAATATACAAGGCAATAACGTTCAACTTAATCTTCTTCTGTCAGTATTTATGCAAAGTTTTGGTCTGGATGAGACATTGAAAATTCAGATGCTAACACAGGACGTACACACAGCAAATATTTTGAGAGGAGACTGAAGTTGTCAGAAATAGCTTTAGGTATCCTTCTAAATCTGCCTTGAAACTGGGAATATATTTAATAACTGCTTGCAGTCACTCCTGGGATATTTTGTATCATAATAGGTTATATATTTCAGTGACTTAAAATAATAAGGGTGTAGGGGGTGTTTTGATTTTTTTAATGCTTGGTTAGTACTGAATTAATCCTTTATCTGTTTTCAGCTTCCGTGGGTTCCCTCACAAGGGCTGCTGGGTTAGGATATAAAGCATTATTTACTGCAAAAGGAAGAGTGGTGTGGAAAAGGAATTAGCATCCAAGTGTTTGTACTTCCAAAAAGATTTAACATACTTATTTCTTATCCATAATGAATTTTAATTTAAGAAAGGCTTGGTAAAATTAGTCTAGGTAATAATCAAATATCATTGCAACTAGTTAAAACAATAAAGCACATAAGGATGGTGAAAATGAGAAGGTCTTATCAAAAGACTTCACAATTTTGGAACTACTATGTAATACAAAGCAGAGTGATAACTAATGTAATGACCAAGGTCATGTAAATAAATGTTTCATCTTACTTGTCCAGGGCTGTGCTGGTAGGCATGCTCCTGCCAAATCCTCGGACACCCCTCTGACAAAAGTATGGAATGCAAGACAGATTGGCAGCAATTATAGCCAGTGAATCTGATGCATTAACAAAGAAACCATTTTGGCCGAGGATCATGTAGCGGTCCTGAAGAAGAAAAGAAATTCCAAAAAGCATCTTAAATTACATGTTTTGCAGAGAGGTGATTTCATTCATTAGATCCACTGTAGGTAGGGGAAAAAGTAACAGGCTCGGGTTACTTGCATCTGTCTTTGGGCAAAATAATTTATTGGCATCATCCTGCAAGGTTTACAATCTCACTTCTCTCCAGCCTTGTAAATCTAAGTTCCAGACCAGTCCCTAGCTTCATCCTCCTACATGACACTTCAGTAGGCCTCTTACTGGGAGGGAATGCTGGCGTAGGAGAATCTTTTTGCCATCAGCATGCACTGCATGGAGAGTAGGTGGCTGATTTGTGTTTACTGACAATGGAAAACAGCTGCTCTTCTACAGAACCTTTCCATCTTCCTCCCACACTGGCAGGAAAGAAAGTTGTTTCTGTAATACTTTGCCATTTATGACATTAGAAATTAAAGCAGAGATTCAGTGCTTTATTTAGCTGAAAATAGCTCAATTTATAATGTTAACCAAAAAGGACTCAAATTAGTTACTACTCGCTTGAACAAGTCCATTTCATTTATATATACTGTCTCTTCCTAACCAGGAATAAAAGTGTTACACAAGATAAAACCAGCCTAACATTTGATGAATTCTAATTCTGGATTCAAATCCTGCTCAATCTGCAGTCATCTGCAGAGACAAATTACAGCATATGTGTTTCATTTAAGGGTTCCAAATGCTATCATCTGGACCTGAAAGTAATACCACTTTCAGCATTGAGGCCTTAGTGAAAAGCAAATAAAATATAGTTCACATGTCCCATATCTGACCCCAGGCAAAGGTACAGCTATGGTAACACCTCCAGACAGATAAAAACACTTACTCCATCCGCATCAAAAGCAGCTCCAAACCCATATTCTCCACCTTTCATAGCCTCCAGCAAGGCAGTTGCATATGTTAAATTGGGATCAGGAGGCTGTCCACCAAAATCCTCCAGAGGAATACAGTTTATGGCAGAATTTGCAGGAGCTCCCAATTCATCACACAGGATTCTTCTTACATAAGGTCCCATAACTGCAAAAGCAGAAGTCTACCATGCAATCACAAAAGCATATGCTTGACATTTAAATTCTTCTCAGCTCCACAGAGACTTGATACAAAACGTACTTTCAGAAATTCTAGACAGCTGTTCTATCAAGAGAAACTGTATTATTATTATTTCACAGATGAGTGTATGATTTTCCCCCCACTAAATAAACAATCAGCAATTAAGCATTAAAGTACAGTTCTCAACTAGTGGAAGTGAAAAAGTAATCACTGAATGGTGAAAGATGCACATTTTATTCACCCATTAGTAAGTAAAGCAATTATCATACACAGAGGGGTTTCCCTCACTAGAACAAAACTAAGATGCTGTTCAATGTGTTCTGGAATTCAATAACAGTTTAACATGTAACAGTAAGGAAAGCAAACAGTGAGGGAATATAAGAGAGAAATAAACTTACCTCAACATTCCAATTCATATTAAAATTAGAATAAGTTTGTCCAACAAAGGATTTTTACAAAATTTTAATTACTACCATGTAGATAATAAATAAAAATTTTCTCAAAATTCAAAATAGCTTCTTTACTTTGATAAAGATATGGCCAACTGAGCCCCCAGCTCATGCTGTATCATAACTATTATACGCAATGCTGTGGGGGTATCCCAAAACATCAGTCAGGTTCATTTTGGATGGGAATTGTATTTCATGTACATCTTGTGTCTTTTTCTTTCTTTAGAGGAATTTCCTATCCTAATGCCAATGACTGAATGAAAGTATATAGTGTATCATCTTTCAACCAATGAATTTTCATTTTAAACAACTGCATAGAATATTTTCTTAGTATTAGTAGAAAATTTCTAAAATTTCAGCCCAGAAAAAAAAAAGGATCCGAAGTACATACTCACCTAGAAATGCAATAATTAGCAAATTGTACAGAATGTTGTTCAATCTCACTATAAAATCATCTGCTCATAGGGAGAAACTATAATGTCAGTAATGTATGAAATCTACATTTGTGCATTCAGCATCTGAACAGACACTAACAAATGAGCTTTCTGAATCCCTGAGGCAGGTGTGAATAGGTCACTCAGAGGTAAAAATTTCGTGATTGCTCACTCTCTTATGCTCCCTATTTTACCTTACTCTGAAATCTTGTTACCTGGAGCAACTGTAAACAGAGGGAAACCTCTATAAGAAACTTGTCTTTAAGAAAACCTATATGCAATTTCTGTAAAATACGTGGTAAACATTGATCATATTCTCATGAAGAGTATACTTCTGAAAAATTACTTTTCTATGCCAACATTAAACTGTCAATGCCTACAGTCATCGGTATTTCCAGAACTACAGAGCTAAAACAAACTTTGGAAGACAGTTTGTCCATGTACACATGTGGCCCTCTTTAATGTCGAGAATATTGCAGTTCGTGACTCACTTTTTGCTGATGCATCTTACCAAAAAAATCTTTTGATCTGATGCCACCAAGAGAGGGACACACTCCACTTATCTTAGAATAATGGAATTGTTTAGGTTGGAAAAGACCTTTGAGAACATGAAGTCCAACTATAAACCTAGCATTGCCAAGTCTACCACTAAACTAATGTCCCTAAGCAAGTCATCTACATCTCTTTCAAATATATCCAGGGATGGTGACTCAATCACTTCCCTGGGCAGCCTGTGCCAGTTCCTGACATACCCTTCAGTGAACTTTTTTTTCCTAACCTACAATCTAAGCTCCAGGAACAACTTAAGACCATTTCCTCTTGTCCTATCTCTTGTTACATCGGAGAAGAGACCAAGCCCTGCCTGGCTACAGTCTCCTTTCAGGCAGTTGTAGGGAGTGATAAGGTCTCTCTTCAGCCACTTATTCTCCACCCTAAACAACCCCAGTTCCCTCAGACACTCCTCATAAGACTTACTCTCCAGACCCTTTACCAGCTTCGCTGCCATCTCCATAAATCCTCCAGTAACAAAATACACATCTTCTAGTGAGTGGTCCAAAACTGGGCACAGTATTCAAGGTGCAGCCTCAGCAGTGCCAAGAACAGGGGAATGATCACTTCCCTAATCCTGCTGGCCACATTATTCCTGTTACAAGCCAGGATGTTCTTGGTTTTCTTGGCACACCACTGGCTTATATTCATCAAGCTGTCAATCAGCACCCCCAGGTCCTTTTCTGCTTTGCAGCTACTACCCCTCCTGAAGCCTGTAGCACTGCACGGGGCTGCTGTGACCCCAGCACACAACCTGCCACTTGGCACTATTGGACCGCACACAGTTGGCCTACACTCATCAATCGTGCCTGTGCCGATCCTTCCTATCATCAAGTAAATCAACATTCCTGCCTAACTTGGTGTCATCTGCAAATTTACTGGTGGTGCACTCTATCCCCTCATCCAGATCACTGATAAACATACTCAAGAGAACTGGGCCCAAGAGTGAGCCCTGGGGAACACCGCTTGTGTCCAGCTGCCAAATGGATCAAGTCCGTGGTAGATTGCTCCGGTGGTTATTGACTGGTACCCATAAACAGGTGAGATACATTTTAGTTTGCATTTCTCTGGCCTCAGCTTCTCAATACTTATTCTTTATGGTATTTTGGGAAATAAAAGACTGAGAAATAGTATTTCTGCTGGGAAAAAACCTGAAACTTTCTCTTTTGTATAAACAAATATTCTCATATACAACTTTTGTATGTGTACTATATGTATGGCATCCACAAGTTACAAAGTCATAAAGCCAGTTCACCTTGCAAGTGAAGTCTTTTCAAACATTTATGGTGCATTAGTTTTTCTGACCCCGAGCCAGACTGTGCATCTTTCTGACCACATATAAAATTTTTCAACACTCACTTATAGATCTGGACATGAGAGCTCTACACACCATTTGGCTAACATTCTCTCTGGTGCAACATGTGACAGGAGGCAGTGCCTTCCTCATTGCTCCCTCTGCATTGCTCAGGACACTATCTGCTCTTCTACCACAGCCTGGAAAAACTGGGTGTTCACACCGACTGTACACCAACTGTTATCTTTTGAACAGTGACTATTAGACTGTACAAAAGCTTTGTAAGTCCATCTAGTTCCCCTTATCAGTCAGTTTTTGTAATCTCAATAAAGAGCAAACCCCGGTGGTTGATGGATTTTTTTTTTCCACAGGATAAGGTTGAACACCATTATTTACATTTCTGTCCTTCCAGTCATTATCTGTAGAAATCTTTATTTATTTTTTCATGATGTAGATTAAGATAGATCTCATGCCAATATATGTTTCGCCAAGTGACACAGAGCACAATTTTTTCATAGTGTCTCAGAATTGGTCCCCTTGTTGTCTTCTGTGACACTTGCTCTCCTCTTGCCCCCAGTACACTGAAATTTTTTAAAAGTCAATGTGAGTGAGACCAAGGTCTCAGCCAACTGTTTAAAGACTCTTGAGTGCAATTTGCTTAGACCTAACTAATTTTATACCATTTAGAATTTACTCTTAGTAGAAACTGCCTTGTAACCACCTTGGCTACTGCACGCTTTATTACCCTCTCATGGGAAGATTACCTCATCCTGCTTGCTTCCAAATGCAGAAATAAAACATTTATTGGACACATATGCCTGCATTTCTCTGTCAAGAAAAGTTATCTTTGCCTAGTAAGGGGTCTAACCCATTGTGAAGATTGTCTTTGTTACTAGTATAACGTTCAAATCCTTTCGTTTTACCCTTAACCCTTATTAATTACGCTTTTTTAAAAAAAGTCTGCCTCTTATATGCTGTACCTTAATTGGGAAACTTCTGCAGTGTACCTACAATTTTGTCCTGATAGCAACTTAAGTTCATACCTCCATTCATGGCATCAATCCTTATTTTAATCTGGTTGGGTCCGGTCAGCAAATTTCTGATCGCATTGAAGTTGAAGATGCTTCGAAGGAGATTGAGGTAGATATCCACAGAATCCACAATTTCCACTAGAAAAATTGGGTAGAAAATTAGGCAGAAAAAATATCACTACAGTTCATGCATGGGAAAACATCTCTTTCAGCATATTCCCACCAGCCACATGACTCAATTAAAACCAAAGCACACAGGCTCTACGTGTCAGGGATTTGCTCTGAAGCCCATGGGGGCAAAGTCAAAGACATCCACTGATTTCAGTGTGGCTACCAAAAAGCTTTAAGCCTTGCAGAGACCAACAGTTTTGCCTGCAGAGGTGAGGTACATGGACAGTTCCTGTTTCACTCAAAACATTCATTAGAGCACACCGTAGCAAAATAAACTCTGCTTAATCATTCACTAAATCACTGAGCAACTTTTCAAACTAAACAGGTTTATTTTCAGAGGAAAATGTCTGTGCCAAGCTGAAGCCACACATTCTATTTTTCTGCCTGACAGCAGTTTCTACCTGCTTCATTCCACCAGGAAAGACATACAGCCTATTCTCAGTTTTGCCACCTGGAATATCTGCCTCCAGTTTGTTACCAATCTACCATGATACTTCTGCATTTTGTATCTCAATGCTTTAGGAAAGTGAGGCCCCCATACAACATCTGGCTCTAGACAGATGGCTTTAGACATCTGGTCTTGCTAATTCGAATTCTAAGTTTATAAAAGAAGACAGCTATGAATTTTTTCATTTTTTTAAATTTTAAACATTGAACTAAAATGAATTAATGAAACTAAGTCTGTCATAATGAAAGCAGTCAGAAGCTATGCTTCTCAGGTCACCTTGGAACATACTGCTTTTGCTTATTAAATTAAAAAAACTATGTTACAAAAATGTCTTTTTATCTGGTTAAATTAGTATCTTGAAATATTTTAATTAAAAGTTAAATTATTAGAATATCAGCCAGTCTTCTTCAGAAACACTGGCCTCACCCTAATGCTCTTCTTTAGGAAAACATTAAAATGACAGATATTTTTTGAACCTAGAAAAACACTTAAGAGTAGATTCTGAAAATACACCTAAAGGGACAAGCAAAAAAACAGAATTCTCAAGGCTGAAAAAACCCTGTAAAATGTATTTGAAAGTTAGTTCATTATGGTGTATGCTGGAAGCCTCAAGGTTTACTACTTATCTTCAAGTAGGGTCTAAACCTTACACATATGAATAAATGCCTCAGCTTCAGTGGAGTTATTCACACATGTTAAGATGAAGTGCCTGCAGAATTAAAGTTTAAAAATTCATTTTGTCTAACTGCTTTACTCTTAGCTGCTTCAATACCTCTGTAGGGCAGATTCACAAGTTAGCTCATGTAACTGAAAAGGAAAAGTTTTAAATACAACTATATTTATTCATGCACTTATAAGCCAATTACATTGTTTCTGCAGAAATCCCTTGAAGCTCTATTGTTCCAAGATGATATATTCTGGGAAGACTTGATTGGGAAATTACTTTTCCTTAGACAAACATTTAGACAAATTGCCATTGATTTTAATCTACTTCTATACTAAGTCAGGGAGGGGGTCAAGTTTTAATTTAGAAAAATACAGTCTGAAGAGATTTGAAATTGTAGCAATCATATGATTCCAGAGTGGTGTTGGAGCTGAACTTATTTTTTTTTATTTGCCTGAAAAGCCAAATATTTTCTTTGAAAAATAACAAAAAAAAACCAAAATCAACCCAAAACACCCAACAACATAGTTTCAGAGTCATTTTAATAAAAAACTTTATCAACATGTACTTTGTCTCAAAATATAATGTTTTTCATAGGAAATGAACTGGCTTTAATTCTAGGACATCAGAAGAAGGAAGAGCTCTTGAGGCCATACAGAGTTTTGCAGTATTCAAAATCTTGTATGGGCCTTTTCCTTTGCTTTTGACTCCTTCCAATAAAAAATTGCTCTGTTAGCTCATTTTAAAGTAAGTACAGGCAAAGAAGCATTCATATGCTTAAAACTATGTGTTTAAGCACTCCTTTTCCATTTGCATCAGAGGAGCCTGAGGGGATGCATAGTGCCTTACACATCTCACAACATTTAAGCCAGTGTGAGCATAGAATGAATAAGCTGAGACTTTCATGAACCCTTTTATTATTTTGACTTACATGAGCAAATCCTTCCTAGTCCAAAAATGTTTGGTTTTTAACTACTAGCAAGCCTAAGGACATGTATTTGGTGAAAGTAATGGGCTAAATGATGATGCCTGATGCACGTAGGTCTGTGACTCAGCTTCTTTACATGACAATCAATTCAGCACTTACCTATGCTGTGTAATATTTTGAGAACTTGTAGTAAGGCATTTCGAAGAATTGAAGTTCTGTTTAAATAATTACCTGTTACATCATTCTGCAGCAATTCCAATATTTAGAAACAATTAATGCAGCATGCATAAAAGCATATATTGATACCTCGGAAAGGTTTGAATTTGTTCTCCAGATCAAATTCCTGTCTTCCTAGGCGTGATAAATCAACTCTGAGATCAGGGCAAATGGCATATTCCTCCAAGGTTTTGCTGATTTGATAGATTTTATCAGAAACCATATCTGGAGCAGGCCCTGTAAGAAAAAAAGAATGTAGTGGATCAGTTTTTTTAAACAAAGTTCCCTACTTAAAAAGGCAGTGGTATTGCATGTATTTTTCTGAACATGCTGCAGCTGTTGAGGAATAAACACGAAGAACTACAGTGAGTGAGGTCTTTTATTTCATCAAATCTCAGAATGTTAGGGGTTGGAAGGGACCTCTGGAGATCATCCAGTACAACTCTACCACTAAAGCAGGACCACATAGAGCACATTGCAGAGGAATACATCCAGGTGGAATTTGAATATCTCCGGAGAAGGTGACTCCACAGCCTCCCTGTGCAGCGTGTTCCAGTGCCTTGTCACCCTCATAGCGAGGAAGCTTTTTATGTTTAAATGGAACTTCCTGTGTTCCAGCTTGTGCCCATTGCCCCTCATCCTGACTACTGAGAAGAGTCCAGATGCATCGTACTTGCACCCACACTTTAGGTACTTGTAGAAATTAGCAAAGTATCCCTCAGCCTTCTCTGAGGTCAAACTCAGCCATCTTCAAATGCAAGGCTGCAATTCCCTTTACTGTTTGGTGCATACCACCCATGATCCCGTATCTTTTCCTGATCACTACGGCCAAGGCTGCCCCCAGCCTTAATGTCCCCCACCAGTTCCCTTTTATTTTTGTCAGTACCAGGCCCAGCAGTACCCTTCTCCAAAACCTGAGTAAAAGAATTGTCCTGAGTACACTGGAGGAATCTCCTGTACTGTGCATGCTGGGCTGTGTGTGTGTCCTTCCCAGCAGGTATCAGGGTGACTGAAGTCCCTTGTGAGACCCAAGGTGACTGTGAGGTGACTCTCAGCTCTCTGTAAAAGGCCTCAACAGCTTCCCCATCCTGACCAGGTGGCCCGGAATAAACACCCACAGCAGTGTGTCAGCCTGTGTCAACCCTTAGGCCTTACACACAAGCTCTCAACCTTGCAACTCCACCACCCTATCCTCCTGCTCTGTCTTTCCTAGGAAGGGACATCTCCATCCACAGCAGTGTTCCAGGCACCTGAGCTGTCCCATCACGTCTCAGGAACTGCAATGAGACCGCGGCCCCGTGACTGCTCACACATCTCCAGCTCTGCCTCTTCATTCTCCTTGCTGCACTTCTTGGCAAATAAGCACTTCAGAGAGGGAGTTACCTGTGTTCTTTTCACCCTTTAGGGGTGACAGGCCTTCTGGTTCTCCAAAATAGGAGCACACTGCCCCACAAGTGCTGAGCTGCTACAGCCAGCTGCCTCTCCAGCAACCCCAGTTACATCCCCACCCCCTGCAAAACTCCCTGAAAGCTCTCTCAGAGCCCTGATAACTCTTGCCCTTGAATCCTTTTCCCCCTGCAAGACAAGCTTTCCCTGCCTGTTGACAGCAGGCCTGGTGTCCCGTAAATCAAGACATGATCAAAAACCACCAAGTCATGCTGGTAACACAGGTTTAAAACATTTTTTTAAAAATCTAATACAGTTACAGTGCATTACTCATAACATACTGATTCACAGTATTTAAATCAATCATTATTCAAGTCAGTGGTGACAAGAGAAAAAAAATGCACAGTCATCAGAGTTATCCTTCTTTGGGTTTACTCCTCAGAGACTGGCAATTTTTACCCAACACAGAATCTCAACATATATATTAAAGGAAAGCCTGTCCTTCCACAGCAGTTCCTGGTGTTTCATAGCACTGTCTGCAAATGGATGCTTGTAAGGGTGAGATTGGTTTGTGTTTTGTATTATTTCATTAGACACAACTATTATTTAAAAAAGTCTTACCAGTCTGACAGTATTGTTTTCTTGCAGCTTTCACCCAATGACTTAATGAAATGCATCTTTGTCAGAATTCAAAATATCTCTACTGCTTAATAAGCAATTATTACCTGAAACATTTAAGTCGTTCAGAAATCACATTTTGTTTGTGCATTACATTCACTGTCAAATCCTGAAGATTACCTCTATTTTTAAAGATTTAATTTATTAATTCAAGGGTTTGATTTGTCAATCAAATAAAAGTTGCAGGCTTGATGCAAGAATGATGAGACAAGCTATTGCACTTGTAGCAAAAGAGTTGAGTATGAAGTACAACATGAGTTGAGTATGAAGAATTCCTTCCTGGCTTATCTCTTCATTGATTACATTAAAGTCACACTTTCAGTCCAAAAAATTACTTCCTTTTACGCACTATCCTCTTTTATGCACTTTCTCCAACTCTGAAGCCTCTGTCTTTTCTGTGTTAACTTTCCATTCCTCTAGCAATGCTGCTGTATTCAGTACAGTGTTGCCACATGTACTGTACTAGTGTGTTCCACCTCAGATGCAGTGTACCAGATGGTCTGAGGCAATACAATAAGTCACTGAACTCTTCATTCAGATTAGAAAATGACTTCTTAATCACCTAATCCAAACCAACCCCAAGGGGTCAGGACAGGTTTGATTAGCTCCAGATCATCCTTGAGATGTAATGTCTACTGATATTTCCAAACTAAGAAGGTCCCACAGTGTCACTCTGCATTCTTTCCTACAGCTATAGAAAAAACCCACTTCTTCCTGACCTGGATTTGCAAAATAGACTGCATGAGAATGGTGAGCAACAAGTATCTTCCTTAGGAGCTTGTTGTGTTGCCCAATCATTCTCCTAATCCAAAGGCCTTACCTGGAACTTAGCACACATTTTCTCAGCTGCAATTTAAACCAACTAAGTTTCATTATGTCTCTGCTGATTATCATAAAAAATTGAATCTTGTGACCTGTGCTTGAGGAGTGTTTCATATTTAATGCTTAATAGCCTCTTTACATTTCCTTTAAAAAGGCAGATTACACTAAAAAGAATTCCCCTTTGATTGTTACCCACTCATGATATTAGGTGTACATGGTATTTTAAATTTTACAGCGTGCTAATGTATCTAATGGTTTGGTTCCAGTTGTGCTGTAACCCTGGTTCTCTCACTGCTTGACCTTACTAATCTCTCTGAGATTCAAGCCTACTCTGTTTATAAAATCACACTGGCTTAATCATGCACAGTTTTCAATTAAACAAGAGACAAGGGAAGAAACATCCATTTCTCAAGTTCTCCCACCTTCAAAATGGGAAAGGGAACAGAATTTTAAAAGCACTTTCAGTGTTTTCAGATGGAAAGCACTCTATATATGCGAGGGACACAAGGAGCCAGGAATTGCCACCATGATGTTTTACAGCTACACACAGATCTACACCATAAAACATTCATAATGTATAACACTCCTACATGTGTTAGCTTGCTGATTCCAGGAAACAAGGCATTAGCTATATACAAAAATTCCACAATTCAACAGAAGAATTGCAATAGTTAAAGTGGTAAAAACTTCAACTATTACCTGCCCTGGATAAGAGCAGTTATTTCCTGGCTAAATATGAGAAGTGCTTTATTCCATACAAGACAATGAACTATACTGCTTACAGCACTTCTGAAATTACATTCTTTAAAACAAATGCCAAGACAAGGAACACAGAAATATAAGCAAAACAGAGCTCCCTCACAGACATCTTTATAGAGGATCAGAACTGTTGCAATGATCTGGCCATCTACATTAAAATGCTATAAAAATGGGAAGGCAAACGTCTTGTTTATAGAAATCTTACAGCTAGCACAAGGACTTCAGTCAACATTTAATGCTTATTGTACAAACACATATGAACAAATGCATTCCTATAACAGAAAAAAAAATTATATGCGTATGTTCATCATAGTTTTAATAGAGTGAACAAAAAATACGACGCCAGCTGGTTACCCTTGACAGCACATTTTCACTATATTGAGATGCAAAGTGAAAAAAAAACCCAAAAAAAACAAAAAAAGAAAAACCAAAAAAACCCCCCAAAAAAGCTTACCTCCATTGGCAACCTCAAACTTGACGCCAAATTCTCCTCCAGGTCCACCAGGGCAGTGGCTAGCTGTTAGAATAATTCCACCAGCTGCTTTGATCTTTCGGATGATACATGAAACAGCAGGTGTGGATAAGATACCGTTCTGTCCAATCACCAATCTGCCAATCTAGGTGGAAAAGGAAGTCAAAGTATTCAGGAGGCAGCCAAGCTTTTTTATTAATTTTGAAAATTCGTAAACATACACATATAAGTATACATGTACAGAATAGAAATTGTGAACTCCTAGTATGGAGCCTATTCCTTTGCAGAGAAACATATGCACGTGAATTGATAGCATCCTAATCTGGAATGCTGACAAAAAATACTGCATCCTGGCATATTTGACCCCTATGGCCTGTGCACTGGCAGCAAAGCATGATCACAGTCATGGTAGAGATTTGCAGAGCTCTCAAGCACAGCGGTGAGCTATGATCCTGATATCAAACTTTCCCAGATACCCCCCAAAAACAGCACATCCCCTCAAATACCAATAATTTAAGGCTAACTATGTGAAGAAGAGCAAGTATATGGCCTTTCATGGAGCAGCATTTCATTACAATCAGAAACATCAGTATGTACAGGACCTATAGTCTCTGTGAGTGACACCTCTACCACAAAGACAGCCTTGGATGCCTTAAAGAAAATACTGCTCCTCCTCCAGCCATCAGTGACTCCTTGACTGTTCCACACGAAGAAGGTGTGTTCCCCTGGGCACAACTTAGTAGGGGATGTCCCCACTGTTTTTAAATAAAAAAAGCTTTCAGGTCTTGTTTTTAAACACTGAGCAAATGTGTTTGGTATTATGTGCAGTTGCCCTGCAAGGATCCAATTTCAAAACCTTGCCTTCATGCCCTACAGATAATACTACAGTTTCATGTCAGCATAAATAATCAAGGAGCAAACCAGAAATGTATTTACAAACAAGCATGAAAAAGCTTCAGTTCCTGCAAAACCGGCAGATACATAAAATGGAGAGGAAAATGGCAGGTTTGCTTCACCAGGGAGAACCCAGGCAGCTGGATATGGAACTTAAAAGGATACTGCCAAAGTTTTTTTCCAGTATCCTAGCTTAACCAAAAACAAACAAAAAAACAAAACAAAAAACCACCAGAACAAACAAACAAACAAAAAAACCAAAACCAACCAACCAAAAAAGACCCTACCCAAATTAGTATTGTTTGGGGTCTGGGACAGAGGAAGGGGAGAGAAGGAGGTGGGAAGAGAGGTAGGGGTGGAATAATGAGTCCTTCCCACTCCACATCTAAAAGTGGACTGGCAATTCAACCTCAGATTTCCTTCTCTAGTTTGAGGGAGATTTAATGGCTCTGCTGTCTGTGCAGCAAAGGAACAGCACAGAGGATGTCACTACCTGACTCCTTCCTCTAAAGAGCCCTTCCTTCATACACAGCTAAACTGCTTCTGGGTTCAACACTGGTGGAAGGCCCTTACAGTTATTTAGAAGTGAGGTTCCAATATGCTTCAGAAAAGCTAAGGATTAGTAAATTTATTAACCTGTCTTATGTGGATTATTCTAAGTAAAAAAAAAAAACAAAAACAAAACCAAAAAATCCCCAGATTTCTACATTGAAATGATCAACTTCTAAAGTAAGCACAACTTACCTTTTGCTAACTAAGCACAAACTATGGCTATCAAATAAAAAAGAAAATGTGCAGAACAATGAATTATTAACTGAGAGTTCTGCATCAAGATCTGATGATAGGATGGTTCTTTGTCTAGTTGGTTCTCTTTTCACAGCTTTTGCAGATAATTTTGAAGCCTGTGGATTCTTTCAAGAAAATAGCTATGCTCTCAAAATTCTAAATACAGTTCATGGAAAACCTTAAAGCTTAAGGTTTAAGGTTTTAAATTCTGAAGAAAATTGCAGGGGTGGAGGGTAAGGGGAGAAAGAAACATCAAATTTTGGGTTCTCATTTTTCTGTTATAATGAAAATACTTTCCAGGAAGAACCAATATCATTTCCAGGAGAAAGAATGCAAATCAGCAGAAACAACATTTTCTGTTTCAACAACAGCAACACTTCCACTGTCACAGTCAGTTGGTGAGAATGAATGTCACTACTGCTCATTTCAGTGGTATTAAACTATTTGATTCCCTATTTAAGCCTAAGCACACAGCTTCATTAACATATGACTAGCTCATATGTTAATCTTAGGGCATTTTAAAGAGGAATTCATAACATATAAGAGCAATACGATCTTCTATATTACAGAACCTGATGACAACTTCAGCATTAATAGCTTTGATTTTTTGTGAAACAAAACATATCAGTGATTTCACACATCCTTGAGGAGCATACTGTATGTTAACACTTGTGCACTGTGACAGCATTTACTTGCAAGACTGTATACCACTTTCTAACTCTTGTCTCTCCTGCCTTCCCATTCTTGCTGCTCCCTAAAGGTAAAACTAAGTAATTTACAGCACCTATATTTGCAAATCTCTCAATTTGTCATAATTTACAGGCCTTAGAAGCAGCAATTAGAAGCAGTCCTTGCTCCAAGACAAGCGAAGCAGCAGATTACATTATTCCACTGATTACAGAACAAAATTGGTATCTCTCTTACTGACCAGACTCCATTGCATCTATGTAATGTTATTCTCATCTTTTAAAACTCTGTAAAAATCTACAGTTGCTACACATATATTTAATTTATTCAACACTTTTGAATGCTAAACTACTTCAAAAATTCTTTCTACAAAACTCTACTTGTTAACACAGAAATGCAATTCCTACATTGAAGGGCAAGCAAGACTCTGTTTAGGCTACGAGTTTTTTGGTAGATTTTTTTTTTTTTTTAAAGCAGAAGTATTTTGTGTTGTGGGCTGACAATTGACACGCACATTTTTACCTCAGAAAATGTACAAGGTAAAACTCCATCCATCAGGAGAAGCACACAAATCACAGGGTGACCTAGCACATGCTTTTACACACTTTTTGCACCAAGTTAAAGAAAGAAAACTTTCCATTAGCCACATAATTTATGGTTTTATTTAAACCAGTGCCATGTAAATAATTTTAAACAAAACTGATTTTTTTTCTTTTAAAATTGTTCTGAATTTGATCTTTATGGCTTCTTTTGGTCCATGAAGCATCTTTTGGACATGTCATATCTTGCAAGTCTTTTTATTAATACTGCCATTTATTTGTACTGAAGCATTAAAAAACACACAGAACACTGGGAAACAGACTTTAACAAACTTTCTGCCAGTCTGCACAACAGTCTACCCAATGTACCTTTGTAATGGAATGAAAAGCATAATGACAATAAATACCGAAAGGGTTTGTGCTGAATATTGTCTCTCCCTTTTTTAAACTGCGAAGTATGTAGGGCAATGACTCAATCTTCCAAATACAGATGTCAGAAATGAGCGACAGGTCTTAAAAAAGAAAGATGACAGGAATTACATTTTGCAAACTGCTTGAAAACAGCTACACTGAACCATCTTGAGGTATTCAAGTATAAAAAATGCATTTCCACTTGCATACAGGCTTATTGTAAATACATGTTCTCTGTACTTCTAAATCTAAATTAATGAGATTTAGACTTTTGCCTTCGTGCACACCAAAACTGTTGGGTTTTGGTTTTGGGTTTTTTTTTTAATGTACAGTGGTTATATTCTTCAGCATGCACAAATTATCAGGTACTCTCTCTTTACCATATCTTAATTTTTCTCCTGTTCAACAGATGTTGGACAAACCAGTTTTCCCATTTTTCTGCATGCCAAATATGAACATGAACAGGAGTAATTTGCTTTTACATCAGCATTTGTCACAAAGCCATTGTATCTATATTACTTAGAAATATTTAATATATACTAATTTCTATACTACAGAAATACTGCAATATTTAGTATCCAATATTATGGATATTGCAAGAGAAATTGCATGACCAATACCCAGGTATCTATTTGTAGAGGCTACTGCAAAGAGCTCCAGGTTATTTGAAGATCTTCAGTGCTTCTACAAAACTCCCTGGGACAGCATAGATCTTGGAAGTGGAAGTGGTACCATTCTTCCATCTACCCATCTTCCCCCACTCTCTTTATTTCAGTGGGAAGAACACACAACTTCATCCTTTCTTGTGCCAGAAGCTGTTAATTTTGTCTCTGAACCGAATACTAAACTGACATTTAGTTAATTTTAAACAATGAACTCAGGTTTACATACCTGACACATTCTGGGCTAAAACACTGACCAAGTGTCCACGTACCAACTCAGAATTAAAGTTCCAGTAATATCCTTATAAAAATCTTGGACAGTTTCATAGCATGGAAATATTATCTTTGGAATTCAAAAAGTTGCATGGCAACAAGATCACAGACATGTAATGTCTCTCCTAATACTGTGCCACTACACCACTTTCTATTTTATCACTGTTTTCAGTAGCAACAACAGAAACAAAGACCACCATCCTCAGCAAACTTGTACAGATGAAAGAATAGCAACTCATAACAAGTACTTTACAACAACATTTTTATGCAATATTGCCGCTTGCAGCTGTGCATTTTCAGACAATTCGGTTGATTACTATGGAGTCACTTAATGCTTTTTTTAATTATTTTTTCTCTCACATGCCTCAGTCAATTAAAGAACATGAAGCAAGCAGATGATATCCTGGACAGCACAGGGCTGTGCCTTCCTGCCTTTTACTACAGTATCCTAAAGATGAGCACCACACTCAAAATAGGAGCAAATATATCAGTCACACAGGTCCAGGGAAGTTGGGCAAGATTTGCCTGGAAGGCCACGCAAGATACAACCGTTTTACTATAAAAAAAAAAAAAAAGAAAACTGGAAAAATCTGTGCCATCTCAAACTTTTGCCTCGTTACTAGCAATTTTTGATGATCTCTCTAGCATGTTGCTATGACTTCCCATATCTACTGTATGATCATCAGTGTCTGATCTGCCACTGAGACACACACATAGAACTTCCTATTTAAACCTATCCTAAACGTTGCATAAAAAGTGATACACCACATCCAACTGATAGGTCTAATGGGATACTTGCATTTAATTTGTAATGGAACTGTATTAGCCAACAGTGGAGCCTTGTACTTCAGTTGTTCCACACATTAAGGGGCAAGGACACTACCATTGACAGGACACAGGTGAAAAGGGAAGCAGAGCCTCAAATACACTGTTGCCACCCATCTTGGCAGAACAAGTTGTTGCAATCCGAAATGGTACAGTTTCTCTTTTTTTTCTGGCTTTCCTCATGCTCCAGTTACATGCAGTACCTTAGGTTTGGACGACCCATCAGCAGGTGACCCTTGCTAACCACTCTCCACTCTGAACATAAAGATTTGGTGAAGCATGTGCTGATTACAGGAGCACAGCATGGGCCAGCCTGTAGCTGTTGTCTACCAGCAGGAGCCCACAGAGGCCATGGGTGTGGAGCATGTACCTGCAACACGAAGCTGGAGGGCATTGAGACAGAGGGATTGAAGACAAGAAGATGGGGTGAGCACTGGCAGCTGACTGGGCAGGGGGCCTCATCTCACTCCTTGTACTGGGGCCTATGCCAACTGTGCTGGGCTGTTAACACTGGGGGAATGTGGAGTGAGTCACCAAATTAGAACACAGGGAACCTAGGGACTCTAAAGGGCAACACACTTACAGTTGATAATAGAAAATCCCTTTTTATTTTTGTACTCAGCAGGCACAATTAACCATAAGACTTGTTATGTCTCTTCCAGGAAGGAGATTCAGGTTCAGGTTATCAGCACTACATAGCTATCTTTCTCCTCACACCCTGGGGTAGCTAAAGGTTGTGAAGGCAGTTCCAAGGCTTCTACACATTTCATTTGATCATAAATACAGCAGTTAATTTCTTTCTCTCTGATAGTGGATACATGTCTTCTAATGACATTAACTTAATCCAAAGGGACAGACCTGTGTCCTACACAGTATTCCCTTCATCTTACATAGTGCAGCACTAAACAACATCTTTAGGAAGGTTTAGATACCTTCCCAGCAGGTCTGTTTTAACAGCCAAAGAATAAAACATTTAAACATAATTCATCAAGTCAATGCGAGGCTTATAGAAAGGAGGCTGAGGGTGAGGATGGTAGAGGGAGATGGAGCATTAGCACATGAAAATGGGAAGCCCTTTTAGTACCCATAGCACCCCACAGCTGGCCTGCTGAATTTGTGACTCTGTCATTAGTTAAGAGTAGCATGCTTGTATTCAGATATTGGTGGGAACTGTGAGCTGAAAAGCTTGGGTTTGGGCTTCAGAAGACACTAATGAGAAACTGTATTTCCAGGATACTCCCAGTGATTTAAGAGAGGGGAAGAAGCACTATTATAGCAAGGTGCAAGAAAACATGTCAAACTGGAAATCTTCTGAGGTCAAAAGGGACTGGATCTTCATGGGAAACAGCAAAATGGGGAACATGACAAAAGCAGCAGGAAGAAGGCAAGCTAATGGAAAAAACTAGTCAGGAAGGAGCCCTGAATGCAGCATAATCTGGCTTACAAGCACTTGGTTTTCTTAACCCTAAATTTGTCTTCCTCAGCACCTCAGTCTTCGTGGTCACCTTATGTTTTTAACCCTCCCTGCAGCTCCTACCACTGTGAAAGGGCAGGAGAGGACCTCAGCCACAGCAGGGCAGCTCTCACTGCAGGGCTCTTGCTTTAGCTGTTGCTGCCCTTTATCCTGCCTGGTCATCAGGTCCCATTCCAGTGGCCAGGCTTTCTCCACCAAGCTACATGAAGGATGGAGCTGGGGAGCAGCACTCCTGGGTACCCCATTCTACCTTCCTCAGAACATCCCACACACCAGCCCACTGCCACTGCCCTGCACGTACTCCCCGAGTGCCCTCTCCCCACCACTGCAGACAGAACAGCATCATCCTACCCTTGCCAGTGTCCCCACCCTCACCAGTGTTCCCCCCCACAGCCCTCCTCACTCACACCTTTGGCTGCCTAAACCCTGGGTCTCTGCAAAGGCCACTCTGGTAACACGGGCAGTCTCAGAAATCTCAGGTATCGTTCAGCATCTGCTTGGTAGTAGCAGTGTGCTGAAAAGATGCTTAGACAGAAGTTTAAAATGTTCATAATTTATACCAGACTGGCTAATCCATAAAGCTTGTATGCAGCATGTATCAGCAGGAAAAATTCAGACACACACAGAGATTCATTTCTATGTTGAAAGATCTCCTGGTTTTAGAACATGAATGTACTTGAACAATAGAGATTTTGGAAAAAATCAGATCTAGAGGATCAACTCAGCTATCCTGAGAGACAGCAGCTTCAACACTGCTTGGAAGTAGAAACTTGAAGTGTACAATAGCTGTTATTCCAGCTTTCTGTACACACACACAGACATATAAACATGCATGGGTCTACCAGAAGACATAATTTTTCTTCCTGAGTTCTTTCCTGTCTTCAAAACTGCAGAAGAGAATCTGTAAGCCATCTGATCATGCAGGTATTTGCCACTGTGGTCTTGTATTTAATTTGCTTGGAAATGAACAAGACCTTTAAGGTCCCTTCCAACCCTATCCGTTCTATGATACTTTGATTCTAAGAGAAGAGAATGGTTGAGATGCAGCCAAAATGCTGAGTTCCTCTTGCTTCAAAAATATAATTTTCCCTGAATATTTTTAAAAGATCCTGAGCAGTAGATACATGTTTCACACCTTCACACCTTTACCACACACTTTGTTTTAATTCTGCTACATTTTTTTCGGCAGAGTCAACTGTGTTCTTCTGCTCCCGTTCCTGCCTAGTCCAAAATGAGGTGTGAAACGGTACGGCATGGCCAGCAGTCTCCAGAGTTTATCACTAGAGCCTCCGCTTCACTCAGATAGAAACTGGCACTCCGGAACCTGGCGCTACAGCCTGAAGGACGTACGAGCCGGCACCGCGCTGACCCGGGCGGGCACCAGGCTCCCGGACCCCTGACACACCGCCGGAAAACAAGTTATTTGCATAGCTGTCTTTTTCAGCGCTACCCGATTTATCACATTAAAACGTTCTCCCCGTCCCTATGGTGCTGCTCCGCGCTTCCCCACCGCGGGGAGGTCGCGGAGCGGGTGCGGGCGCAGAGCCCGCCTGAGGCGAGCGGGGGGCCGAGGTTCCCGTCCGGCGGCCGCCAGCTGAAAGGCCGCTCGGGGGACGACGTGAGGGGACCCCGCTTACCCCGTTGGCCGCGGCCATCTGGACGACGATCTCGATGGCCGTCTTGCTGAAGTACCGGCCGTCGCTGCCCACCACCATGGTGCAGCCCTGGCGGTCGCGAAGGTCGACGGAGGAGAGGAGGCTCTGTACGAAGTTGGGCAGGTAGTTGCGCTGGCCCTCGAAAAGCGCCGTGGGCCGCCGCAGCCCCCCGCCGCCCGTCGGCCGCTGGTCCTCGTAGGGCGCTGTCTGCACTGTCAGGACCGGGATGGGGGTCCTCTCCATGGCGGCGCTCCGATGCCGCCCGCCCGGCTGTGGCTCCGCAGGGGAGCGGCAGCCCCTCACGCTGCAGCCTCGCCGGGGACCGGGAAGCGGAGAGGCGTGTCCCCCCGGGGCTGCTGCGGGGCCGGGCTCTCCCTGCCGGCCGGCCCCCCGTAGGGTCGGAGGCGGTCTCGCTCAGCCCTCGGCGGCCCTCCGGGGGTGTCCGGCGCCGCGGGGGAGCCGGGGCGGGCATCGGGGTGCTCGCTGCCCCTGCCCCCCCACACGGCGGAGCCCCGCCGGCGCCTCGACGCCCGTAAGGGCGGCCGGGGCTTGCCAGCTCCCTGCCATCAGCGTGCGGCGGCCCTGGCCAAAAATAACTCTGGAAAGCGAAGCCGAAAATCGCGGTCTCCTGCCAGGGCTGTAACTGGAGGCAGCGGGGAGAGGGCGAGCCAGCACCACACACTTGCTCGGGGGGATCACGCTCTGTCAGCGCCGGGGCCGTCCCCACCGACCCCGCCGGCTGACTGCTTGCCCCCCGGCCGCGCACCCCGGGGCGGCATGAAAACAGCCGGCGGTCTGTGACCTGCGGCAACACTTGACAGCCCAGGGCAGGGGCAGAACGCGCACGGCGCGAAGGATCGGTGCCGAGGCTGCAGTAAGGCCGCGAGGTGGTATTGTACCTTTTTGCAGGAGAAACAACAGAAGAACAGGCAATTAAAGAGTGAACGAATTCTTTCACTACTAAATCTTTAGCAAGGGTATCGACTGTAGGGTAACTGACCCCGCACTGGAGCCTGCCGACGCTTGCTCCCTGGGAGGGAGAGCAGCCCTCTGGAGGTGTCTTTGCCTTTGAAATATTGTAAGATATTTCATACGTATGTGATGAGTCTGAGTTCAATTGACACGAGTGTTCATTCTGTTCAAGTTCACTCTCTAGAGGTGGTGGCACTGAGAATTGCGAAGATGCCTGACGTTTCCCGGTGTAAAGGCTGTAACTGTCAAACATCAGCTGAAATTTTTGATCCAAATGCTTGTTTCACACTGGGCCCACACAACAACATTTTGCTGGGACAGGTCTCGGATGGAGAGTTGGAAAAAATAGTCATGTAACCTAGATGTCATTGTCATGCTTAGGGAATCCCTGATGTACACCTTCACCTGAGAAGACAAAAATAATTTTGTAAGGCATTCTTCAGATCTCTGTGAAGGTATCTGCTGCTTATAAACAGTTCAGAAGCACAATGAAATGTCACTGATGTGTAAGACAACACATTGTCTGTGTGCCAGGAGGTAGCCAGGCAAACCTGGGGTAAAATGCTTTTTGCCTGTTGCATAGACTAAGAGGTCATTAAGAGTCAGAGAGGGTCACCTGGTGAGTGGTTACCAGAGGAACTCAGTGGTGGTTTTGAGACCTATCTTTGAAGACTCTTCAGTGATTCATAGCAGACAGAGTATTCCATTTTAAGATACAATTGTCTGCTTCTCATCCATCCCTTTGGCAGTGACCACTGCCTTCACAGTAGAGCAATGTCCATTCCACCACAGGAATGGTGGAAAGCAGTTTAATTTAAATAAAGCAATCCACTGAACCAGATATTCAGATTCCAGCTCTGTTGAAGCAACAT
Source organism: Heliangelus exortis (assembly GCF_036169615.1). Taxonomy (NCBI): domain Eukaryota; kingdom Metazoa; phylum Chordata; class Aves; order Apodiformes; family Trochilidae; genus Heliangelus; species Heliangelus exortis. The sequence goes on from NC_092454.1 coordinate 47,691,074, forward strand.
CTGTTTAATGGGCCATATATTCTGGCAGAGGGCTAGAACAAATACAGGGAATAAGTAATCTCTTCTTTCATTGGATCTCCTAGTCTGTAGTCACATTTACAGCTTCCTGTACTGATTTAAAAACAAAAAACAAAAACAAGAACACCCCAAACCAAACAAACAATCAACTAAATAGCAAAGGAAAAATTATGCAGTATGGAAAAGCCAGCTCTGACATCCATAATGTAAAAAAGCTACAGCTATAGATGAGGTTGCTGTATCTTAAAAAATTTGGGGCACTGCCAGCAATGACATACAGTGTGTATTAGGGAAAGCTGAAGTGGAATCAAGTAACTGGTATCTACCACAGCAAGTATCTGACCAGGGAACAGCAACAAAGCTTTGCAAACAATGCATGCTAAATTCCAAATGCCAAATAAAGGAAAACACATGACCAAAGGAAGAAGAACAGTTATACTCCTAGAAATACATAATTAACTGCATTTCTCATACTGGTAGGGGAAATGTGTTCACCATTTTGGGGAAAAAAAAAAAAAAAAAAAAAAAAAAAAAAGAAAAAAAAAGTTTTATTCAGTTTTACAAACTCTGCAACACTGACATTCCCAAAATGTACAGGGACAATCAGTGATTATTTTTTATCTTCACCCCCATCATTTACACAAACAGTGCTGAAGAATAAAGAAAAAGTGTGTTTTGTAGTCTTTTCAAGCATCACCTTGACAACAGCTTTACCAGGAGTGTAATGGGTTGTAAAGCACACTGTAAATGTTTTACAAACTCTCTGCTTGAGATCACATCCAGGTGGAAGTTAATGTGACCCCTCCTTCACTGTGATTACTGAAATACTTTGAAAACATCAGGTTCCCAGAGTCATTTTATGAGGAGCTCATGTTTTGTTTGGAAAAAAAATATATATATTTACCACCCTTCATTGACTGCAGCAGTGCAAAGCATGAAAAAGATTGTGTAGAGAGCCTGAAAAATTTAGGTCAAAAGCTGAAGAAAAGGTATGTTTTTAAAATTTTTTAAACAAATACTTCTATTTTCAAGTACCTAGAATAACATGAAACATGGGGTTCTGGGGTTTCTTTTTTTTTGGTGGTTTGTTTTTTGTTTGTTTTTTGTTTTTGTTTGTTTGTTTGTTTGTTTGTTTGTTTTGTTTTGTTTTGTTTTGTTTTGTTTTTTCTAGCAATATAAGTTTCACAAGCAGTTCTGCTTTCAGCAGATCTGCCAAGAGCAGCTAATTGAAAGTGGAGGTCCCTGAGTGGCCAATATTGGATTGCATTAAGTGATTACTGCTTTGTATCTTCAACAAAGGAGTAATTATTAATATAGGGTGATAGTAAAAGCCCAGAATACCTTGTTGGAAAACAACAACTAAATATATTTTTAGTATTACCATACTGTGCTGTGATTTAGTTTTCAAAAGGCTGTTAAGATAAGAAGAATTTAATGGAATGGGAAGGTAGATATTAAAATTGTTCAATTTCCAAGTAAAACAACTAGCTTTCTGACAGCTAACTTGCAAGCTTCATTTGACATATGCTATCTACATCAGGAATATTTTCACTGCTTACTTTGATTCTTTAAGATTTTTTATTCCTTAGCCTTAAGTCTTGAGCCTTATGGTGTGTAACATAACTCATTTTCTTTGCATTTCTCTGAGTCAATGTGAATTATTTTAAGAGCTGTATATTTTGTTTCCTCAGTTTTGTTGTTGTTGCTGTTTTCTTTTTTTTTTTGTTTGTTTTAACCAGGATTGAGCATGGTATTGGTTCCTTTCTTTCTCCCTTTTTTGGGTCCAGTTTTTTTCAGGCACTGAGCTAGATAATTGGGTTGTTGCCTTAAAGGAAAGAAATATGTCCCAAAACAACAGAAGCCCTCTCTAGCCACACAGTTACTTCTAATTCAACTGACCTGGTGGCCAGAAATATCCCTCCCTGCAAGACGGCAGAAACTACTGATGGATCTTGTCAAAGGTAGATTATGGAAACCTAGACCAGATCTGTTTTGATGCTGATAATTGCTGTGAGCCTGGAGCTTATTTTCTGCTGAGGAAAAGCTTTTTGTGGTAGCTTGCAGATGTTGAGGCAGAACTGTACCAGCACCCTGAATAAAGCAAGTTTTGCTCCTTAAGTTGCACTGCTAAGATCACAATTTACTGCCCATATAATACCCTAATTTTAGCTGGAAAAATCTATTTACCTCAATGAGGTTGTTTTCTAGAAATTATACTTAGTCACCAGAAAAGGCTACATTCCACTACAGCTGAGGTGGTGGTTCTAAGGAATATTTTCTCACAAACTTTTATGCAAACTGATTGACGAAGCCCAACCCCCCCCCCTCCCCGAAAACATCTATCTCATAATTGACAAGTAATTTGCTACTATGTCAGCAACTCATGATGTAGTACAAGTCAGGTCTGACTCCATCACAATGAGGAGAAATAAGAAGGAAGGGACTGAAGAAGGAAAATCACAATGTTTAACCTGACAGAGAAAGCAACTTTTGTGAAAGAACATCCCCAGAATACCCAAAGATTCAATTGCACTTTGAAATAGTTCTGTGCACAGCAGAGAAAACCAAGATAAAGATTCCTTTCAAAACTCTAACAGCAGGACTACTCAAGTTAGTACCTTGAATATCTGTGAATCACTAGCAAATTTTGATTTTCCAGTGTTACTGACAGATGAATCCCATTTTTTTGTTTTCAGTAACTCCAGAGGAATACTCAGGCAAGCACACTGAATGCTAGGTCACTGGCGTTGTGCAAGGGTATGACAAACAGATCCATCCTGTGGTGGATCTTGCTCTGCACAGAAGAAGCAGAACCTGAACATGGACCCAGCTGCCTTTGTCAGCTCTCTAGTCCTTTCAGAGTTAGTTCACCAGCTCCACTGCTGGCCTAGCCTGGGCTGCCAGAACTGGAACCAGCAGAGGGAACAGCTGACACTTTAATTCTTGTATGGCCTTAACAGCAACTTGGAATGTGGCTCACCAGCATGGGAGAGGAAACCAAATGTAATTCCTGGGAGTCAAAGTAAGCCCTTTCTCCAGTCCTGCAAGGAGGTATGCAATGCTTCTTCTCTGAATATGTTGCCTCAGTGGTAAAAGCACCATTCTCCTTATTTGCACAGGTTTCTTAGGTCCATCACCTTCTGTCTGCTCCTAGTAGATTAAGGAAAATTATATCAAATGTGTGAAAGTCTTACTCTGCATGCTGGGTTTGCTAACTGGCTCTGTGGAGCGAAACAGCCACAGCTGTGCAATAGTTTTTGCTGGATGTCTGAAATCCAGGGGATAGTGGCTATGCTTCTCACAAATTACAGCTTTTAATTAGGCAGCACAGGGGAAGACAGAGGGTAGAATGCTGCATTGATAAAAAGACTACAGGTAATTTATGATTCAAGCTTTTCCCAGTAATATTTGGTAACGCTTGTTTAGCAGCTGCTAGATTTGATGATTCAAATAATCTGTAAAATCTGTACAGACGCAGAAGGCGTCTTCTGGGCATAAAGTCTGTATTTTTCACTTGAGTTGGTGTTGGGATCTATATACAGATGTGAGATTATTTATTTTATGACTGTGAGGGAATTAAAATAAACGAATACCAGAAACTTCAGGGAAGAATGATGAACTGTCAGCACATGCAGTATTTGTTGTTGTCATTTAATGAAGTACAGATCAGCAAGAAACAGGATTCAAGTGTGGAAAGATCTACGATGGAGTGTTGAGGAAAGGAAAGTCTTGGGACAGGGAGGACCTACAGTCTAGTGGTCTCCTCCCTCATGGGAGAAGAAAGCTGGAGAGGACACTCTGCAATACTATTCCCTCCCACTACCCCATAAGTATGCTTCAGTGTAGTTAATGCCCAGAACTGATATAGCGGAGATTAAATTAAAAAAACCCCACAAAGTTGTCTGACATGGATCCCATGTTAGTTCTCCACAAAGTCTGGAAATATACCTAGGCCATCTAAAATACTAACATTCTCAAATATTGTTATTAACTGAATTTCTGATCAAAAAGTGACCGGTTATTGGAGTCCAACATAAGTTCTGTGTGAAAAAGCTGAATATGGAAATGCTTCGCACCCTTAGTTTTTTCCACTTGCAAAAGATTCATACACTTTCTAATTAGAAATAGGTAAGTTAATTGTTCCTATTGTATGTAAAATTAGGTGTGCAGTCACTACAATCTTGCTAGCCTGTGTGATGGAGGCACATTCTATTTAAGATGTTATTTGCCGCCAAGTAAGCAATGTGTTGTTAAGGACTGATTTAGCAATAGCTCACTGCCTACACCCTGTGGAAGCCTTACACTTCCATTTATGGCTATTTGATGATTATGTAATGAGATAAGAGTGGAAATTTTATCCATATGATTGCCATTCTGGCACATGATATGCAAAGAACTAAACACAACCTACAAACCAGTCTTACAGTAGCAGATCTGAAGATTTCAAGCCTGATTTTCAAAGGTGTGCAAAATAGCATCACCACAGTATCTAACAAGACACAAGACTTCCAGACTGTAACATGAGATGACATCATGCTCCAGAACCTTGATAAAATTTGCCTTACATACTCTGTCAACTGAGTGGCCTCTTCCACACCACCACCCAGTTTTGCACTGAAGAATCTGGGCAGAAAAATTACTTCATGGTCCACTCCGTATAAATAGAATGTTTTGCATGCATGCTTGTTCCCCCTCCAGTGGTAGAAATACAGAGAAAAATGAAAATCTCAGCTGAGGCACAATGATTTGATCCTGAGGGGTGGGCAGTGATAATACAGAAGTGAAACATTTTCTAGTAAACCCGGGCTATCTATCACTGGCAGATAGATGCCATGGTATCTATGCTCTAGCATGCTAGGTAGTAAAGGTAACAGAGAAAAATGCTGGTTTTCTTGCTGTATTAATAGATGGGTAGGTGCAGCAGAAACTGAATTTCTAGTCCTGATCTACTGTCCATCCGTTTAAAGAACCTAAGATTTTTAATATTAAGTCAAAGCATATATATATAGTTTTTTAAAAAGCAGAACAGGAAATGTTCCCTGACACCCCATTTGATAATAAACACACCTGAAATGAAATGCCAAAAAGCCTGCCATAGGAAGATGATCCCAGAAAGCCAACCCACAAAAGCCAGCCATATCCTGGGCTGCAACAAAAGAAGCATGACGAGCAGATCAAGGGAGGAGATTCTGTCCCTCTACTCCACTCTTGTGAGACCCCAGCCAGAGTACTATGTCCTGGAGTCCCCAGTGTACTCCAGGAGTACTGGACTTTAAGACCAGTTTTATTTCTAACTTTTTTGGAAACAACATTATATTTAAGTCCCTCAGCCCACTAGCCAAGTTCACAGGCCTTTCAGAAAGCACTTTGAGACCTAGGGATTAAAAGCCCTATTTTAAGAAAGGGGCCCAGGCAAAATTCCAGTGATTCCTAGTAAGTGTCAACATAATATTGACACATGTCAATATAAGTTTCATCATTTTGCATAGCTGCTTAAATATTTCCTTTGTTGTTTTTTGCTTTTGTTTTTGTTTTCAGCAACAGTGCATTGCTAACTTTACTGCCCAGTGTTTCCAGCGCTGCCATTTAGGGGAATACTATTAAACAAAGCACTTGGGATTTTTCTTTATTTAAGAATTCCCCTCTCGTGTGAAGGGCCAAGTGATTTTTCAGAATACATACTCTTAAATTCTAGATGAAAAACTGATTTTGCCAAGAAACTTGTTTTATCTCCTGACTGTGCTTCATGAAAGGAAGAAAAAATTCTTACAGCAATATGCTGTGTCTGATAAACAGCCTCTCCATACTCGGGTGTCTCTTATTGTTTCTTTGGCCATGGATGAAATTTAGATAGGCATAAAAGCCATACTTGAGCATGATAAAATTGATCTGGAAAGAATCATTTAGATCCAGAAAAAATCAGACAAAATGAGTCGAAGGTTTCATTTCAAGATGCCTCAGAGTCCAAGCGAAGGAGCCACCGCAACGTGGAAAGTGGTCGAGCAGCGCCTCCTCCTGTGGGCACGTCTGGTATAGCCTGATACCTGCGAAGTCTGCTTTTTGAAGGTCTGTCCACAGGAAAAGTCTCATTTGTTTTCCCCCTTCCATAACCCACCACGTCCTGCGACTTGTGTCTTAGCAGCTCTCTCTCGGTTCTCACCCCCCACAAGCCAGGAAGGGTGCTTAGTTAGGAATATCCATTCGGATGGATGTCTTTATGCACCTGTAGACAGACAAAACAGCCTTTTCTGTTGTGTCTTCTGCTTCTAGTCTTGCCTGACCTTTCATCTGACCTCTGATAAATCCTGGGTAATGTCAGGTTTTCTTATTTAGATTCTGTGAAAGTGTAAGCGAAACAAAAAATTGTTTCACTCTGGAAAATGAGTGTAGCTCTACCTGGCAGTTGCAATAGAAAGTCAGGTAAAATAAAGTATCAATTGCAGGTGTTAAGTAAGGTATTTCATGAAGAATGCCAGGGACACTGAGTTAATTGAATCTTGTGTATATATACCAGCAGCCCATATCTGGCTTGAGGACTTTGTAGCCTACTGGTGCAGAAATTAATCTGTTGTGACTTGAACAAGTACAGAAAACACTGCTTTTAGAGAAGTAAGATGCTGCTTTATTTCTCAACTCTAGAACTACCAGGTCTCTTTCCTTCCCAGGAGGTTCCTCTTGCATGAAGTGAAGGACTGTTTCTGCCTATCATTTTTACCAAGGGTGCTGGTTTGTCTTGTTCTTGTTGGCTGTTGCCTGTCAGGTTTCACTTTGAATCAGATTGTGTCCATGACACCACTTCCCTCCAGCCTCTCCCACAGCCACATAGTTAACCAGAAGAGACTCTAAAAAAGTGTCAGATTCCTGGGATTTCTGGACCTTTATTTTTAGCTTTTCTGAAGTGCTGAAGATATCCCTGCCTTAACACAAAATAATTCTTCTGTGGTGATCTTGGTCTACAAGCTTGTCTTTCAGCCTTCCTAAGATTACATTCACGTGGAAAGGGCTGGAAGCATGCCCAAAAACACAGTCAATTTAACTTTCTCATTTACAGTACACATTATTGTGACACAGATAGTTAAAAAGAGTTTTACACAAACTTCAAAGTTAAGTGGGGTTTTCTGGAACCCACATCCGTTTTCTTCGTGCTGTCTCTTGGTCAGAGGTGTATTATGGTGTAGCCTCACTTCTCATCCATCCTGCCCTTTTGCAGGAGTTCTCCATGCATCCTTTCACCCCGAATTATGGGCAGGATGCAGCATCCAGGTTTAACCTTTGTGGTTTTCCTCATTTTCTGCTGCATCACTAGACAGTTCTCTCCAGGTCATGTTCCATCTAGCCGACATCAGTGTAATTGATGGTGCAAAGCAAAGATGCCTTATTTGATGGTTTTTGAAGATTATGAATTTATGTGCTTTTATTTATATCTACAGAACTGAGTCAATTGGTTGGAGCTGTAATTCAGCGCACTATGCATGTAGAGTGAGCAAACAATTGCTAAAAGAAATGTGACCACTAGATGACAGCAAATAATCGCTTTCTGTGACATTCTTTCCCGTGAGCAGCGCCATCACTAGAAGGCAAAAAGAAACTAGGAAATTCCTTGTTAAGGTAGGAGCTGAAATAAATCCCGGTTTGGAAATAAATTCTGTTTCCCCTGAACACAACAGCAGGGTTACTCACTGTCTAGAATTCACTTTCCAAGCTGGAGTTATTTGCTTCAGCCCAAGTGTCATACTGATTTTCAGTCCAAACTTTGAAGAGCTGTCCTCTGAAATATTAGGCTTTCTGATGTTCTGATTTGCAAACCAGAACTCCAGAAATTGTGTTGGTTTTGATTTTTACTCACTTTCCTTCCATTCCTCAGAGACAGATGCTGAATATTTACAGGAACAAGTTGCAGAATTTTTACAAAGAAGCAAATAAAAGTATTAATTAGATATTTTGTTTAGTTAGGATATTATATATGAGCAAACTGATCTAGTTGAAGGTTTCCCTGCTCACTGCAGGGGGGTAAGACTAGATCATTTTTAAATGTCCTTTCCAAACCAAGAACCCAAACTATTTTATGATTCTATGATTATAAATTTGTACAATAATTTTTGTTGGAAAACACCTTTAAGATCAGCAAGTCCAAGTGCTAAATGACTAGGTCTTTCTAGAAAATATTGTTTTATGTCATATCAGAATGGCATTTGTCCAATACATTGATGGCAACCATATCAGTGTAAGGAAGCCATCAGTGTTTCTTAAAAAACAAGCAACCTTAAATAAATAATACCAAAGTTAATATTCTAGAGGACTCAGGACTTTGCTTCAGCTAACTTTGTATTAGTCTTTCTTTGTATTAGGGAAGGAACTGCCACAAAAGGTATCTGTAGAAGAGAGGATTCTTAAAGAAAAAAAAATTTCTTTTAGTATTTTACCCTACTATCATAAGGTAGACAAAGTTGTCAAAGGAAGAATCCAGACAACGGTAAGCCAGCCCATAAGACAATTTGTAAACTAAGAAAGTAAGGTTAATTCTTCGTAAAGCAGGGGAAATTAACACAGATAGATTTGCCCCACACTTGGATTTCTAAGAGATTAGTTTTCTAATAAAACTGAAAGAAAAAAAAAGATATTCTGTAGTTTTATATAGCTGTAGTTATAAACTATATAGCTGCTGGTTATAACTCAGATTTACCCCCTCCCCAAAATCTGTTGAGGAAGAATTTTTGGAGTTATTTAGGGATGAAAGTATAAATGTGAAAAATCATGGGTTTACAGCTTGATTTTTAGGTCTATGGTGCTTCTCTTGCATTGAGGTTCCCAAAACTGGTTTATAAAATACGACTACAATGACCAGAACAAGAAATTTCTAACTGATGGGAAGCTCACATTAAACTCAGGATTCCAAATGCCTCCTTGGGAAACAGTCAGCCTTGAAGCACACAGCAGCACAATCTAATCTCTCCCCCTACCAAAGGACTTGGGATGCCAGGAACAGCTCTCCCAACAAGAGATTCCCTGTTGCAAGCCACACAGCTGTGTTCTGGCCTTCACAGAAAAATTTGGCTGCTAATACATTAGTTGGCACTCCTCCCAAGTGATAAACACACAAGTAGGTAACAGACAAAGGTTTATCTGACCCCTCAGCTCATGGAGAGTAAGATATAGACACAGGATCTTTTCTTCTGCAGAGATGAAGAATCAAGTTGCTTTGCTGGAAAAAGCAGTGTGACTACAAGACTAAATGTCTTAATTAAACTGTTGCACATTTTTGTGTTAAGAAAGTTTGACAGTCCATTTTAAGTACAGAAAATGTGGAAGTGCTTTCTGTTTCCTTCCACATACTGACAACTCTTGCAGCTCAATTAGATTTGTAGACAGAAAAGAGTCAGACCATTGAGAGACAGCACAAGGCAAGGCCAGAAATATATTAAGGATCAGTCTTATCCAGACTTGGAATCTTGGAGATAAGGCTCATTCACAGAAACATCTGTGTTCGGAGGTAGCTGTGAATGGTGCGATTAACACTTACTCAATTGTACCATCTAAACTTTTGCTTTGCAATGGAGACACCATACATCCCTTGCTATTGGGCAAAATTAGCATTCTGGGAGTGTGTATTCTGAAAGGACAAAATTGAGAGCTTGTTTAAATGAGAAATAGGTAGTCCTCCTGCTACTGGAGCACATCATTATCCACCATATTCTTCTCTAAATTGGAGAGGTACAGATTTAATGGGTGGCATATTCTCTGCATGAGGAATTGATTGGATGGTCCCATCCAGAGGGCAGTCTTCAGTGGCTCCAAGTCCAGATGGCAACTGGTGACAAGTTGTATCCCCCAGGAGTCCCAGTGCTGAGACCAGTACTGTTCAGTATATCCATCAATGGCATAGACAGTGGCATCAAGTGCACTCTCAGTAAGTTTGCAAATAACACTAAGCTAGAGTGGTGCTGTTGATGCACCTGAGGGATGGGATGCCATGCTGAGGAACAGGGACAGGCTTGAGAGGTGGGCCCATGACAGCCTCATGAGATGCAGCAAGACCAAGTGCCAGGTCCTGCACCAGGGTCAGATCAAACACTGGTATCAACACCGGCTGGGAGAGGAAGGGAATGAGAACAGCCCTGAGAAGGGTTTGGGAGAACTGGTGGGTGAAAACTGGATATGATCCAGCAAAGCATTCCAGAAAGCCAACTGTATCCTGGGCTGCATAGAAAGAAGCATTGCCAGCAGGTCAAGGGAGGTGATTCTCCCCCTGTATTTTGCTCTTGTGAGACTACACCTGGAATACTGTGTTGAGTTTTGGAGTCTCCAAGATAAGGCCATGGAGCTGATGGAGTGAGTCCACAGGAGAGCCATGAAGGTGATCAGAGGGCTGGAGTACTTCTCCTATGAAGAGAGGCTGGGAGAGTTGGCTTTGTTCAGCCTGGAGAAGTCTTCAGGGACACCTTATTGTGGCCTTTAAATAGTTGAAGGAAGATTTTAACAATGAGGAGGACAAACCTTTTGCTAGGAGCTGATAGGACAGGGAGTGATGGTTTCAAACCTGATAGGACAGGGAGTGATGGTTTCAAACTGGAAGAGGGTAGATTCAGTCTAGATATAAGGAAGATGTTTTTCACAATGGTGATGAGGCACTGGAACAGTTTGCTCAGAGAAACTGTGGATACCCCCTCCGTGGAAGTGTTCCAGGGGAGGTTGGACTGGTCTCTCAGCAAGCTGAATGAGTTGAAATTGTCCCTGCCCACTGCAGGGGGCTGGACAAGATGATATTGAAATGTGCCTTTTAACCCAAATTATTCTATGATTCCATGACTGTAGAATAGCTTCTA